>NW_024096563.1:670000-1245000 GCF_016545835.1 Crotalus tigris
ATTAATTGTGGCTTCGGCCAACGAGGTGGTGCAGCTCCCCATGGCCTCTTGTGGGGCATATGAGAACAACTGTGGGAGCTGTGTGCTCTCCAGAGACCCCTACTGTGGATGGATCAATGAGGAATGTACTTCTATTTATGAGCAGGAAAATGGGTAGGTTACATAATTTATATAATTGGTTTGATGGTGACATGGCACGTCTTAAACCAGACAAGTGTTTCTAAAACATAAGTGCAATGTCACTTTCTCAGTTGGGTGTATACACGCAACTGTGGTCCATTAAGTCAGGTAAAGATCTTATGGGCTATATTCCCACATGCTAAGCTTGGTTGGTGTTGACCTTTTTTGAATGGCTTCTCTCTTGCATGAACCCAACCAAGTTGATTGCTACTATAATAATAGTAGTAGTAAAGTTGGAAGGGACCTTGGAGGTCATCTAGTCCAACCCCCTGCTCAGGCAGGAAACCCTATACCTTTTCAGACAAATGGCTGTTCCAGTCTCTTCTTAAAAACTTCCAGTGTTGGAGCATTCACCGCTTCTGGAGGCAGGTTGTTCCACTGGTTAATTGTTCTCACTGTCAGGAAGTTTCTCCTTAGTTCTAGGTTGCTTCTCTCCTTGATGAGTTTCCATCTGTTGTTTCTTGTCCTGCCTTCAGGTGCTTTGGAGAATAGCTTGACTCCCTCTTTTTGGGGGCAGCCCTTGAGATATTGGAATACTGCTATCATGTCCCCCCTTGTCCTTCTCTTCGTTAAACTAGACATACCCAATTCCAGCAACTGTTCCTTATATGTTTTAGCCTCCAGTCCCCTAATCATCTTTGTTGCTCTTCTCTATACTCTTTCTAGAGTCTCAACTGAACTAGCTACTGAACTAGTTTATTGTACAAACCTAGAAAAGTGGTTAATTTAGCAACCCAGTAAAAATGTATAAAAATGGGGCCTCCGAATAAGGCAATGAAATTTTCTTCATTGATTATGAATCTTCAGCTATTTTTTTTTGACCAGCTAAACAAATGTAAACAATCACATAACTACTGCATATCTTTGATGAAGATGCAGCAGGCTGACCCTTTGAGGGCCTAATTTATGAAGGAATATGATGTTTAACTTGATTTTTCATTTTTTTTAGAACTTTATTGCAGTCTCTAAGCCATGATGTCCCTCGAAACATTTGTCCTACTTCAAACAACTTGACATCCGAAGGTAATATTCACAAAAAAAAAACAACCTTGAGTGTACTTAAGAAGAAGGCGGCAGCAGATGTTTCCTGCAAAAAATCTGTGAAAATACATTTTAAAAAGCCCACAAGAAATTAGGAAAAAGAAGAGGTGGGGGGGGGGAATGAGGTTTTGTTAGAAAGAATGGCCTCCGGACAAAGTGTTGAAGTAGCAGTGGATTGCAAGAAAAAAAAAAGTTTGTGATTTTAGAATGAACAGAAATAATCATTAACTGAGCTGCTATTCTGAAAGTTGATGGAGGCTTATAAAAATCACCACATTCAGTTTCATTTGTTCGTTAAGTTTGGTAACTGCCTCAAACTTTGGTGAAGTGAAACAAATGAGGAATCACACAACCCTGAAATAATCAGTTAAAAATATACAGAAATGTGAAGGTACTCATGTGCTAATCAGCTGAAAGCTTGTTGGAAAAGGAAGGTTTTCAGGCTTTTCCTGAAAGTAGGGTACCATCTGAACCTCCAGAATTAGCATCTTCTATAACAGAGGTCCCCAACCTTTTGGGCATCAAGGACCAGTTCCGTCGAGAGAGGTTTTTCCACGGACCGGAGGATGCGTGGTTTTGTGTGCTGCCTGCGTCCCATGAATGGGGCCTTGCTTGTTTGTGCGAACCGGTTGCTGGCATGCCATGGCATGGTACCGGTCCACGGACCGGGGGTTGGGGACCCCTGTTCTATAATATGGAGGAAACCACAGAGAAGGCCAGCCATGAACCTTGGACAGGGAAGGGATTCTTAGCCAGTTTTCCCAAGAAGACCAGACCAGACCAATAAACAATTTTAATTTGTTGGGTTTGGCGACAAATATGAAAAGAGGCCCTCTAATGAGGCTGGCTTGACAATAGATGTGGAGCAGACAATCTCTTCGCAACCTGAAAAAAAGACTTCATGGGAACTACCACAAGACTCTAGCCTGAGGGCTTTGAAAGATATTGAGACTCTAGAATAAGGGTGTCAAACTGGTGGTCGGTGGGCTGGATGTGTCATGCACAGACTATGCCCACCCTTGGGTCAACACCCCAGGTCAACACCCCAGCTTTGCAAAGGCAAAAAATGTCACGATACCTCACAATACCTCATGTGTGACACGATTGAAAGAGTGCTCTAGAAAGAGTGCAGAGAAGAGCAACAAAGATGAATAGGGGGCTGGAGGCTAAAACATGTGAGGAACGGTTGCAGGAATTGGGTATGGCCAGTCTAGAGAAAAGGAGGACTAGGGGTGACATGATAGCAGTGTTCCAGTATTTGAGGGGATGTCACAAAGAAGAGGGGGCTCAACTTATGTTCCAAAGCACCAGAAGGTAGGACAAGAAACAACGGATGGAAACTAATCAAGAAGAGAAGCAACCTAGAACTAAGGAGAAACTTCCTGACAGTGAGGACAATTAACCAGTGGAACAGTTTGCTGCCAGAAGTTGTGGGTGCTCCATCAGTGGAGGTTTTTAAGAAGAGACTGGACAGCCATTTGTCTGGAATGGTACAGGGTGTCCTCCTTGAGCACGGGGTTGGACTAGAAGACCTCCAAGGTCACTTCCAGCTCTGTTTTTCTGGTTGTTTAAAAGGAGATGAGAAATAGTCACAAAAGGAGACAAAGATACCCAGTCCATCTCACCACTGATCTTTCCTTTTTTCCTCTTTCCTTCCTTTTGCCCAGGAAACAGCAGCAGCCCATCCTCAAAGAATGTCAATGTGACTCTAAATTCCCGTTATTTCTTGACTTGCTCTCAAGAATCTCATTATGCTAATTACACTTGGTTCCATAATGACCGGCCAGTTGCACACTGTAGTTCTGGACACCGTCACTGCCTTCATTTCATTGACAATATGACCGACCAGCTCTATGGCAAGTATTCCTGCGTATCTAGAGAAGACTGGTTCTATCAGACAGTCCTAACTGAATACCTGGAGAATCCCTCTAAGGACACAGAGTACAAGCTTGCAAGATCAGTGGGACTTGCCTCCGTGCCATCTTTATCGTTCTGGCTGGGCTTACTGCACATGATAGGCATAGTCTTGATCATCCAGTAAAGCCTGATCTTCTGTGGACCTTCACACCATGTCCCTACTTGGCTGGATATTCAGGAACATTTCTACTGAAGACATCTCACCATTCAGATGGTTGTAGAGCTGAGGATCGAAGGTCAGTGCAGATGGTCTTCAAAGCAACATCTTCTTGATCTTCTTGACATCTGGATGGAGGCAAGGGAGAAGAAGAGACTCTTTTCCTGAAAGAGAAGGAAAATGATTGATATCCTCAGAGTCACTTGTTGAGATGGGTGGTTCTGTAAATTGGACAATTAACATCATAAGTAAATGTATCAGGCAAGAAGAACATGGAAACCCTGTGGTGGCCTTGACTAATCTAACCTCAAAAATGAAGATGAGTTTCCTAGAAGCAGATTAGGATTTACAAGGTCTATTTGCACATGATCTCTGCCAGAAGACTGGCCGGTGGCTTTTCAACTCCTTCCCATCCGTCCATTTGTAGAACAAGCTTGATTCCATGTTTGTGCAGGGATCCACTTTGAGAAAATGGCATTTTCAATTCTCCACCACCTTCGTTGGTGTTACTGCTGCTTATTAAAGAAAATAGCGAGTGCCAGCTAAAGCTGCCCAGGTCTATAGGCCATAAACTTTTGGAAAAATACCTTTTTGTATTTCAGAATAGTTGCAGAATATTTATTTATTGTATTTTCTCTTTGTGAAAGAGAAAGCTTCCAATTCTTTGCTTTGTAAACATTTGTCCCTGACCTATATTGTGTATTTCCCCCAATTCAATTGCATCCTGTTTCTTTAAATAATTGTGGTCTGTTTGTTGTTTTTGCTTTTTTTTTAAAAAAAAAATAATCCACCCAATTTCTTCCTTTGGAAGTCGTGGTTTCATGTTCCTTGGTCGATGAAGGTTTTCAATCATCTAAAGATGGACTAGAAGAGCTAGTGGCAAATGCCCAGATTTCAAGAGGGTGGGGGAAAGAAGAAGCAATGGTTGAACATCTGAGGTGGAGAAGTTCTGATTCCTGGAGAACAGACCTTAAAGAGGAGCAGAGACTTTTTTGGGTAAATCTTTGCAATGAAGTTGTCCAATCTGGTGCAAAATTGCTCACCTTATGGCGGACCAAGCGTCATCCTTAAGCCACTTCCCAAGGCTCACTTGTGATCCAACCCTTGTTATGGGACCATTGTTTGGAGAATCAACTGTGAAATGAATCAGTCCTCTTTCCATTGAGTACCTCTTGGTCTTTCCATTGAGTACCTCTTGGTCTGTGCTACACTACATTTTTTTTTTTAAAAAAAAGAGCCATTCCTTATTTCGCTTCAGTACATTTCTTTGTTGTCAATATTGTTATTTTGTGGTCCTTCAATACACTTTGAGCTGCTGTAACCCTTGATTATGAACAGAAGGGACCCAAAGCAAGTGTGTTTTGTGGGGAAAGGCAATCAAAAAAGTTAAGATGGCGGCTGCCTGATAGAAGGGGGTGGGGCTTTAATCACATGGCTGTGGATGCCATTTTGAAGGGGGGAGTTTGACGCACATTTCTCATGGATACCTCTGAACCAAAGACTTATTCCCTTTTTTTTTTATATAGTTTTGCTTCCCATTTCTTTGTACCTGAATGTATTTTTTAAATAGAGAGCTTTAAAAATAAACGAATAAAATGTTTTCAGAATCCACTGGAGTAAAGTCTACATTTCTTAACTCTTTTGGGACTTACCAGTCTGTGAATTCTCATTGTGGATGCTTCAATCCATCCAAATCACAACTGCATGTAGACACCTCAGATGTTTTACATGCTCTTTTTACTGGGGTAATATGGATGTTAAAAAATATATACAAGGTGTCCTTGACTTAGGATCGGGCACTTAATGACCAGTCAAAGTTATGACAGATCTCCCCAGGGCTTATTTATAACTTGGATTTGAAGTTCTGACAGCTGCTTCCCCCGGATCATGTGATTGCTTTTTGAGCACTTGGTAACAATCCACAGTTATGGCCATTTTCCACAACCTATAGTCACGTGACTGCGATTTGGAGCTTTTTTTGTTGTTGTTGGAAACTGGCTTTTACTTCCATTTTCTAGCAAAAAAAAAAAAAAAACAGCCATTGGGTGAAATGGCTTTGTTTAACAACTGTCATATTTGCTTAACAACTGCAGCGTTAGTTAACAAGCACCACCACACAAACGTTGTAAAATCGGATGCGGTCTGTCATGCCTCTGTCCGAGCCTGACTCTGAGGACTCTGAGGACGACATGGAGTTCCCTGATGAGGCCCAGGAAGGGGTGTCTGTGCTTCGGAGGACTGTGGGGAGGAGCAGGCTGAGGCAGGCCAGGGCCCTTCAGGTTTGGAACAGGGAAGGCAGAGCTGAGGCGAGGAACAAAGCCCCTCCCCACCAGATCCCAGAGCAAGGAGAGCAGAGAGGAGGAGGAGGGAACAACGGAGGCAGGCTCACTTGCTTGGGAAAAGAGCGGCCCGCCCCACTCCACAAGGCACACTTGGGGAGTAGGTATTTAAGGAGACACTGTGGGGTGGGGCATTTGCCAGGAACAAAAGTGAAATCTTGAGATAGTGTCTCTTGTAATCTGGACACTTTGTATTCTGGATCAGTTTGCTTTCTGCTGATCTCTCCTTGCAGTCTGCAGTTTTGCAGTTTGCAGTTCACAGGCAAGCTGGGAGTTGAAAGGATTATAGGTTTGCTTGTTATCTGTTTTACTTTAAAGAACCGAGTAAACTTCCCTGGCTGTTTTATTGAACTTCTGCCAGCATATGTGGGGGCTGTTGGGTGAACATTGGCAGTGCCTACAAAGACACTTGTTCTGACCAGCTAAGAGCTTTGTCTCCGTTTGGGGCCCTGGGTCATCACACAGTCACAGGGTGACCCGCTTAAGTACCACCACGGCTTATGACCATAATTCTGAGCTCAGCTACAGTTGTAACCCTGGGGCTACCTCAACAAATATCTGCTGTCACCCGACTGGCCATAATTAACCAATGCAATTACCCTGAACCAAGAGCTCCTTCTTTTTTTTCTGTTTCTTTACAACTTTAGCTAAGCCACTTTTTCTCCTGAATCTTAGAATTTCCTTGTAAAAGAATTGGGCAATGAGACGAGAGCTTAGCCAAAAATCTTATAGAGGTTTGACCCTGACTGGGTGTCTAGGATGGGACTCAGATTGTAAGTTATTTTTGGTTGTACTCTTGTACACATTTCTTTTGAAGTCTGCCCACAGGCTCTCTGGGGAATAGTTCCTTCTCCTTTTCCTGTTCTATTGTGATGGTATTTTGGATCTATATAGAGAACTCAAAATTTGTCTTGTTTTTATCCTGCTTCCTCCTTTTTTTTTTGTTTCTTGGTTCCGCTCCTAATATAATGCGCGCACACACAGCTCTATTTATGCTGATGGCTTCAGCGGCTTTTATAGCCTTCCATTTTTCAGTTCCTCAATAAAATAAAAAGAACTAAAAATAAAAGCATCAACAGAAAATACTGGAGATGAGTCAGAACGTCTAGGAGTTTTCCTTAGCCTCTTGTCCTTGATGGAAATATCTCCCTTGCTGAATCTGCTAGGAGAACCATAGAATTATAGAATGGAAGGGTTGTGAAAGATCTTAGCAACCATCTAACTCAGTGTTTCTCAAACTGGGCAAATTTAAAACTTGTGGACTTCAATTCCCAGAATTCCCCAGCCAGCCAGCCAGCATGGGTTCAAGTCCACACCTCTTGAAGTTGCCCAGGTTAAGAAACACTGAGCTAACCTACAACTTGCCCAGTGCAGGTGTGAATACTGATAACAAAAGGACGCCAATTATACCTCTCTATGTTGGACAACCTGATCATCAAATTGAGATGTAACTTCGAATGTTCACTAAATGAACGATTGTAAGCCAAGGATCGCCTGTACAACCTATACACAAGAATCTAGTCAAGTCAACAGTCAGCACTAAATTGGCATTAGATGAGGGTCAACAGAATTCAAGAGAAGGCTGGACTTGGGTCTCTTGCGGCAACGCACAGATTCCAGACTGATGACCTGTTTAATCCCGCCCTTCAGCTCTGCCTCTTCTTCTTCCTATACAAAGAAACCGATTGTGGGTTGAACTCCTATTTTAATTTTTCTTGGGATCTGTTCGGATATATAGATAGACCTCATTTTACAACAGTTCATTTAGTGACCACTCAGTTGTGGTCATTGGCACATACGTATAGTCAAGGCCATGGTTTTCCCAGTTGCAATGTATGGATGTGAAAGTTGGACTATAAGAAAGGCTGAGCACCAAAGAATCGAGGTCTTTGAACTATGATGCTGGAGAAGACTCCTGCGAGTGCCCTGGACTGCAAGGCGATCCAACCAGTCAGTCCTGGAGGATATCAAGCCTGACTCTCTTTAGAAGGCCAAATCCTGAAGTTGAAACTCAAGTCCTTTGGCCACCTAATGAGAAGGAAGGACTCACTGGAGAAGAGCCTGATGCTGGGAAAGATGGAGGGCAATAGAAGAACGGAACGACAAAGAACGAGGTGGCTGGATGGAGTCACTGAAGCAGTAGGTGTGAGCTTAATTGGACTCCAGAAGATGGTAGAGGACAGGAAAGCCTGGAGGAACGTTGTCCATGGGGTCGTGATGGGTCGGACACGACTTTGCAACTAACAACAACAGTTGTAGTCATAAGGAGGACTGTAAAGTGCATTTACTCTAACTACATGGGTGTTTCTACTCCATCAGATCTTCCTGGGTTGAAGATGCTAAGCCTCCAATTTTTGAAACGGGGTTTCCCATCTAGGCTGGCTATTTACACATTCCCTAGCACTGTAAGATAGAACACTTGATTTGAATATCTTTTATTTGAGGACCGTCGCTGGTTTAGAAGGCATTAGAAAAAGGGGACATTGAGGCACCCCACAGCCTGAAAAAAATGATTACTTAGCTAGTTCTTGCAAAATTGGATGGTTTTCTGTAAAAGGAGGGCCTTTTACCAAATTCAAATTGCCCAGGGAGCAAAGAGACTCATCTCTGGCTGGAGAGCAGATGGGCAAAAGTCTGACAACAGCTGAGGCAGAGCAGGAAGAGGAAAAGGAAGGGCTTCCCATCTGGGCAGAGCTGTTGACAGAAGCCCCTGACCTCAGCAGGAGTCATCAGAGGTGCTTTGCCAAAGGCATTTACTCTCGCTGAACACACGCACAGTGGGTGGCAGCACACTTGGCAAAGAGACATCACGGTGACTTGGTATCCAGCTCACACTCCAGTCTAATTGCCAAGGATTGTTCTTTTTTTCTCTCTCTCTCTTATCGCTCTCTTTCCCTCTTATCATCTCTCTCTTTCTCCCTCTAATCTGTCTGTCTGTCTGTCTGTCTGTCTGTCTGTCTATCTATCTATCTATCTATCTATCTATCTATCTATCTATCTATCTATCTATCTATCTCTCTCTCTCTCTCTCTCTCTCTCTCTCTCTCTATCTATCTATCTATCTATCTATCTATCTATCTCTATCTCTATCTATCTCTATCTATCTATCTATCTATCTATCTATCTATCTATCTATCTATCATCTCTCTCTCACACACACACACAACACAAACACCTCTATCTATCTATCTATCTATCTATCTATCTATCTATCTATCTATCTATCTATCTATCTATCACCTTCATCATCTACATCCATCTTTTCATCTTTGTTGTCTGTCTGTCTCTCCATCATATGTCCCGCCTCCTCTTCCTCTTTCTCTTCCTCTCTCTCTTTCTCCTCCTCCTCCTCTTCATTTTTATTGTGTGTCACATCTCTCTCTGTTAGTTTCTCTCTCTCTCTCTCTCTCCTAATCTATCATCTATCCAACCAATGAAACTCTTCGCGTTTAATTTGATTGGAAAACCAATTTTGACTTTTTTTTTCACGGAGTAGTGATCTTGACATACTTCTAATAAATAACAGTACTGATGCTCACTTTTTTAAAAAAAAGCAGTCAAACCTACCAGGTGTTGCTAAACATTCTCAGTGGTAATTTTCAGAGCTAAGCCCCAAATTTCAGTTCTTCTTTTTAGTCAAATCTTATCTGCCTAAATTACTTTCTCCCCCCCCCAACTTTTAACACTCTGCAAATGAATATTCAGGTAAATATCTACGGAGATTCTCAATCATCCAGGTCATAGTTGCCTCATGAAAAAAAACATCTTTGGGATGACTATTCAGATAGAAAGAGAGAGTTTGCATTTCTGGTTGTATTAATAAGATGACTTTAAAAGAAAGCAGACATTTTAAGCAGAACCTTAAAGCACCTGTTAAATTCAGGCATCTACAATCTCTTTTAAATGTACTATAACTTTGGTAAAAAGATTTTTAATAATAACTTCCATTCAAACAGTAAAAATGCAGCTCAGTTCCTAGAAAACACACAAATCCTGAAATAGAGGATTTTTTTTTTACACCACAGACGTGATTTATCTTTCCCTTGTTCTGAAATATGTTTTCAATTTCTCAGTCTTGGCTAAATCCTGACACCTCTTCCATTTAAACAAACTCTGATAAGGCTAGCCAGGTGTTCTTCCCTATCTTAGTATAATTAACATCCTGCTCAAAGTTTACAGTTCATGATCTGTAAATTTTACCTTTCACCTGGATAGGATTTTTTTTCTCTCTTCTGGATATGAAATCATACTCCATTCTCAGGGATCATTTTTTTTTTCAAATGAATTTTTTACTGAAGAATTTTTTACAGAATAAAAACATTTAAAAGAAGGAGAAACATAAAGGAAAGGGAAAGAATGAAAGAGAAAGGAGAAAAAGAGAAGAAAAAGCAAAAGCAAAGAAATGGCATCTGATCTTTACAGCAGTTATAAATGCATTCGATTTTCATTTTCTCTGTCTAAGGTTACATCAATAGTTTTAAGTTTTTTAATAATATTTATCATCAGTAAAGTTGATGCCATTTAATCAGATTTGCTAGTCTTCCAAATATCTCCTGATTTTCTTTTGAAATTCTGCCACCACCCTTCAGTGTATCTTGAGACAGGAAATTCCATTCAGTCTTGTAAACAATTCAATTTTCTTTGGTTCTTTGTGTATTCTTGCCAGACAGTTTCGTTGAATGACTCTTAAGTATTAACATTACGAAAAGTCCCGTCCAGTCATTCTTCCTTCTGCAGGTCCACATACATGATTGAAACTTTATCAGAAAACTTTGCCTTGATTACAAATTTATCATCATTCAGGAACTGATCACATCACTGGATAACTTCTATGGGAAAGGGATTTACTCAAAGATGTCAGGAATAGCCAACACTCCAGAAGACAGGCTTAAGATACAGGAGGATCTGGACAGACTTGAACACTGGGCACTATCTAACAAAATGAAATTCAATGGTGAAAAATGTAAGGTTCTACATTTAGGCAAGAAAAACCAAATGTACAGGTATAGTATAGGGCAGGGCTTTTCAACCAGTGCTACGGGTACCACCTGTAGTACATTGGCACTTGGCAGGTGGTACACGGCCATCCTAGAAAAGTGGTAGCAGGGGAGGGGAATGAGATGAACCGGTGGCAGCACCACACAAGCCTGAGTGAGAGATGGCTGGAACTGCAGGGTTATCGGGGCTCAGTGGAAACGTCAGGATCAGTGTCAGGCTCCACCTGGAGCTTGGCACTGATTCTGGTGCTTCTGCTGAGCCCTGAAGAAGCACCAATCAGCTGGAAAGCAGCACTAATCCTGACACTTCTGCTGAGCCCAGAAGAAGTACCGATCAGCTGGAATGTTGCAGCATCTCCAGGGTCTTGTGATTTACATTCAGATGTTTGGCAACTGATTCATATTTATTTATGACAGTCACAGTGTCCCAGGGTCATGTGAAGTGACCAAAATCTGCTGCAACCACCCAGCAGACAGGGGGAATAAAAACCAAACACCCCCACACCCCACCCCCGCTGCCAATCCTCAACAGAAAGGCTCACAACAATGAAAACCTCGGACAGGAGGAAGAGCGCGGCTGGGCGGGCAGGCAGGTGTCTTGCTCGGCTGTGGCTTGGGGGGCACTTTTTTCAGTGCCATTGTAACTTCTAAGAGTCATTCAGGTCATGCTGAGTGGTCAGTTTTGTGGCAAATCACTCCAAGTTAAAAAATGGGATTGCTCCAGCTCCTAAGGCTACCTGAGGTTATTGCAGGCAAATCCCACCTCTGCTACTGGATTTTTACCTTTTGGCAGTTGCTGAATTTGGGCTCTCCCAGCATACCAGAAAATACCTCCTGTTTCTCAGGCAGTGAGAGACAAAGAGGAGAAGTAGGTCTTTGGGACAGCTACTCTTACTGAAAAGACTCATTTGCCCATAGAAGGAAGAAGGGAGGAAGGGAGCCTTCTGTCAGTTCTCATAGAACAGGATAATAAAGCAAAGAACCACTTTCTTCTACTTCCCCTTCCTACTTTTCTACCCCATCTAATGCCAGGAGCAGCAGGGAGAGGAGGAAGAGGAAGAGGAGAAGCATACAATGAAATTGACATGTAAATTGACATGTAAATTTCAATGACATGGGCTTTTGAGATGCCAATTCTGATGGAAGTTTTTAAAAGTGAAACTATACACCCAGAATAATAAATTTTATCAACTGTTACTTAATCACATACTTTCAATTCAATGGACAAACTTATCCACAAATCAAAGGTACACCTATGGGATCACCACTTTCAGGATTTATAGTGGAGGTCGTAATGCAACATCTGGAATCAATACAACTCCTACAGATACAACCCAAAATATGGATCAGATATGTAAACCACACCCTCATCATAATAAATCAGAGAACACTCACAAAACCATCAGCAACATATTCAAATGAATCCATTTCACAAAGGAAGAGGAAAACAACAACTCACTACTCTTCTTGGATATCCTTATCAGCAGAGATTACAATGGCAAACTGTTGTAAGTCGAGGACTATCTGTACTTTATCACCTTTTTCCTTTTTTTCTTTTTGGTCATCAAGTTTTTGACACCTTGCTAGGTACTCAGATGGTACATGGATGTTGCCGTATCCTAAAAGTGGTACAATGGGTGAAAAGGTTGAAAAGCCCTGGTATAAGGGGTACCTTGCTCAACAGCAGTAACTGTGAGAGGGACCTCGGAGTCCTAGTGGACAATCACTTAAATATGAGCCAGAAGTGTGCTGCAGCTGCCAAAAAAGCCAACTCAGTGCTGGGCTGCATTAACAGAGGGATAGAATCAAGATCACGTGAAGTGTTAACACCACTTTACAATGCCTTGGTAAGGCCACACTTGGAATACTGCATCCAGCTTTGGTCACCACAAAGTAAAAAAGATGTTAAGACTCTAGAAAGAGTACAGAGAAGAGCAACAAAGATGATTAGGGGACTGGAGGTTAAAACATATAAGGAACGGTTGCTGGAATTGGGTATGTCTAGTTTAACAAAGAGAAGGACGAGGGGGGACATGATAGCAGCCTTCCAGTATTTCAGGGGCTGCCCCAAAGAAGAGGGAATCAAGCTATTCTCCAAAGCACCTGAAAGCAGGACAAGAAGCAACGGATGGAAACTAATTAAGGAGAGAAGCAACTTAGAACTAAGGAGAAACTTCTTGACAGTTAGAACAATTAACCAGTGGAACTACCTGCCTCCAGAAGTGGTGAATGCTCCAACACTGGAGGTTTTTAAGAAGAGACTGGACGGCCATTTGTCCGAAATAGTATAGGGTTTCCTGCCTGAGCAGGGGGTTGGACTTGATGATCTCTGTTATGTCCTGAGCCTGTGCAAGCAAGCTCGGGGCATTGCAAACGGTTCCGGGCAGGTGCAAGCTGCCCGGGGCCAGACAGGCTGTCGCCATTGCTTGTGCGCATGCGCAAGTGCTGGCGCACCAAAAAGTAACACATTGACCCGGGAAAGGCCTATATAAGAGGCCGAGAGTTTTGGGCATTGCCGGTGTATTCCAACTGTAAGCTGAACTGAAGAATAAAGCATACCTGAGAACTACAACTGCTTCTCGTGTCTTGCCATTTTGCGAAGGACGCAACACTGGCGACGAGGATGGGATGCCTTACATCAACAAAAAAGGTGTAAGCTTACCCGAGTGAGTCCTGAGCGGCAGGAACGGCGTTGACTCGGCAGCTACCCGCCAATCCAGCTTGCATTTGGGGGTAGGCTGGCTGATAGACCCTTCCTTCTACAAAAATGGCAAAAATTGGAAGGCTTTCGGAATTCGACGTCTCACATCCAGAGAGGTAGGAGTCCTACATAGCCAGGGTGGAAAACTACCTCAAGGTTAACCAAGTGAGGGAAGATAGTTTGAAGGCTGCCACCCTGCTGTGCATTTGCGGTCAAGACGCATTCGAAATCGCTGAGAACCTTGCAGCACCTGTTCCTCTAGAGCAGTGGTTCTCAAATAGTGGGGCGGGCCCCCCAGGGGGGGCGTGAGGCTCCGTAAAGGGGGGCTCGTTCGACCTCGGCAAATACTGTCATATTGGACGCACGTGACACACGCAAAGGACCCGATTGGATAGACAGTCACGCGGGGGGGGCGCAAAATGTTTTCTTCTTCCTAGGGGGGCATGACAGAAAATAATTGAAAACCACTGCTCTAGAGTCTGTCAACTACGCAGATCTAAAAAAGCTACTGAAGGAGCACTTCCAGCCTAAGATGTCCGTCATCACGTGGTGCCACACCTTCGAGCAGAGGGATCAATGATCCGGAGAATCGGCCAAGGAGTACATCGCCGCATTGAGAAAAGCCGCCAAACATTGCGAGTTCAAGGACCTTGAAGAACGACTGAGGGACAGATTTGTATGCGGACTAAGGCATAGAGAGCTACAACAGAGACTTTTTGCCAAGGAGGATTTGTCTTTCCAAGATGCCTTGAGAGAGGTCACCGCAGAAGAAGCAGCGGGCGGTGCCATCAAGAACATGCGGCCGATCAGGAACAGTCCAGATGCTGCGTCCGTGCACCAGGAAGAGGTCCAAGGGAACTCTGAGGAGGATCCTGACGAGGAAGTGGACCGTCTCCACCCCACAAAGGAAGGGAAACAAAAAGGAAGCTCTTCAGCTCTCTCCAAGTGCATCGGCTGTGGAGGTCGCCACAAGAGAACCGACTGCAAGTTCCACTCCGCTATCTGCAGGGCGTGCGGGAAACAAGGACACATTGCAGCTGTGTGCCTGGGCCATCAGAAGGTACAACCTCAGGAAGAATTGCGCCTGAAAGGTACCAGGGGTCCCAGCCAGAATAGGGTGGGGTTTTGTGCTTCGCGAAGAAGCATCTACAGGACAGGCACACACAAGCCCATTAAGAAAAAGCTGTCACTTAAGGTGAAGCTACAAGGGGTTCCATTAACTATGGAACTGGATACAGGGTCTGCGCTTTCGATCATTTCTATGCACACATTTAGGAAGATTTGTTCCGGTAGTGGAATTCAGGCCAAGTTGAGGCCTTCTGACATTGTGTTAACAGACTTTCAAAACTCCAGAGTGTGTGTTAAGAGGGAGGCCACCCTTAATGTACAGTATAAGGATTTTGAGGGTCCACTAGACCTATTAGTAGTAGGGGGTGAACGAATGAGTCTCATAGGACTCGATTGGTTTGAGGCCTTGGGGATACACGTCACAGGGCTCAACAGCCTACAAACACTCGACCTACAGGAAGTCTGCAAAGAATTTGCAGATGTTTTCAGCCCCCAGCTGGGCACATTCAAAGGACCCCCTGTGTCATTAAAGCTAGACCCCACTGTCACTCCCATTAGAATTAAAGCAAGAAGAGTCCCTTTTGCTTTAAAGAGTAAAATTGACACTGAGTTGGAAAAACTGATCCAACAAGGAATTCTAGAACCTGTTGACTCCAGTCCCTGGGAGACCCCCATTGTTACGCCTCTCAAGGCAAATGGGGACATTCGCATCTGTGCTGATTACAAATGCACTCTGAATAAGGCATTGCAGCAATATGCCTATCCTGTTCCTGTGGTCAGTCATATCTTGGCCTCCCTCAAGGGGGGGCGTGTTTTTGCAAAGCTTGACTTAGCTCAGGCATATCAACAGCTGCCTGTTGATGATGATGCTGCTATAGCTCAGACCATTGTGACCCACAGAGGGGCTTTCAAGGTAAAGAGGCTACAGTTTGGAGTAAATGTCGCTCCTGGGATTTTCCAAAGCGTAATGGAAAACACTCTACGGGGTATACCAGGGGTTTGCCCCTATTTTGATGATGTCTTAATTGCAGGAGACTCCACACACAATTTAGCTGAAAGGCTAAGGGCTGTCCTGTTAAGGTTCAGGAAAACAGGCTTAAAACTTAAGAAGGACAAATGCAAAATTGGGGTGCCTTCTACTGATTTTCTGGGGTTCAAAATTGATGCTGCTGGGATTCACCCTGCTGAATCCAAACTAAAGGCTATTATGCATGCCCCTAGGCCAAAGTCTAAGGCCGAACTTCAGGCTTTTCTGGGCCTTCTGAACTTCTACAATTCCTTTCTCCCACATAAGGCTAGTGTAGCTGAGCCTCTCCACAGGCTATTAGACAAACAGGCAGTGTGGCAGTGGTCACAAAAACATGAGGCAAGTTTCAATGAGGTCAAGGCCTTGCTCACTTCTAACAGTGTACTCGCACATTTCAATGAGTCCCTTCCTGTGTGCATCGCTTGTGATGCTTCTCCTTATGGGGCAGGAGCTGTACTGAGCCACCTCAGGTTTGATGGAACTCAGGTTCCTGTTGCATATTACTCCAGAACATTGTCTTCTGCTGAGTGTAATTATGCTCAGATAGACAGGGAGGCCTTAGCTGTTGTTGCTGGAATTAAAAAATTCCATGATTTTGTATATGGTAGGCATTTCACGGTCTTCACTGACCATAAGCCGTTGCTGGGACTGTTTACCACATGTAAGCAAACCCCCCAAATCATCTCCCCCAGGATGCTCAGGTGGTCTATCTTTTTGTCTGCCTATGATTTTTCCTTACTTCACAAACCTGGGAAGGAAATGGGCCATGCTGATGGCCTCAGTAGATTACCCCTGCCGGTAATAGAAGCTGACCCTGTGCCAGCTATCAATATTCTCTCCATTCAAGCCTTGCCCGAATCCCCCCTGAATGCCAGGGATGTAGCCGCTGAATCAGGCACAGATCACACACCTTCACGTGTCCTTTCTTGGGTTTTGTCTGGATGGCCTGAGCACTGTCCTGGTCCTGAGTTTCAGAGTTTCTGGTCTAAAAGGAACGAGTTGTCCACCTCTCAGGGTCGTCTGCTTTGGGGAAGCAGAGTTGTCATTCCCACCTCAATGAGGACTAGGGTCTTAGGTTCATTCCACGAGGGTCATCCTGGCATTGTACGAATGAAGGCTCTTGCGCGCAGCCACTTGTGGTGGCCTGGCCTAGACAAAGACATTGAAGCTAAGGTGCATGTATGCCACCTTTGTCAACGCTCGCACCCTGAAATGCCCCAAGCTCCTGTGCATAGATGGGAGGAAACGCAGTCTCCATGGTCTAGGGTGCACATTGACTACACTGGGCCCTTTCAGGGTCAATTCTTCTTGGTCCTCGTTGACAGCCACTCAAAATGGCTTGAGGTTGTACCTGTCTCTTCCACCACCACTGCAAAGACTATTCAGGTACTGAGGGGGATTTTTGCTGCACACGGGCTCCCAGACGTCATTGTGTCTGACAAAGGCCCTCAATTCACTTCCCCCGAATTCCAAGCTTTCTTGCAGGCTAACATGATTCGTCATGCCACCTCTGCACCCTTCCACCCGTCCACCAACGGTATGGCTGAACGCATAGTTCGCATCGCCAAGGACGCCTTGAAGAAACTTACCTACGGAGACTGGCATCACAGGTTGGCTGACTTCCTCCTTTCTTATCGCACCACACCATCCACTTCTACAGGGAGAAGCCCAGCTGAACTTCGTTGGGGGCGCAAACTGACTACCAAGCTTGACCGGTTGCATCTGGACAGACTGCCTCCTTCTGTTACACACCCCAGGGCACCTAGGCAACTACTTGTGGGTGCCCCGGTTTGGACTCATAATTACGGGCCTGGTCATACATGGGTCCCCGCTTCTATATCCAGGGTCACAGGTCCTCTGTCTTACGAGGTCTCCCTGGACAACGGTCGTGTCCTGCGTCGACAGATTGACCAACTTCGCCCTAGACGGGACCTTCCCGCTGAGACCCCTGGGTCTCTTCCAGGGGGGGAGGGGGACCCCTTTGGGCAAAGGGAGGGGTACGGGCTGCTGCCCATAATCAATGAGGAAGCTACAAACAGCTTATCTCAGGATTCCGCAAGTGCTCCAAACAGGAATTCTAGGAGCTCAACTAGACATCAGGCATTCACGCCTACTCCAGCCAGGGAGTCACCCCGGGGGCATAATCACTACTCACCCGCACCACTCAGTACTCCAGTCAGGGAGGATACCCGGGAGCATCCCAATAAACCATACCCCGCAAGAGAGCTGGCACACACTCCTCCTAGTTGGCCTGACTTTACCCCTATCCCTAGAAGGGGGCAAACATGCAGGGAGGTGGTCGAGGAACCAAATCCCGACTACAACACCTCTGAATTCACTCAGGGGACAACTGAGTTTTGGGACAATACTGAAAACCACACAAGCCCGGACACAGAACGGGGTTCAGGGGACAGACAGCCTCCTGACAGGTCTTGGACGGACCTAGGAGGTTCTACAGAAACGCCCAACAGTGACAGTCACTTAGAAGGGCCTGAGAGCCTACAGCTAGGCGGGACAACCAGGTTACACAGAGAAAGAAGTCCTGGCCTGACGAGCCCGGTGGGCAAGCAAGCAGGCCAGGCATTGGAGCACAGTCCTTGGGAACCACCAAGGCATAATAAGGGGGACAGGCATGCACCACCCCTCAGTCAAGGGGTACTTGGCAGGTACCCAGAGCTTAGGAGGTCACAGAGAGCAAGGAAATCTCCTAAGTATTTAGAGGATTTTGTAACCCTATTGGCAAAACACAGCTAGTAGAAAGTAGAGCATTGAGGCCAATGGAAAACGGGGAACACCTGGTATTGGGAGCATGGCACTACACTAAAAAAATGAGTTATGTATTATTATGGCATGGGTAATAGTTTTAGCCCGGGGGAAAGGGGTGTTATGTCCTGAGCTTGTGCAAGCAGGCTCAGGGCATTGCAGGTGCAGGCTGCCCGGGGCCAGACAGGCTGTCGCCAGTGCTTATGCGCATGCGCAAGTGCTGGCACACCAAAAAGTAACACATTGACTCGGGAAAGGCCTATATAAGAGGCCGAGAGTTTTGGGCGTTGCCGGTATATTCCAACTGTAAGCTGAACTGAAGAATAAAGCATACCTGAGAACTACAACTGCTTCTCGTGTCTTGCCATTTCGCGAAGGACGCAACAACCTCCAAGGTCCCTTCCAACTTTATTATTATTATTATTATTATTATTATTATTATTATTATTATTATTATTATTATTATTGCTGCTGCTGTTGTTGTTGTTCTTCTTCTTCTTCTTTTTCTTCTTCTTTTTCTTCTTCTTTTTCTTCTTCTTTTTCTTCTTCTTCTCCTTCTTCTCCTCCTCCTCCTCCTCATTATTATTATTATTATTATTATTGCTGTTGTTGTTGTTCTTCTTCTTCTTTTTCTTCTTCTTCTCCTTCTCCTCCTCATTATTATTATTATTATTATTATTATTATTATTATTATTATTATTATTATTATTATCGATCATCGCACAGTCAGCCAGATGTTCAGACTGGATTTGGCATTTTGTCTACCTATCGAGTCCTTACCCAGGACCTGGGATAGGCAGATGTGGATGTTTGATGGTATTACAGATATCGTCGCAGGATGGAAGCAGTTCCTAGTAAGGCCGCCTTTTGCAATTGACTAATAGCGAATTTGTCAATGCCAATGGTGTTCAAGTGGTGCTCCAGTTGTTTTGGGATTGCACCCAAGGAGCCTATGACTATTGGTACTACCCTTGCTTGCTTTTGCCACAGTCTTTCTATTTCTATTTGTAGGTCTTTGTATTTTGTTATCTTCTCCAGTTCTTTCTCTTCTATTCTGCTATCTCCAGGCACTGCCACATCCACTATCCAGACTTTTTTGTCTTTCTTATCGACAATTGTTAAGTCTGGGGTGTTATGTTGCAGGTGCTTGTCTGTTTGAATTCTGAAGTCCCAGAGCAGTTTAATTTTATCATTTTCTATGACTTTCTCTATTTTATGATCCCACCAGTTTTTGCTTACAGGCAAATGATATTTTTTGCAGATCTTCCAATGCACCATTGTTGCTACTTTGTCATGCCGCTGCTTGTAATCAGTTTGTGCAATCTTCTTGCAACAGCTTACCAAGTGGTCCACTGTTTCTTCAGCTTCTTTGCATAGGCGGCACTTACTGTCTGTTGCTGTCTTCTCAATTTTGACTTTGTATGCATTTGTCCTTAAGGCTTGGTCTTGTGCAGCCAGAATTAGTCCCTCGGTCTCTTTCTTCAATTTTCCTGCTCTTAGCCATTGCCAGGTTTTATTATTATCTGCTTTCCCAGCTATTTTTTTCATGTATTGGCCATGTAGTGCTTTGTCTTCCCATGCCTCTATTCTGTTCTTCATTTGGTCTTTCTTGTAGGCCAGTTTGGTCTCTCCAGTAGTTAGTAAGCCTTCCTGATATACTAATTTCAGTGCATCTTCATCATTGTTCTTCAGATATTCTTCCAAAGCCATTTTTTCTTCTTCAACCATCTGATGTACTTGTAGCATTCCACGCCCACCTATTTGCCTTGGTAGATAAAGTCTATCAATGTCACTGCGTGGATGAAGGGCATGATTCATTGTCATTATTTTTCTGGTCTGCCTATCCATTGCTTTTAGTTCTGCTTGAGTCCAGTCCACTATTCCAGCTGTGTACCTAATGACTGGGATTGCCCAGGTGTTGATTGCCTTTATGGTATTTCCTCCATTGAGTTTGGATTTTAAGATCTTCTTCACTCTCTTGATGTATTCACCTCTAATCTTTTTCTTGACTTCAGTGTGCTTGATGTTGTCAGCTTGAAGGATACCCAAGTATTTGTAGTACTCTTCCTCATCCAGACTCTTAATGTTATTTTCGTGGGGCATCTTGATTCCTTCAGTTTTCATTATTTTTCCTTGTTTGATAGTAAGTGTGGCACATTTGTCCAAGCCAAACTCCATTACAATATCTTGGCTATATATACGGACAGTGTTGAGCAGCGATTCTATTTCAGATGATGTTTTTCCATACAGCTTCAGATCATCCATATAAAGGAGGTGGGATAGTCTGGCAGATGTTTTTGATGTTTGATAGCCATGTCCTGAGTTATTCAGTATTGTTGACAGAGGAAACAGTGCAATAACAAATAGTAATGGTGATAATGAATCTCCTTGAAATATTCCTCTCTTGATATTAACCTCTCCCAGCCTCACCATTGATCTGCAACTGTGTCTTCCATTGTGCCATCGATCTTTGCACAAATTTTCTGATGTTTCTACTGACTCCTGTTATTTCTAGGCACTTTATTATCCAATCATGTGGCAGAGAGTCAAATGCCTTTTTGTAGTCAATCCATGCCACATTCAGGTTGGTCTTCCTTCTCTTGCAGTTTTCCAAGATCATTTTGTCTATTAGGAGTTGATCTTTTGTTCCTCTGCTATTGGGGCGGTTTCCTTTCTGCTCAGGTGGAAAGAGATTGTTTTCAACTAGATGCTGTTGTACTGCATCAGCTACCACACCAGTTAGTAATTTGAAAGTTGTTGGTAAGCAGGTAATTGGCCTGTAGTTACCTGGTGTTGCCCCTTTTGCTGGATTTTTCATTATTAGGTAGGTTTTCCCAGTTGTTAGCCACTTTTCAATTTCTCCTCCTTGTAGTATATTGTTGAACTGTTGGCAATGAGTGGGTGTATAACAGTTAGATGTTTCAACCAAAACCCATGCAGTTCATCTTCACCTGGTGCTGACCAATTTTTGATTTTCTTTGCTCTTTTTTCTACCATTTTTGTTGTTATTACTAGTTCTTTCATTTCAACTTCTGTTTTATTTGCATCCACCTCTTTTAACCAAGCCGCATCCTTGTTGTATTTCTTTGGGTTATCCCATATCTGCTTCCAGAACTGCACTGTTTCTTCCTTGTCAGGTACTGACTGATTCCTTGCAGTTTCTCCATTGATGGATTGGTAGAAACGTTTCTGATTGGATTGAAATTGGAGGTTCTGCCTATAGTTTGCAATTCGAGCTTCATATCTACTGATTTTCCTGGCTATAGCTGTTATTTGTTGCTTTATTATTTCCAGTGCTTCCTTGATCTTCCTTGTTTCTAAGTGGTATTTCTTGATTAGGTATTCTTTGGTCTTCTTGTTCTTCAGCTTCTTTTCTTTCATCTGTTCTAGCTTGCTTGCATGTGATCTTAACTTGCTGATCTTATTTTCTAGTCTAACCTTCCATTTTTCTGGTGCACTGTTTGTTTGTTTTTCTTCTTTGTTGATTTTGCATCCCAGGTATTCTGTTATAACTGCAGCTGTGCTGTACCTTAGTTGGTTTGTTTCTTGCAATGAATTGGTGCTTATACTTGATATTGCAATATTTGCATCTTTTAATGCTTGTGCTAGCTGTTTCTTTGGAACAAGCTTCAATGCAGGTAGCCTTATTCTGTTGTTTTTGTGCTGTTCTAGATGCTCAGTTGTTATTATTATTATTATTATTATTTATATCCAACATCCAACTGTAATGCCAGCCAGACTCAGCCTCTTCAAGGACCAAGCATCAGCCAGATAATCTTGTCTTTTTTTATCAAGTGTTCTGGGTTATTCAGAAAGCTAAATTATTCTTGTTCCGAAATTCAGGGGAAATCAAGCTACCTCCTTGATAAGAAGCAGTGCAGAAGTACTGCCGAGGCGTCTCTTTCTTAGCGGTCTCGAAACTTCCTCTTTTACTTTCTTATTTTAGAGAAAGGGGAACGTTTCTGCGGGGACATTGGGTTAATTAATAAATCTAACCCTCTTGGTACACTGGCTCTTTGGTTGAGTGGGTTCTAGGCAAATAATATTCTGCTGGGCCCTGGTGGTGTTCCCGGTCGGTGTCTTGGTTCTAGGTAAGAACCTTGAGAGAAGAAGTCGTGAAGCAGGCTCACCTCTAAGGAGACAGCCATTCTGCGTGGTTCCTAGCAGGGCATTAGGCCAAAGGGGGGGGGGGTGTTTCTCCAAACTTGGCAACTTTAAGACTTATGGACTTCAACTCCCAGAATTCCCCAGCCAGCTATCGGAGAATGCCACAACACATTGTAAAGCAGAACCCCCCCAACCTACAGTCATGAGCTCACAGACGGAGAGTGGCACAACCATTTAGGATGACAGTACAACACCCATTTTGTGTCCATCATTATTTCAACCAGTCTTAAAATGAATGATCACAATTCAAGGACTCTGCATAGTTCTTTCATTCTTAGAAGCTCTGGAAGTGGAGTGACTTAGTTGAGAGAGGTCTAGTCATTTGAAATGGGAACGACCTTCGGAGATGGGAAGAGACGCAGCGAAAGAGGCTCAGAAGGGACCCCCCACACACACACATAAACCACACCATGCTGGCTGGGGAATTCTGGGAATGGAGAAGTCTTAAAGTTGCCAAGGATGGAGACTCTAGACCAGTGGTTCTCAGCCTGTGGGCCGGGACCCCATTTGGGGTCGAATGACCATTTCATGGGGGTCGCCAAACAACGCAGTCCGCCATTTTTTCCCCCTTTTCCTTAGCTGTGCTACTCCCTTTTATTCTATTGGCTTTTGAAAGCCAATAGAATAGACTCTCTTGAATAGAGTCTAATTCTATTGGCTTTCCAAAGCCAATAGGAATTGTCCAGGCTGTCTCTGCCCTGCTGAGCCTGCCAAAAGTCCCATCCTGCAGACAGTGCTGCACCAGTTGAGTAGTCCTCGACTTACGACCGGTTGAGTAGTCCTCGACTTATGACCGGTTGGGGGGTCGCGGCATTAAAAAGGTTGAGAACCACTGCTCTAGACCATACAGGTTCATCCGGTGCACCTAATTCTAAAGAAACAAGCTGGCATCCGCCTGTAATGAGATCAGTCTTCTCAGGTAGGTCAGACAGGAAACACAACACAATGAAGTAGTTACTACTTCACTGTAAGACAACATTAACAGAAATTTGTGACTCTGAAAGTGCAAATCTCCCACTGTCTCCTTTACAGTCTGAGAAATTGGAGTGGAAGGACCCTTCTGAGCCTCTTTCTCTACTTTTCCCATCTTCTAAGTTTGGAAGGGATGCCCCCCCCCAAAAAACCCATTCCTTTTTTTAACCCTATTTCTAGATTACTAATGAAATCCACACAAAGCCTCAGATTACCTAAGCGTGCATGCCTCTCCAATATACACATATGTTGTTCTTTTAATAATCATATCCTTCCTCTGACTCAGAATAAGAACATCGAACTAGGTGAGATGTTAGACAGGTCGAATTCAAACTGAATGCCTAACCTTGGGTAATCAAAGAATGAAATGGAATAAAAGAAATAAAAAAGAATAGAGGTAGTCCTTGACTTAATGAGCACAATGGAGAGACCAGAATTTCTATGATTAAGCAAGGCAGTCGTTAGTGTAAAATCCCTGATTTTACAATATTTTTGTCAGGGTTCTTAAATGAATCTTAAGTGAATCAAGCAGTCATTAAGCAAATCCAACTACTGACTTTGCTTGTCAAAAGCCAGCTGGACTTTTGGGAATGGGGATCACGTGATCCTGGGATACAGCAACTGTTATAAATACATGCCAGTTGCCAAGCATCCGAATTTTGGTCAGATCATTGTAGGAACGCTAGAGTGGTCATGAGTCCTCAACTTACACTAGTTCAGGGGTAGGCAACCTCGGCTCTTTTATGACTCATGGACTTCAACTCCCAGATATGTTGACTCAGGAATTCTGGGAGTTGAAGTCCACGAGTCATGAGGGGGCCATAGTTCCCCCATGCTGGCTCAGGAATTCTGGGAGTTGAAGTCCACGAGTCATGAGGGGGCCATAGTTCCCC
The DNA here is from genome assembly GCF_016545835.1 of Crotalus tigris. NCBI lineage: Eukaryota > Metazoa > Chordata > Lepidosauria > Squamata > Viperidae > Crotalus > Crotalus tigris. The sequence goes on from NW_024096563.1 coordinate 694,223, forward strand.
CATGCTGGCTCAGGAATTCTGGGAGTTGAAGTCCACGAATCATGAGGGGGCCATAGTTCCCCCATGTTGGCTCAGGAATTCTGGGAGTTGAAGAGCCGAGGTTGCCTACCTCTGCACTAGTTCATTTAGTGACAGCTAAAGTTCAAAGTTCAAAGTTCCAACACCACTGGAAAAAAGTGACATGACCGTTTTTCACAGCATCCCCATGGTCATGTGATCATGTGATCAAAATTGGTAACTTGGCAACTGACGCATACTTATGACGATCGCAGTGACCTGGGGTCACGTGATCCCCTTTTGTGACCTTCTGACAAGCCAAGTCAATGGGGAAGCCAGATTCACTTAACAACCATGTTGCCAACTTAACAACTGCAATAATTCACATAACCACCGGGGCAAGAAACATTGTAAAATGGGGCAAAACTCACTCAACAAATGTTTCCCTTAGCAACATAAATTTAGGGCTCAATTACAGTCGTCACATGCGATTTATCTGTATAAGAACCAGTTCTTAGTCACTTTTTCCCCGGTGATATTGTAATTTTGAACCGTCACCGAAGGAATGGAAGACCACCTGTCTACCTCTTCCTAGATTTTCAGAAAATGCTCAATGTCTTTCTAGGACACAGGGGAACAAAAATGAGACTTCTCTTTCGGTTGCATAAATTGAGATTGCATCACAGAAACAGCCCACTCTCAGTGAAAAAGAAAGAAGCAAACAAACACCTCATAACTTCAACAAAAAATTTTCGAAACCAGCCCAGACAATAAAAGGAGAGGTTGATCTTTAATCATGCCAACTCAGAATTGCGTACTCTTCCTGGCTGGTGCCGATGTCTCTCTTCTGAGTGACCTCTGTCTCCCAACAGCTGGTTTGCACGGTGAATTTGACTCCGAAGGAGTCTTATAGAATAACTATTGTTCCTTTTCCTGTTATTTGGGCAAAGGACATTTCCTGAAACTACTTCATGAAGAAAATGTCATTTCCTATTGGTGTCTAGGCTGTCCTTCAGCTCCAGGGCCACAGCCGACAACAGTGATGGTGCACGCATGTGTGGGTTGCGTCTTTGGCCCATTCAATTTCCCAACATTGGTTTTAAAACATGAATCCACCTGTACTTCTGAATCAATGATCTGATGGACTTCTGGCTTGATCCAGAAGGAAAAAAAAGGCACAAATATTTCTTAAACCTTCAAACCGGGGTCAATTCCCGCCCCCGAGCTGGTGGGAAGCTTCATGCTTTGAATCACTTTGAAGATCTGTCGGAGAAATGATCGAGTTGATGGTTTCGCCTTTGTAATACAGATAGTCCTCAACTTTCAAAAGTTTGCTTAGTGACCATTTGAAGTTACAACGGCACTGAAAAAAGTGTGTGATGGCCGTTTTTCACACAATCATTGCAGCATCCCTCCGTAGTCACATGATCAAAACTCAGACACTTGGCAAAGACTACCTGTATTTAAGAGATATTTAGTAACTTGCTTGAGATCTGGAAATATGGAATTTATCGCACTTGGACATCCTAATTTTACAAAAAACACTCTCTTGTTTGAACTGCCTATATCCCTAGTCATACCTTAATCATTCTTAGGTCCTTGCCAAGACTTGAATTGTTCAGTTTCCCCCAGTCTTTGACTGTAAATCTACTGTATCCATATAATAATAACAAAAAAAAAATGCTTAACTTTGTAAACTAAAACACTCATAAATTATTACCAATACTTTGGATTGGACTGGCTGACATGAATGCGTGTCTTGGCTGGAAAACTGAGTCAACATTTGTAAGAGCAAAAAGATTGATAAAACCCGTGGGTTAGGAATATCACCCAAAACCCATAAAGCTGGTTAATTGCCTGGTGCAGCCAGGGTGTGTTTTGCACAAACACACTGAGATATTTTTCCCAGCGCTGTGTCAATCTTTTCAAGTATGTCAAAAATCTTGAAATAGTCTCTGCCCTGTGATAAAACACTTTGGTCAACATGACTAAGTCCACAAAAAATAGTGGCAGTTTTTTTTTTTTCCGATCCATCCTTAAAGTTCAATCTCTTGGAATTTGCTTGAGTCTAATTAGCCCAGAACAAAGTTGGAAGGGATTCACTCTGTTTAAAATTCCATGTCGCGGGATAAAAAGAATAGATGGATTCTAAGCTTTCAGAATGGTTGTTGAAACTGGGTATTCTAATTTAATGAAGAGAGGGACCAGGGGTGACATGATAGCAGTGTTCCAATATCTGAGAGGTTATCACAGAGAAGAGAGAGTCAACCTATTCTCCAAAGGACAGGAGAAGAAGCAATGAATAGAAACTTATCAAGGAGAGATGCAACCTAGAACTAAGGAGAAATTTCTTGATGGTGAAAACAATTAATCAGTGGAACAGCTTGCCTCCAGAAGTTGTTGATGCTCCATCACTGGAGTTTTTCAAAGAAGAGATTGGACAACCATCAATGGTATATGATCTCCTACTTGGGCAGGCAGTTGGACTAGAAGACCTCCAAGGTCCCTCCCAACTGTTATTCTATGTAAGTGATCATGTACAAGACCTGGACAATTGTGTCTATGCTAGGAAGCTCAGATGAGTTAGGGTTCATTGATCTTAGACAGGAATTCACAAAGAAGTCCCAAAGCAGAAGGCTAGGCTGGGGAGTTGGAAAAAACCAAATAAATCATTTGGTATTGTCCACATATTCAGTCCTCAATCAATCAATCAAACTCTGTGGTTGTACCGAGGTAATCCTCAGGAGTTGAGTGTTTATATCATTTTAATTTAATTTTACCTCTTTGTTGAAAAAGGTAAGGAGGGGACGTTTACGCTGTTTCAGTTGTGTGATTTGATCGTGATGCTTCTTCTTCTTGGGAGTGGCTCTTTGTTGAACTTTGCACAAAAGGAAGAGCCGGTACTTACAATAAACCTCCTGCAAATAATTAAGGAAGTCACTGTGGAGAGAGCTAAAAATAGGAACACACCTTTGAAGTGGAAAACACCCCAAATAGTTTCGTGAATTCCATGACCTGGAAGCAAGAACATCATTGTTTAAGGATCTCCAGAACTGTTCGGTATTTTTCGTGCATATTTTATGGCACCGTTTATGTTTCAGCGCTTGACTTGCTGAACTTCCATCACAAAATTTCCCCGAAATAAAATTTCTGACTTTCAATTACCAGTGAAATCCAGTGAGTGACTTTCTGTAAGGACTGCCACTGAAACTGAAATAAAGTCTAGAAAATTTGCTGATTGCTGCATGTGTCTGATCTTTGATTCTAATCTGATGCTCTCTGTATCCCAGGGAACTGAGGTACTTATGCCCTGCAGGAAAAGTAGAACATAGATCATGGGGTTGGAAGGGATCTTAGAGATCTTCTAGTCTAGGGGTCCTCAACCCCCAGTCCATGGACTAGTACCGGGCCACGGCATGCCAGCAACCGGTCCGCACAAACAAGCAAAGCCCCATCCGTGGGATGTAGGCAGCACACAAAACCACAACCCCTCCGGTCTGCAGAAAAACCTTTCTCCACGGAACCGGTCCCTGGTGCCCAAAAGGTTGGAGACCTCTGTTCTAGTCCAATCCCCCACTCAAGCAGGGCATCCTATATCAGGGGTATCCAACCTTGAAACTTTAAGACTTGTGGACTTCAGCCCCCAGAATTCCCCAGCCAGATATTCCTGCCCTATATCATTCCTGACCAGTGGTTCTCAACCTTTTTAATGCCGCGACCCCCAACCGGTCGTAAGTCGAGGACTACTCAACTGGTGCAGCACCGTTTGCAGAATGGGACTTTTGGCGGGCTCAGCAGGGCAGAGACAGCCTGGACAATTCCTATCGGCTTTTGAAAGCCAATAGAATTAGACTCTATTCAAGAGAGTCACTTCTATTGGCTTTCAAAAGCCAATAGAATAAAAGGGAGTAGCACAGCTAAGGAAAAGGGGGAAAAAATGGCAGACTGCGTTGTTTGGCGACCCCCGTGAAATGGCCGTTCGACCCCAAATGGGGTCTCGATCCACAGGTTGAGAACCACTGTTCCAGACAAATAGTTATCCAATCTCCTCTTAAAAACCTCCAGTGTTGCAGCACCCACGACTTCTGGAGGCAAAGTGTTCCACTGATTAATTATTCCAATTGTCAGGAAATTCCTCCTTATTATTTAGATCTCCTTTTTTAAGGTGACCAACTTTTTTACAATGAAAAGGAGGACACAAATAAATTGAAGAAAAAAAATATCGTAAATAAAAGAAACATTTTATTCATTGCAAAATGACACAGACAACTTGCATGTGTAAAGTTTGTCGGCCAGGTGTTTTGGCACGCTCAGCAGCAATTCCTATTGGCTTTTGAAAGCCAATAGTGGGAGTCGCACAGCTCATACAAAAATTGAAAAAAAAAAAACCATCAAAAAAGGTGCCAGAATGCGGTTCTAAGCGTTCTATGAGAAAAAAAAAAAAAGCCCTGCAGATTAGTCTTCAAATATCAAAAAGGAGGACATGTAGGAGGACACTTTTCGAGGGAAGACAGAACTTACAAAAGGAGGACTGTCCTCCCTAAAGGAGGACGGTTGGTCACCTTACGTTTTTTGTACATTTGTACTTTCTCACCAAATGCTTGTATGAATTGTATTCTCCTCTCTGGGCTTTGACTAGTTTTTTTTTTTTTTTTTAAACCATTTTCTGCCATAATAAACCAAAACAGCCATGATGGACCCTGTCCTGACTCTTTTCACCAAATCCTGTAGATTTTCCGGCGTTGTTGATTTTTTTGGCCTGAAGATGTTCTCTATAATCTGTCGAAAATGCTCCCATTGCTGTTGCAGCGGCAATTTATAGGACGGTGACTTTTTTGTTGCCTTCAAATCCTGCTGGAATTGTAATCCCTGTCACGTCTGTTCTTGCCTATCTGAATAGGAGACAGCTACAAATGCACCCTATAGAAGTAAAGATTCTGGATGTTTGCAGATGTTTGCAGATGTTTACTGCCATCGTGTGGTACAAAAAGAAAGCATCAGACTAAGCTACAGAAGGAGAGAAGAACAGAGTTGGAAAGGATGTTTGTTTGTTTGATTGATTGATGGCAATACAAAATTAATTTATTTGCTTATTATAGGTACTTTTATGTTGCTCTAAAGACAGAAATAGTTTTTTGGGGGTGGATTTTTTTCAATTTCCAACCAGAGCATCCTACTCTGGGATTTCTCCCTGAATTTCTATCTAAAGATCAACAAAGCCAAACTCAACTGAGCTTCATGGTCTAGACCAGGGATTCTTAACCTGGCCGATATTGCCCCCCAGGGGGCGATTTCATTTTTCAGGGGGGTGAAGGAACAAAAAGGGGGCGATATGGGGGCGATGGAGTGAAAAGTTTTGGAGACACTTTTGAGACTTTTTCATATAGTGAATCACTGTATATCTGTCGTACAAAAACATCAGATTGCTCGCTATTAGTGGATTGAATTGTATTTTCAAATGTTCCTCCAGCTAGCTTCAGTACAGAACACCGTACATATGTGAATACGCATCGCTTATCTTCATGCGCGTTGCGCAGCAGCCTCTACCTTTTTTATATTTCTTTTTGCGTCTTAAATTTTACTTGTAATTCAATCATTAAATATTACTGTTTTTCTTTTCGGGCATTTCACTTTCTTGCAATTGAATTTTGTTTTCAAAGTGGTCATTACATTTAAGTGTCTTGAATAAATAAGATAATAATGAAATACATGTATCATGAAGTTTGGGAATAAAGTGACGGGTGGCATCAAAATTTTTCACACAGTGAAAAAAAGAGATATGGGAAAAAGATTGGAAATAAATTATTTGCATCAATATGTCCTGATGACAATTTTAAAGAAAACAAAACAAGTGTTTGCATAAATTGAAGAATTATTTCCTATGTTGTGATTGAGAGGTTATGTTGGGGGAGGGGGGCGATGACAACTTCCTCATTGGCTCAAGGGGGCGATTCGTTCAAAAAGGTTAAGAACCACTGGTCTAGACCAGGGATAGGCAACCTTGGCTCTTTTATGACTCATGGACTTCAACTCCCAGAATTCCTGAGCATAGCTGACTCAGGAATTATGGGAGTTGAAGTCCACGAGTCATAAAAGAGCCGAGGTTGCCTACCCCTGGTCTAGACACAATTGGCCAGCTCTTGTACCTTATCACGCATACAGAATAACAGAGTTGAACGGGGCCTTGGAGGTCTTCCAGTCGAACCCCTTGCTCAAGCAGTAGACCCTATAATATTCAGGACAAATGGTTGTCCAACATATTCTTTAAAAACTTCAGTGACGGAGCATCCACAACATATGAAGGCAAGCTGTACCAATGATTAATTGTTTTCAGTCTTAGGAAATTTCACTTCAGTTCTAGGTTGCTTCTCTCCTTGATGAGTTTCCATCCGTTGTTTCTTGTCCCGCCTTCAAGTGCTTTGGAGAATAGGTGGACCCCCTCTCCTTTATGACAACCCCTCAAATACTGGAACACTGCTATCATGTCACCCGTAATCACATGATAGCACTCTTCCAAAATTTGAGAGGTTGCCAGAGAGGAGGTTCACCTATTCACCAAAAGCTGGAGAATATGATTAACTAGGATTCAAACCAAGCAACTTCTCTGGGGACTTCATTGCTAACTGGGGGGGGGGGATAAAATGAGAATATAAAAACTACAGGGGATTTTGTAGAGACGATGGTCAGGTTACATACTGTAATTATCTTGGACTATTGGACACTAGTATGTGAAATTTATTTATTTTTTCTAATAAATCAGCAAAGGTCACTTTATGTCAAAAGTAAGTATGAGTCAGCTGTGATATCTACATGACATAAAAACATGATAACGACTGATTACCAGGGAACAAATTATCTTCAAATGTGGTTATTGCAAGTCAGAATGTTCTGCTCACTATCCAGATATTTGCTAAGTTTAAGGACCATGGTCTCCTGACCCTTTTAGAACTATGAGTTCTTTCTTCACCTCCTGCAAACTCTTCAAGCAAGTTTGTCTGTTGGTAAACTTGATCTTTGGTACCAATTTTGATGTCTTTGAGATGCCACAGTGAAATGAGGTTAGTTATCTCATTGTTTTTCTTAAGTAGAACATGGCAGAGACAGGCTAGATATTCCAAGCTCCATGGACCCAAAACAGGGATGTCCCAAGGACTGGCAACTTCGTAGGGCCGATATTTTCTTGCGTATGAGTTTGGTTTGTGAACATATTGCTCTTTTGAAGAAGAAAAGGCAACGCTTTTTCCAAATTCTTGTCCTCCAACCCGGGGGAAAGTTTGAAACTTTTGACCAAAAGTTGTATGAGCTTATGAGCTGATTCACCCAAAAGCCATAATGATGTTACCTAGTTGGGTCATGAGACGTCTGTAACAAAACAACCAACTTTAGAGAGCACCTCGTTATCACGACACTACCACATACTCAGCCGAGACACTGTCCTTCAGAATCACTTAATCCCTACTGACGTGAGTACCAATCTGACCCATAAGAAGATTATGAGTTTTTAAGGATGTTCCTACCTTTCTTTGAAACTCACATTGCACAAAAGTTCATAAAATGGTAGGGATATTGTCTGTATGCGACTCTTTCCTTGCAAGATAGGACAGGGAGAAGCTGGCCTAAGGTCATCCACAGTATTTTTCAGTTGAACATTGTGTTATTGGTGCATCGCAAGCTCTCATCTCTGTCCGTCTGTTTGTCTGTCTGTCATGTATCTCTATTTATCTATCTCTATCTATTTTGATCTGTCTGTCTGTCTGTCTGTCTCTCTCTCTCTCTATCTATCTATCTATCTATTACTTCTATCATATCTACCTCTATCATCTCTCCCTCTCTCATCTGTCTTTATTATTTATATCTATCTATCTATCTATCTATCTATCTATTTATCTATCTATCTATCTACTATATCATATCTCTCTCATCTCTGTCTCTCTCATCTATCATATTTATCTCTATCACCTATCTATCTGTCTGTGTCTATTTGTCTATCTCTATATCATCTGTCTTTATCATATCTATCTATCTATCTATCTATCTATCTATCTATCTATCTATCTATCTATCTATCTATCTATCTAATTTTTATGGCCGCCCAACTCAGAAACTCTAGGAAATAATAGAAATATGGAAGTATAGGCCAGTCTTAGAATGACTCTGCCTCCCACATGAAGTGGCACTGATTTAATCCATTTGAGGGGTTGCATGAGACCCTGATATAAACCAACCAGATGTACTGATATACACTACCCTCAACTCTGCAAATAATAATAATAATAATAATAATAATAATAATAATAATAATAAAGCAAGCAAGGGTAGTACAAGCAAGCAAGGGTAGTACCAATAGTCATAGGCTCCTTGGGTGCAATCCCAAAACAACTGGAGCACCACTTGAACACCATTGGCATTGACAAATTCGCTATTAGTCAATTGCAAAAGGCAGCCTTATTAGGAACTGCTTCCATCCTGCGACGATATCTGTAATACCATCAAACATCCACATCTGCCTATCCCAGGTCCTGGGTAAGGACTCGATAGGTAGACAAAATGCCAAATCCAGTCTGAACATCTGGCTGACTGTGCGATAATCGATAATAATAATAATAATAATAATAATAGCAATAATCCCAGCCAGAAGAAAAGATTTGTCAAAGGACAGACCAGTGGCCTCAAAGGGGAATTGTAACTCTAGTCTTAAGGAGTCTGAGCAGCTGCAATGCTAAACGAAGTTGACCTCGCTTGATCAAAAGTTCTGGCCTGACAGAGAGGCGTGGAAACTGCAGGAAAGGGAGCATTGCCGATTGACTCCGAACAACTTTTCCAATGGAAGCATTAAAGTGGAGATTGGACAGAGGCAATCAACGTTGCTCGATTTTACACCAAATTTGGTCTAGCTGGGCAACCCTGGAGCTAATATTCTGCAATAAAGGCCAGCTCTAGATCTAAGCTGAGCGATTTCATCTTTTATCCCAGTGCTCTTTTAGAAAGGAACAAACATTTGATCAAGGCTTTACTGGTTTAAGCCTGCCTTACTTATTTATTTGGATGATTGAAAATAGAAAGTTTTTGCACTGGAGGAAAAAAACAAAACACTAACCTTAACAAAAGCCCTAAAGGTAACAAGTCTCCTTGTGATATAGGCTTGGGTTTGTGTCTGCATGAAGCTGTGTTTTTGTTTTGAAAAACGCAATGAATAGATAGGCTAGGATTTCAGAGCGGATCTGATTGGACAATCTTCATCCTTGAATAAGCCATTCCTCGACTATAAAACTTTGAGCTTTGGAGGTCTCCTATCATTTTCAAGGATTTTTTTTTTTTTTTGTCTCCAGGGCCGATTACTGACTCCCCTCCCTCTATTTTTCCCATTTCCCCTCCCTCCTCCTTTGGTGTGGCAATGCTGCTCAGGGCCCATCCTTTAATTCCTGCTTTGGGCATCTCCAATCCTTTACGGGCCCTTTTCTGCCCTGAAGATGCATCCAGCCCTGGCATTCTCCAACTCCACACAGCTTCCAGAGAGATGCCTTCAGCTCCAGCCCAGGAAAACGCACCGAAGCCATTCAGCGATTTGCCAGGAAATTGGAAAACCAGATGGTTTAATCTCTATCAGTTCTGGAAGGACGACGGTTTCCACAATCTTCACAACATCATGGTGGACAAGTTTAAGACGTTTGGTCCTATTTATAGGTAAGATGGTGGTGGTGGTGGGTCACTTAAATCTGGTGGAATTCTGCTTCCTTTCCCAAACTTTTTCCATTCTTCTTCCTCAAAGTAAAATACTCTCTCCCACTTTGATCAAGATGGTTTGTAGGTTTAATAGACGCTGGGTTTTTTTTTTCTGGAACTAAATTACTGGCTAGTTTCCCCTTTGAAAGTTTGCAATCATTCACCTCTTTGTGTCTATCTGCCTCTCGTTTGCTTCAAACACTCCTCTGTTACTGTGGGGTCCTTGGTGCTCTCTGCATTTGGTGGTTTTCTGGCAGATGTTTCGTTACCCAAACTAGGTAACTTCATCTGATGCTCCCTCGTTTGGTAATGAAACGTTTGCAAGAAAACTATAAAGCTCAAAGAGCACTGAGGATCTCACAGTTCAATCTGGAGCTACACCTATTCTCTTCTATTGATCACCCTGTTAGTCTTCATTAGAGGATTTTGCAATGGGAAATGCAGTCTTTAAAACTAACATTATGATTCAGAAAATCAGGGGATTGTCCTTCCAGATGAACACTCAAGTTCTTTTAAAAGTGATCCGTTCCGACAATTTCTTTTAAACATCTCACTGAAGTTTTCTTTTGAACATCTCCTCCTCCTCCTCCTCCTCCTTTTGCTTCTCCTACACTCAATGAATGCCACTCCCTTCTAGCACTGATGATGTTACCTAGTTAGGTAATGAAACGTCTGCAAGAAAATAAGCAAGCTCAGAGAGCATCCTCCACAGTCCTCCTCTTTCTCTTCCTCCTCCTCCCCTTCCCTTTGTTTCTCCTACACTCAGCGAACCCCACTCCCTTCTAGCACTGATGATGTTACCTAGTTAGGTAATGAAACATCTGCAAGAAAACAACCAAGTTCAGAGAGCATCAAGGACCCCATAGTCTTCCTCCATCTCTTCCTCTTCTCCTCCTCCTCCTCCTCCTCCCTTTGCTTCTCCTACACTAAATGAACGCCATTCCCTTCTAGCACTGATGATGTTACCTAGTTAGGTAATGAAAAGTCTGCAAGAAAACAGCCAAGCTCAGAGAGCACCAAGGACCCCATCCCGCTCCTCCTTCTACTCCTCCTGCTGTCCTCCTCCTCGTCCTCTTCCCTTTGCTTCTCCTACACTAAATGGACACCACCCCCTTCTAGCACTGATGATGTTACCTAGTTAGGTAATGAAATGTCTGCAAGCTCAGAGCGATCATTTCTTCCCCATTCTTTAACCCAATACTGCTACTATTGCTGGGGGAAACCAGGCATCTATGACTGCCTCAAGATTTCAGTTTAAATAACTTAACACCTGTGACACCATCCAGGCTTTAATGCCCCAAATGATATGCTGACATGTCTTCACAGGGAGAAAGTGGGCAGCTATGAGAGCATCAACATCATTGATCCCAAGGACGCCGCTATCCTCTTCAAATCCGAAGGGCTGTACCCGGAGAGATTTACTGTGCCCCCTTGGATCGCCTATCGGGACTTCCGTAACAAGCCTTACGGGGTTCTCCTCAAGTAAGAAGCCCCCGAGATGTGGTAGGACGGGCCCAGAGGTTTTGTGATGAGACAATGGCCGCCGAGCCTGAACCCCACACCAGAATCAAGGGGGTTGGGATTGGAGATCCTTCAGAAAAAGAGAAATCTGAAGCTCACTTGAACGTGAGGGTTATTTTGTCATGGGGAGGGGGGGAGTGTTTTATTTCTCCGTTTCTTCTTCAGCTTGCTTTAGAACAGGGGTCTTCAAACGTGGCCCTTTTTTGACTTGTGGACTTCAACTCCCAGAATTCCTCAGCCAGGCACATGGGAATTCTGGCAGTTGAAGTCCACAAGTCATAAAAGGGCCACGTTTGAAGACCCCTGCTTTAGGATTTCTTTGGCCACCGATGAGCTGACTTGATTGTAGCTGAGGGTTTTGATCAGTTGTCTCTTGCTATGCTTCCCTTGGCTGCTCAGCTGCTCCTCTCTGAAACGTATGCCAGGGAAGGAGTCGTAAAGAGTCCCCCCCCCTTGTGATTTAATGCAAATGGGGGGACTGCCCCCCCAAAGGTCAAAAAAGAGCTGACAAATGGGAGAAATTATGAGCGAAACAACCTTGGAATTACTTGTTTTTTTGTACTTTCTAGAAAAGGAGACAGCTGGCGCCAGGACCGCCTAGTCCTGAACAAGGAAGCCATGTCCCTCAAAGTCACGGATAACTTCATACCTCTCCTGAACGAAGTAGGGGAGGATTTTGTCAAGCGGATGGAGATAAAGGTTGGAAGCAGTCCGCAAGATAAATGGACAACTGACCTCACCCACGAGCTTTTCCGGTTTGCCTTGGAATGTGAGTGGAAGGGAAGGAGTTGGATTGGGATGGGTGGGGGGGGGAGGCTGAAGAATTAGGCAACCATGTACTTTTTTCTCCTCAACAGACTACCGTTTGGGTCCTTTTAATGTTAACTTAGCTCTGTTGGTAGGCCTTGGGGAGGGGGCTTTGGTGGATCTGCAAAATAGCCCATTGACTTTCTTTAAGGTTTAGTGGAGTGTGGAAGTCCATAAAGAGTGTGCAAACTCAGAAAATGCACTAATTCAGTAATCTGGGTCAGAAGGAACAGAACCACCCACTTCTTGAGGAGCAAAAGCATTGATAGAAGGGAATTTGTAGCTCAGGGTTGAACTGTTGGGTGCTTGGCCCCCTCTGGGCTGGGATGTTTTCTTGCAGATGTTTCATTATCGAACTAGGTAACAGTATCACTGGTGATGATGTGATGAAGTTGGGTAATGAACCGTCTGCTAGAAAACAACCAAGCTCAGAGAGCCTTAAGGTCCCCACAAGAACAGATGTGATGTGCAGCAAATTCATTAGAAGGTCATCTCTGCCCCTGTGGGAGACACGGCTTTGATATCTTCATCCATCTTCACCCTCATCTTCATCTATCTTCTCCGTCTCTCTCTTCCCACAGCTGTATGCCATGTCCTTTACGGCATCCGGTTGGGGCTTCTTCAGGATTTCATTGACCCCGAGGCACAGAAATTCATTGATGCCATCACCCTGATGTTTAATTCCACTGCACCCATGTTGTACATACCGCCAGAATTTCTACGCAGGATCAATTCCAAGTTTTGGCAGGATCACGTCTACGCTTGGGATGTCATCTTCACGCATGGTGAGTGGACCTGTGGTGGTTGTGTGAACCTGCGCACTTCCAACCTTCACCCAGTGACAGGATAGAAAGTCGCTAGTCTGGTGAGAACTTGGGGAGGAAGCTTCCACGGTGATGTTATTGTTTCAATAAAATTGTATTGTATTTATTTGTATGTCTACCATGATGTCTCTATCTCACCAGCTGACAAATGTATACAGAACATCTACCAAAACCTCTGTTTCAACCAGAAGGGTGCCAAAGAGTACCGAGGCATTCTCTGTAGTCTTTTGATGCAGAACAAGATGCCAATAGAAGACATCAAAGCCAGCATAACTGAGATGATGGCAGGAGGGGTGGACACGGTAAGGCGAGACCTTGACAGGTTCATGATGTCCCCTTCAAATGGTCTCTTTGATTCTATTCAATGTTTTTACAAGACTCTTTGAGGAATCAGTGATCTTTGCATTCTTCTGGTCATTAAAACCATTCAGACCATTCCTCTGCTCCCTGATGTTTTCTTTAATTCCATATCTCCAGCCACTTCAAACCTCTCTTCCTCTGTCTGAGCTAAATTAAAGAGGTAGCCACTCTACTTTGATAAATTGGCGGACCTAAAACATTAAGAAGGTCCAGAGATACTCCAGTTCAGTTAGAAATCTTGAGTCTTGTACAGGGCTCTCCAAACTAGACAACTTTAAGACTTGTGGACTTCAACTCCCCGAATTCCCCAGCCAGTCCACAAATTTGGACAGCCCTACACTAAGGGAAGCACACACATTTTTGCAGGGGTGGCTGAGAAGACCCACTTAAGAAGGCACTCATGGGCCGATGTGATCTATTTTCATTCAGACTTCCATCACCCTCCAGTGGGCTCTGTATGAACTCGCTCGGGCACCACACCTTCAGGAGCAACTGAGATCCGAAATCTCCGCAGCCAGAGCAACTTCCCGGGGAGATGTTGTGAAGATGATGAAGTTGATCCCGTTGATCAAAGCAGTCATCAAAGAAACACTCAGGTACAAAATGTCAAAAAGAATATTTCCCGTGGTCAACTCCTGATGTCCTACACAGCTCAACGTGGGCTACTTTCAAGACACGTTCATCTCGGAATACGTCCCTGAATTTTTAAACATTTTTCCAGTACATTAGAAGGAATCATTGAAGAGGTTGAGGAATTTGGTCAGGCAATGTCTTGGAAACCATATCCCAAAGGGCCACAGCGTGTCTAGTAGTTTATAATTGTTGTTTAATGCTAGGTTAGATTAGGATGGAAAAATAATTTTTTAGATTATAAAAGATCTCTCTTCTTCCTCTGATTTCAACCCAGGCTCCATCCAGTTGCAGTGACGTTACAGAGATACACCACACAAGAGATTGTCCTTCAAAATTACTGTATCCCTGCCAATGTGAGTAATCAGCACTCCTGATAATAATGGTGGTGGTGGTTTTTAACAATGTTCAAATTCTCCCTTGTCTCCAAAGGTTTGAGACCATCCTCCCATTGGTGACTTGAGTTGTCTTCTAGCATCACCTGACCTATTGTGGTGGTGAGACAAAGCTTGTCCTTATTAATAGCACGCTGGTCCAAGGACGGTTGAAGACATCTAGAGATTGCTGGAAGTCATTCCTGCTGATACTGTTTTTAATCTAGTCTAGATACAAGTCATCAACTCTGATTTATTTCCTTTTCCTTCCCATCTTTTTTTCACAGACATTAGTCCAGGTGGGACTTTATGCCATGTTTAGGGATTCCAGATTTTTCTCCAAACCTCTGCAGTTCAACCCAGAAAGGTGGATTAAGACTGACGACTCCAAATATTTCAGAGGATTAAGTTTCGGCTTTGGGCCACGTCAGTGTCTTGGCCGCAGAATTGCCGAGATAGAGATGCAGCTGTTTTTGATCCATGTGAGTCCAGTTCTGCCACTGACTCCTAATGGAAGACAGGCTGGAGAAATATGGAGAGGGTGGGCTGGTCCTTTGTCTTACACACATATATGTCTGGGAAAGTCCTCAGCTACCCCTTTAGAAGATTGAATAAGAATCATAACTTGGCAGATCCGGGCCAAATCTGGTGACTCGACGATAGAAGAGAACATTTCTTTAGCTCAGGATGGAACTGTGGGGTCCCCGGTGCTCTCCTAGCTTGGTTGTTTTCTTGCAGATGTTTTATTACCCAACTAGGTAACATCTTCTATGTAACATCATCAGTGCATTGATGTTGTTATCTAGTTGGGTCATGAAATGTCTTGAAGAAAACAACCAAGGTCAGAGAGCACCAAGGACCCCACAGCATTCTTCCTCCTCCTCCTCCTCCTCCTCCTCCTCCTCCCCTACAAGAAAACAACCAAGCTCAAAAGCTCAGGTGACACTCTGGCCAATCCCTTGCTACGTAGAGATGTGTAACTTCCTCTTGTTTTTTTCCCCTTCTTCTCCCTCAGATGCTGGAAAAATTCAAGATCGAAATAAAGAGAGGCGTGGAGGTTGGTACCACTTTTGGCCTTATCCTGATTCCAGACAAACCAATCCATCTGACGCTACGGCCTCATCATTCCCATTAATGAACTGGGTGAAATTCTCCACAAACGCTTTCTTTCAAAACACTTGGAGAAGGGATGGCGCTGCCAGCTCTTAGGATCACGGTCCAATGATGTTCCCAATGTCCGATGTTTACTAAACATAGAAATCAAACCACAGTTGGGGCGCAGCAGGATGTTCTGGCTTTCGGTCTTGTTTTTTTATCTCATATAACACAATTTAGATAAGACAAAAAGAAGGCTCTCCTGCTCAGATCTTCCTGTACACCAGAGCACTCTACTAGGCTTAATATTATTAGGTTTAAGAAGATTCCTTCTCATCCGATGGGAGTAACTTCTAGCTCAGTGGTTCTCAACCTTTTTAATGCCGCGACCCCCAACCGGTCGTAAGTCGAGGACTACTCAACCGGTCGTAAGTCGAGGACTACTCAACTGGTGCAGCACCGTTTGCAGAATGGGACTTTTGGCAGGCTCAGCAGGGCAGAGACAGCCTGGACAATTCCTATTGGCTTTTGAAAGCCAATAGAATTAGACTCTATTCAAGAGAGTCTATTCTATTGGCTTTCAAAAGCCAATAGAATAAAAGGGAGGAGCACAGCTAAGGAAAAGGGGGAAAAAATGGCGGACTGTGTTGTTTGGTGACCCCTGTGAAATGGTCGTTCGACCCCAAATGGGATCCCGACCCACAGGTGGAGAACCACTGCTCTAGCTGGACCAATGTTGCATCTCTTCCATCTTTATGTTTTCCACAATGTCCAACCAGATTCCCTCTGGGAAGTTTTCAAAGAAGATATGACATTTATAGGCTCTCTCAACTCTTGATTTCTCTTGGCTAATGGTAGAAGGCTACTTCTGAAGACCAAGGCTACATCTTGACCTCTTCTCTGTCCATTTCTCTAGTCCTTTATTAATGATATCTCTGTCACGGCCATTACAACTTTCTATATGATTATATGAATTTTGTGTGCTGGATGAAATAAAGTTCTTTTCCTTCTTCTGAGTCTTCTGACGAACCACCACATTGGGTGCCTCTGGCAGATTTTCCTGAAAGACAGACCACCCTGAAAACTTAGGCCAAGGTAGGAAATAATGGAGGAGTCCTAGTTTTAAAGTAACCACAGTTAGATGGCCAGACCTTCTCCGCAATTTGTTTCCAAACAGGATTTTTCTTATGCTCAGCTAAAATTTGAAATTGAGCGTTCTATAGCCAAGTCAGAAAACTAAGGCCATAATAATAGTCAGCGAAAGATGACTGCTACGGACTCAACCGTTGGCTAAGAATGCAGATAAACGAGAACAGAACTAAGGAAAAAAATCAGCTCACATGACACCCAGAATCTCTAGCTTTGTGGTAAGGTTACATGAATAGAATCTTGGAAGTCTGAAATTATATCTCTCCCCCTCACCTTTATAGATATTAGGGGGGGTCCCTTCTGAGAGGTTAAACACAGTCACTTTCCTGCAGTAGAATCAGCTGATCTGCTGCCTGGCCAGCCGCTTTTTGTCCTCTCTCCCAAGGCACATCCTCACTTACCATTACAAACTCAAAAGGCTGAGACACCTTAGGTATCGTACAAAATTTACATAACAGGCACCAAGACCATAAGCTAGTTTTACAGAGAAGTCTGTATTCAGCTCATCTCTCCAGGAAAGAGGTATATAACAGTATATATTTCGCGATAGAGATTTTGTTCTGCTGCAGCAGGTAGAATTCCAGAGTTTCTTCCCAGACTTAAGTCAAAGGCGGTGGATTCCAATGGCTCTTGAGTTGTGTTAATTTAATGTGGTTTCTAGGAACGATGGAAGAAGCGGCGTCAGAACACAATTTACTGTTGCCTCATCCTTCCCCTCTGGGGACCAGTTGACCCAACCCAAATATCCTATGTCATTGGGCAGGGGTCTTTAAACTTGCCCTTTTATGACTTGTGGGCTTCTGGGAGTTGAGGTCCACAAGTCATAAAAGGGCCAAGTTTGAAGACCCCCATCATTGGGTGTGGACAGCCTTTGACCCAGGTCTAACTTCATGGCAATGTACTGAAAGCAGGCTGAGCTGAAGACATGCTGACTCTATTCAACCACCAAAAAAATGGTTGCAGGGACATTTTTTCCCGACTGAGGTGACTCCCACTCATTGGCTGAGGTTCAAGACACACCTAGGATTGGCTGTATCTCAACAATCCAGTTCTGATGGTAGGAAAATGCCAGCCTCTTTCTCCTTGTCAGGAATAGCAATATTGCAACTACTCCAGCATGGCCTACAACTTTTCCCCCCAGAAAGGCTGTGGAGTAGGGGTCTTCAAACTTGGCTCTTTTATCAGCTGTGGACTTCAACTCCCAGAATTCTTCAGCCAGCATATGCTGGCTGAGGAGTTCTGGGAGTTGAAGTCCACAAGTCATAAAAGGGCCAAGTTTGAAAACCCTGTTGTGGAGGGTCCACCTCTCTGCATGGCAGCCCCTCAGACTGATTGTATTTGACAAGGACGGTAATTTTCCATAATCAACGGAAGAGAAAAGAGCAAACATCAGTTGTGGGAAAATTGGGAGCCCCCGTTTGAAACTAGATATGGTTTTATTTCGAGAAATTGGAAAGAGAGGGACTGTTAAAAAAATACTTCCCCTTAGTAAAACAAGGTGGTAGGGTTCAATAAGGTTAATTTTTTTTAAACAACCCCCCCCCCCCGCAAAGAAAGAGCAATGTGATTCAGAGAAACCTCAGACACAAAAAAAGATATTTTGGGATATTCGTTTCCACAAACAACCTTTATCAACACAGAGATTAATCACGTTATTTATCTCCACTGATGTTTTTTTTAAAAAAGAATACACGACAACATTCTTTGCTCAAGTTTTGTCCTGATTCTTCCATCTTTGGAAGTTTGGTCTACAAGGCATTCCTGAAAGGACCAATGTGGCCTACAGCCCTCCGCCACCCCTACCCAAAGCTGTGCAATCTTGGCTTACAACTGTGGCTAAGGATTAACACTGACCTCTAAGGAGATTCAGCCCTTTGACTAGCTACTTTTGTATGACGTTCCCTGATTTTTTGTGCTTCTCCTCTTCATCCGCTCTCCTTTCCTTCTCGTCCTGTGGATGAAGGGGAGACTTGTGAAAGGGTAAAGAACAAAGATTCTCCTTCAGATCAAAAGCTGGTCTCCATTTCCAAATTCTTACAAAATTCTGTTCTAACCCTGAAGAATAGATATTGGAGGTTGTGCAGGAACTGGGTATGTCTAATCTAGTGAAAAGAAGGACTAGGGGTAACATGATAGCAGTGGTCCAATATTTGAGGGGCTGCCACAAAGAAGAGGAAGGTCAACCTATTCTCCAAAGCACCAGAAGGCAAGACGAGAAACAACGGATGGAAACTAGTCAAGGAGAGAAGCAACTTAGAACTAAGGAGAAATTTCTTGACAGTCAGAACAGTTAACCAGTGGAATGGCTTGCCTTCAAAGGTCGTGGATGCTCCATCATCACTGGAGGTTTTAAGAAGAGACTGGACAACCACTTGTCTGGATTGGTAGAGGGTTCTCCTGCTTGAGCAGGGGTTGAACTAGAAGACCTCCAAGGTCCCTTCCAATTCTATTATTCTGTTATTCTGCTGCGGTGATGGACACTGTCCCATCCTAATGCTGGAGGAAGGTTCAGCTCCCTGTTTGGTTGACTTCAATGTGAAACGATGCTTCACCTAAAGAAGCAAACCATCTTGGATGGTTCTACACCTGGGTACCACCACTGGAGTCACCTAGAAGTTTTATCTGGCCTTCCCTCCTGGTCTGTTTCTGTTGTTTGTGTCCATTGCTCACCGGAAAAACATCATGAATTATGAACGAGGACGGCGATCGGTCAAACCCAAGGTCGTTTTCAAGCTGACGAGTGTTGTAATTCTGCTTGTCTCGCCCCCAGCTCTTGGCAGAGTCCGCCAGCTGTACCAAAGAAGAGAAATGCTTACAGGCACAGAGCCTCAATTATGACATACAGCAGATGTGTAAGGACCCACCCCACTTTGCATCTTAAGAAGACAGAACTCTTGGAATCTTTTTTCCAACAGGCATCCTTTATTACGAGAAAATGGTTGCAGGAGTTCTAGACAGGACTTGGGGTCCAAGCCCTCCCATTCAAGGTTTTAAGGGGTTCCCCAGTAGCCCCACCCAATCACCCCCTTCTTCCAGCGACAGTCTCAGGCATTACGCTCCCACCCCCTTTTCCTTACTGCCGGCTGGAGGGAGACTTCAGAGAAAACTACATGAAGGCCATAAAGCCCCTTTGTTCACCCCCTTCCCTTCATCTAATGACAGAATCCAGAGAAGGCAGGAATGGGGTTCTCCATAGTTGATAACTAGAAATGAAATATAATTGGATTCTGACAAGATGCTTTAGCATTTGATGGTTGACCACCAGAACTAGGTTAAGGAGCTGGACAAGGAATTGAAAGATGATGAGATCTAGCCTTCCCTCATCTCTTCACAGCACAACCCACCTCACAAAATTGTTCTCAGGGGTAGGGGAAATAGGAGGAATAGAATTATGAACATTGCTGGCAAGCTGTCCAAAGGCAGGATATAAACCTAATTAACAAATAAGCTATCATCAGCATTGGCCAAGTGGCCAAACTTAGAAGAATTCATTTTTGTTTTAAAAACCACATTTTTTGAATTTACCTCTGAGCTTTGCCAGGCAGAATTTAGCTATGAACCATAAAATGAAGACACTAAGAGTTAGTACCAGTTATACCTCAATGCTCTGTTTCAGTACTTCTCCATGTCAGCAATTTTAACACGGGTGGACTTCAACTCCCAGAATTCTCTAGTCAGCAAAGGCTTCTAGGAATTGAAGTCCCCGCAATCCTAAAGTTGCTGATGTTGAGAAACACTGCTCTGTCTGAACACAGATGAAGAGGGGTTGGATTTCATTCTGGATGCCAAGGAACATCTGGGGAGGGATCATCCCAAAACTTCGTGCCAGCGAGATGACCATTACCTGGTGCTCCAAGGCAAGGATGCGTGCCTCAGCCTTCTCCAGCTTTGAAATCAACGAGAGCTTTTCTGAGCTGGATGAAAATGTGTCCTGGGGGAAACATTAATAAGGGTTTGTTGTTCACAGATGGAGGAGAAAGTCAAGAAATACAAATAAAGACTCGTGTGGTTTGGGGTTACAAAGGGCCCATCTTGTAAGGACCCACCCCACTTTGCATCTTGAGAAGACAGAACTCTTGGAATAATTCTTCCATCAGGCATCCTTTATTACGAGAAAATGGTTGCAGGCGTTCTAGACAGGACTTGGGGTCCAAGCCCTCCCATTCAAGGTTTTAAGGGGTTCCCCAGTAGCCCCACCCAATCACCCCCTTCTTCCAGCGCCAGTCTCAGGCATTACACTCCCACCCCCTTTTCCTTACTGCCAACTGGAGGGAGACTTCAGAGAGGAGTACATGAAAGGTAATAGCCCCATTGTTATGGTTAGTCCTTTTGGTGATACCCACATTCAGTTGCTTTGAAGTGTACTGAAGGAAGTGAGGGCCATAAAGCCCCTTTATTCACCCCCTTCCCTTCATCGTATGGCAGAATCCAGGGAAGGCAGAAATGGGGTTTTCTATAGTTGATAACTAGAGATGAAATATAATTGGATTCTGACACATCTATTCGGTTAAAGCAGTGTTTCTCAACCTTGACAATTTTAAGGCATGTGGACTTCAACTCCCAGAATTCCACAGCCAGCCATGCTGGCTGTGGAATTCTGGGAGTTGAAGTCCACATGCCTTAAAATTGTCAAGGTTGAGAAACACTGGGTTAAAGGAATCAGCTGGTGGGAAAAGTCTCCACTGGAGACCAGAAGTTGTGGGTGCTCCAACACTGGAGGGTTTTAAGAAAAGATTGGACAACAATTTGTCTGGAATGGTAGAGGGTCTCCTGCTTGACGGAGGAAGTTGGGCTAGATGACCTCAAGGTCCCTTCCAGGCTTGTTCTGTTATTCTGATTGACTGCCTTTTGGCTCAGACCCATCAGGGGCACCATCAAATGAAGACAGGCAGTTGACACATGGGACATTAGGGACATAGATAATTAGAAGGTTAGACAGACCTACATGTAGACAGACAGAAGTGGGAGAGGGAAGAAATAGAAGATACTTGTCGAGTGATACATAGAGATGACACAGCAGATAAAGAGAAGGAAGGAAGGAAGGAAGGAAGGAAGGAAGGAAGGAAGGAAGGAAGGAAGGAAGGAAGGAAGGAAGGGATGGATTAATGGAAGGAAGGAGGGATGGAGGGATGGAGAGATGGATATACATATAAATAGGTAAGTAAAGAGAAGAGAGGAAAGGAGAGGAAAGTGAGAAAGGGTTATTGAGTCTTACTGGTAATGCTTGCTGCTGCAATATGATGGGTGAACGAAAAGAAGTTTTCCCCAGTTCATCCCGTAGCCTCATGTTCTCCATCAATAGGGTGGAGTAGACATCTTTGGTCCAATTGTCACCTGAGGACAGGTCAGGTATGGGATGATCAACAACAACAACAACAACAACAAATAAAAAGACAGAGAGAAGGAAAGAGCTTCGTAAGTACGAAGAATCTCTTCTCTACTTGGGAGCAGAAATGGGTGACTCAACCATCTCGTTCAGGATGGCAGCCAAATCTCCTGGAAAGGAATAACAGAAGATCTGCTATACTTGTGGCTTACTTACCAGCCGTTTTGGATAACTCCCCGAACGAGGCTTCTTTGATCTGTTCCTTCACCTTCCCTTCCAGCATCCTCTCCATCTTCTCGATGACCTTTTGTGGAAACAGATGAGCATGACTGTCCAGGGAAAGGCCCCTTAAGGAACCCCCCCCCCTTTGAAGGTACCAGAGAGTAGCCCTACACCTTTTCCTGCTGCTTGACGGCATCCTCAAGCGTTTGCATCCTGGCGATCTTGGCTTGATATTTTCGAAGCACCATCTGCTGTTGTTGGTGAGCTTTCTGCAACATCACCAGGTCTTTTTCTCGGTCGTTTTTCTGCGGGAAGAAAAAATAAAGCGAGAGGAGAGAAATTCTTCAGTCTAAGGTGGGAGTGTGTTTGGGGATTATGTGTGTGGGACCTGGCCTTTGGGTGTCACATAAATTTCGTTGTACGTGTCTACTGTGTATACACATACAATGACAATAAAGTTTATTATTATTATTATGATTATTAACCAATTCAGCAGCCTAGATTGGGGACAAAAATCATCAATAAATGAAGACTTCGTCGTCCTGTCAAGCAGTCAAGAAGGCCAGACCAATAAAAGATGCAGCAAAAGGGAATTCCAGGAACACTTTACCCGAATCAATTCGTTTTGCAGTCTCTGTATCCGATCCTTCATCCTGGCCATCTCCCGAGCCCCAGAAGATAATTTTTGCTTGAGGACCACTGAGAACAACAACAACAACAACAACAAAAGGCAAAAACTCCAATGAAGGTAGTCAAAATTCTTCTCCCAACCCATTGATGGAAGTGATGGGATGACATGTGGCAATCTTGCCATTTAGCTATCCAACATTAACTTTTGCAGGGAGGCCTCCATGGCCTGGATGGATGTGAGACACATTTTCAAAGAAAATGAAGATTTCTGGGTTGCTCTCGTTCCTTTCCTTTTAAGTAGGCCCTCCCACCCCCATTTTCTGAATGGGCAGAAAAAGAAGAGACAATTCTCTTACATATTCTGTCGACTATTTCTGCCTTGGTCATAACATCCAGATCAATGTCCTGGAGAAGAGCGCGGCCAATATCTTCATGCAAGGCAAGGTTGCGTCTCAACGCACTGTTTTCCCTCTCCAGTGTGGAAATATGTTGGCGCAAAGACATAATGTCATCCGCCATTTTTTTCATGGCTACGCGGTAATTGTCTATTTCCTAAGGAAGGCAGGCAGGCAGGCAGGCAGGAAGGAAGGAAGGAAGGAAGGGAAGATAAGGGAGGAAGGAAAGAAGGAAGGAAGGAGAGAGAAAAAATGGGAAGGAGGAAGGACAGAAGGAAGGAAGGAGAGAGAAGAAGGAAGGAAGGAAAATGGAGAGAGAGAGGAAGGAAAGAAGGAAAGAAGAAAAGGAAAGAAGGAAGAAAGGAAAAAAGGAAGGGAGAAAAAATGGGAGGGAGGGAGGGAAGAAGGGGAGAAGGACGGAAGGAAAGAAGAAGGAAGATGGAGAGAAAGGAAGGAAAGAAGGAAAGAAGAAAGGAAGGAAGGAAGGAAGGAAGGAAGGAAGGAAGGAAGGAAGGAGAGAGAGAAAAAATGGGAGGGAGGAAGGAAAGGAGAGAAGAAGGAAGGAAGGAAGATGGAGAAAGGGAGGAAGGAAGAAAATAAAGAAGGAAGGGACAAATTAACAGCATGAACAAAAGGGAAAAAAGTGCCATCTAATTAATTATCGATAGCAATATGAAATTAATTTAATCCTTAAATTTGTGATTAAATGCAGAGTAGATAGCATAGTGTTCCCTCCATGCTAAGAGCATAAACATGCAAACTCTGCTTCTGAGCGCAGATTCATTTCTCACTGGAAATTCACGGTTGCACGAAATTATTCTGCAATGGAGTTTTTCTGGCGGAGGTTTTTTGGGGAAGGAGGCAGCACATGAAAAGAACCCTGAGAAAGTTCAGTTTACTGCGGTGGCTGAACGAAAGCCTCTAAAAATGGCCTTGAGCCGAACATAAAGTCAACCAACATCCTTTTTGGCTGATGCTACACAGCCTTGTAGAAGAACAGCTGTGAGGCCATGGAGACCTCTCCCTGGACCAGGCTGGTGACCTTCTCCAATCTCGACCTTGCCTGAGTCTTCAACAGGAGGTCAAGAGATAAGGCTGGTTTATTTGTTTAAAGACCAAGGAGACGGATTTCATGGAATGTATAGGAGGGATGCCTCCTTTCCTGCTCTTTCGGACACAGGGTGAGCGGAGGGAGATGGTTGGGTTCAGTGTCACCCCAGTCAAGCTGGGACAAGGCCTGAGCATCCCAGCAATCTTCCTGGGTGTCTTCCAGAGAGAAACTGACGCATGTACAGAATGTTGTTGAGGTTGGCACAGCCTTGTCTCTGACTAGCTGTCAAGAGATATATTTCATGGATCTACCCTTTTTTTTTTTTTCTTCATTTTTGGGTCCAGGACCATGTGGCTCTGCTGAACAGTGACCATCAGCTGGGAAGATGGGAAACAGACAAGGACAGCCCAATGTTTGCAAGGCTTGGGGAAGGTTAAGCAGCTTGACGGGTGCCTCAACTAGTGGATTTTGCAATGGCTCAAATACAGAAGCTATTGATGGCAAGAGACACAAAATTCCTTTCACCCCAGAGGAGAAAATTAGAGTCAAATGAAGCATGTGGTTTTCTGTGCAATTTGCTATTGAAATACTCCTTATGGGACAATGGTTTGAAGACGTTCTTTCATACCCTTCTTTTCAGTCTGAGTAAAGAACGCAGAGTTCTGTCTTATGTCTAAGGACTGTATATTTATCCATGTTTTCTGGCTGCAGTATTATTATTCTCATCTTCTCTATGACCCCCTCTTATTGGTATCATTATTATGATTATTATTATTCTATTGTTTTGCATGTACACCGAGAGCTTCTGCACCCAAGACAAATTCCTTGTGTATCTAATCACACTTGGCCAAATAAAGCATTCTCTTCTCTTTCCTATTCTACTCCTTCTCTTCTCTTCTCTTCTCTTCTCTTCTCTTCTTCTATTCTATTCTATTCTATTCTACTACTCTACTCTTTCTACAATCTGTTCTCTTCTTTTCTCTTCTCTATTCTTTCTTTTCTTTTCTTTTCTTCTCTTTTCTTATTCTATTCTATTCTACAATCTGTTCTCTATTCCTTCTCTTTTCTTCTCTTCTTTTCTCTTCTCAGCTTTGATTTCACAGTTGTGGACATCATCTTGATGTTTTGAGCACATTTTGTGGACAACCATGACAATAAACAAAGCGGATCATATCTACTCCAGCCAAGAGTGGTTCGGTTGAATTCTTCTCTTCTCTTTTGGCTTTTCCACTCTCTTTTTCTCACTTTCCTTCACAGCCTTTCTACTTAACTGAGTCAAACTTGCTTTTCAGTGCTTTGAGATCTTGTGTGTGTGTGTGTGTGTGTGTGTGTGTGCACTCCAACACTGGAGGTTTTCAAGAAGAGACTGGACAACCATTGATCTGAAATGGTATAGCACCACGGTGGCGAACCCATGGCATGCGTGCCACAGGTGGCACACAGAGCCCTCTTTGTGGGCACGCGTGCTGTCGCCCCAGTTCTAGGCCTTCAGCTGGGTTTTATAAAACCTTTTTGCTTTAGGCTTCCGCCACTGTATGCAAAAAAAAAAAAAAGGTTCAATCAATCAATTTCAATTTCTCGCAGAAAAAAAAAGAACTCATGAAGTTGAAAATTGATTGATTGAACGTTTTAGTCCCACCCAGTCTTCCGTAACCACTGCAGCCATGCCCACCCAATGGGCCACGCCCACCCAATGGGCCACGCTCACCCAGCACCCAAATGATACATAAGTGGGTTTTGAGTTGCAGTTTGGGCACTCGGTCTCTAAAAGTTTTGCCATCACTGGTACAGGATTTCCTACTTGAGCAGGGGGTTGGGCTAGATGACCTCCAAGGTCCCTTCCAACTCTGTTATTCTGGGGTTTTTTTTTAACCAATCTGCTGGATCCCTTCTGCTAAATTACTTCCTTGCTGCAGAGGGCAGCATTTTATATCTTATTCCAGTTTTTTTAAAAAAATCTTTCAAGTGATTCTGTGATAGTTTTACAAATGCCAAGGGCGAGAGACACACAGCAGGATTAGAACCGGGCTATTAATCAGCTCGGCAGTTCCTTCAAGTCTGAGGATTAGTTTTGTCAAGCGTTTTGCTTTTCTCCTCCTCCTTTCTGAAAAGCGTTTTGTAGCTTGCTGGTGGCGGCCATGAAAAAGGGGCAGACTTTTTTTGATGGATTGTAAAATCGAAGGAAGCCCGTTTGTTATGCTGATCAACATCTCAAAAACGGAAAAAAACCAAAACCAAACCAAACCCCAAAGATTAAAAAGGACAGAAGGAAGAGCGAAATGTTGTAATATGTTAAATAATAATGATTGATGAATCATTATTATTATTTCTAATTATATTTGCCTTACCAGATCCTGGATCTCTTCAATGACTGGCCTGAAAAATTGGCAAAAAAAAAATTTAATTTAGTTTCCCCCCCCCCTTGTCTTGATTGTATGTTTATTTTGATCTGTTTCTTTAGCAGCTTGTAAAACAGAAGGGGGGGAAAAAGCTGCATAAAGATCCGTATTTCTGCTAATACATACACATTAATCAGTCAATTAATTGTTGCTGCATTCCCAAGCATACGTTTTTGGCAAGCAATTTTCGACATATATGCATGGTGCGTTGCGCACCTGGTATAGTTTTGTGCAATGTGAAACTGTAAATGCGGTAGAGGCGGTCCTTGGCTTAAGACCACAGGGCAGCCCGAAACTCTTGTTGCTAAGTGGCACGCTTGTTCATTGCATTTTGTCCCATTTTATGACCTTCCTTGTCGTAATTGTTAAGCGAATCACTGCAGTTGTTAAGTTAGCAACACAGTTGTTAAGAATATCTGCTACTGTTCTGCAGAGCCCACGGGCTAAGGCAGGACCTACCTGTTGTCTTTCTCAGGCAGCATCTTAGCTACAGCATCAGATAATGGAAACCTGTTGTTTGGCATCTGTGAAACAAGAAGCAGATGGCCGGTCTCAAAATGTAGAAATTGAGGGAGGGAGGGAGGGAGGAAGGGAGGAAGGGAAGAAGGAAGGGAGGAAGAAAAAATGAGGGAGGGAGGGAGGGAGGGGGAAGGAAGGAAGGAAAATGATGGAGGGAGACAAAGAGAAAGAAAGGAAAAATGAAGGGGAGGAGGGAGGGGGGAGAGGGGGAGAGGAAGGAAGGAAGGAAAAATCAGGGAGAGAGAGAATGAGAAAGAGAAAGAAAAAATGAGGGAGGGAGGAAGGGAGGGAAGGAGGAAGGAAGGAAAAATGAGGCAGAGAGAGAAAGAAAGGAAAAATGAGGGAGGGAGGGAGGGAGGAAGGAAGGAGGGAAAGAAGGAAGGAAGGAAGGAAAAATGAAGGAGGGAGACAAAGAGAAAGAAAGGAAAATGAGGGAGAGGGAGGAGGGAGAGAGGAAGGGAGGAAGGAAGAAAGGAAGGAAGAAAGGAAGGAAGGAAGGAAGGAAGGAAGGGAGGGAGGGGGCAGGGAGAGAATGAGAAAGAGAAAGAAAGGAAAAATGAGGGAGGGAGGAAGGAAGGAAGGAAAGAAGGAAGGAAAAATGAGGGAGGAAGGAAGGAAGGAAGGAAGGAAGGAAGGAAGGAAGGAAGGAAGGAAGGAAGGAAGGAAGGAAAAATGGAGGGAGGGAGGGAGGAAGGGAACGTTTGGTCCCTCAATTGTGTATTTCCCTATCATTCAACAGAATTCTTTGTGTGAACGGGTCTGCCTTCTGCTGCATGGGGGGGGGGGGAATACCTATGTGCCACCTGAGAGCGGAAGAATCCTTAGTTACTCACTGTTGAGGAGAAGGGCCGGTAGTACAATGCCATTTGCAGAAGCTAAGCAGCCCAGATCTGCCTTCACACCAATTTCTGCCCCGCTGAAAAACTACTGAAGCCTTCAGAAGACTTCTTCCAGCTTTCTCCTCCCTTTGCAAGGCTGATTGATCCGGCTTCTGTCCCCGTTGCCAGGTGCCTGTCCTTTCCAAGTGACAACACCCAAGGAAACCACAGGCGCTCCAGAAGAACAAAGCAAACAGGTGCGTTGGCGTTTCCTCAAGCAGAAATGCCCAGGTAAACTTTGACATGGACTTATTCCAGGCAGGGTGGCTTATTATGACAAGGAAGATCTCTCAGTGCTTAAACTTAAAAGAGGGGATCTGCAGTCTGGCGGGCGGTGAGAAGGGAGGGAGAAAGGATCTAACAGGGAGCAGAGTGATCTAGAAGCTTGGATCTGCTTTCGAGGAATCTGCCTTCCTCTCTTCTGCATTCCAGTAATGGCTGGTTGCTATAACAGACAGAGCTTCTCTTAGCAACTAGGCTGTAAGCAAAAGACCACAAAGAGTGACAGGAAAGCAACAGCAGGTGGATGGTTGCCCACCAGGTAGTGACAAGAATACAGGAGACCCATCAGTCACGGAAAACACACTTTGCCCTTAGCCACAGACAGGAGGGAGATCCCAGAGATGAGACTCCTCCCCCCCCCCCAGCGATTCCCTGTTCCACTTGACAGTTTCCATGGCTCCGATTTGGGCAAGTGTCTTAGAAAAAAAAAACAAGCTTGCAAATGAGGCTTTAGGTAAGAGGAAACAAGAGTTCTAGATCAGTGGTTCTCCACCTGTGGGTCGGGACCCCATTTGGGGTCGAACGACCATTTCACGGGGGTCGCCAAACAACGCAGTCCGCCATTTTTTCCCCCCTTTTCCTTAGCTGTGCTACTCCCTTTTTTTCTATTGGCTTTTGAAAGCCAATAGAATAGACTCTCTTGAATACAGTCTAATTCTATTGGCTTTCAAAAGCCAGTAGGAATTGTCCAGGCTGTCTCTGCCCTGCTGAGCCCGCCAAAAGTCCCATTCTGCAAACGGTGCTGCACCAGTTGAGTAGTCCTCAACTTATGACCAGTTGAGTAGTCCTCGACTTACGACCGGTTGGGGGTCGCGGCATTAAAAAGGTTGAGAACCACTGAGTTATAGAGAGAAGAATAGTATCCAAGATATCTTACAGGACGCTTGTGAATCTGATTGGAATCGATGATCTACGAATCTATGAAATAGACCAGGGCAGTGATGGCAAACCTTTTAGAGACCGAGTGCCCAAACTGCAACCCAAAACCCACTTCTTTATCGCAAAGTGCCAGGGCTGTATCAGCACTGTGGTGCCCTTAGGGGGGGTGTGGCCCACTGGGTGGGCATGGCTGCAGAGATCACGGCAGACTGGGTGAGCGTGGCCGGGGCCAGTCCCTTGCCATCTCCGGGGCATCCCTGGGGGGCCAATGCCGTTTGCTCGCTCACTTCCTGCCCTGTCGCTTCCAAACGGGGCAGCGGCACGCGTGCCCACAGAGAGGGCTCTGAGTGCCGCCTCTCGCACGCGTGGCATAGGTTCACCCCACCACTGGACCAGGCAACTTGAAAATAGGTGGACTTCGACTCCCAGAATCCCCCAGCCATCTAGAAAGCTAGATGCTGCGGTTTCTACTCACCTCTGTCAGGTCAAAGTAGGAAGACTTACGATCAGGTTCGATGTAGGAGTCCTTAAAAATGAAAAATAGATTTTCGGTCATTGTTTTCCAAAGAGAGTGTTCAAGAGAAGGAGGGAAGGGGAAGCACATAATGTGTGGCTATTCATAATATTAATAAGGAGAAGACGATGATTAGAAATTGGTCCTGCTTTCCTTTTTTTTTTTTTGCTTGTCCCTTTTTATTGGTTTACAATATAAAATACAAAAATACAAAAGCAAATAAGAGGAAAAACAGGGCAGGGAAAAGGGAAGAGAAAAGTGTAGAAAAGAAGGGAAAAAGAAAGAAAAGGCGTTGACTTCCAACTCCCTTTGGTCCAGTAGAGTAAGATAATAACATCAAATCTCAGCTTTTTATATAATAGTATAAACTAGCCATTTCTAGACAGGGAGGGAGGGAGGGAAAGGGAGGGAAGAGAGGGACGAAGGAAGAAAGGAAGGAAGGAAGGGAAGAGAGGGACAAAGGAAGAAAGGAAAGAAGGAAGGAAGGAAAGAAGGAAAGAAGGAAGGAAGGGAAGAGAGGGGTGAAAGAACAAAGGAAAGAAGGAAGGAAGGAAGGAAAAAAGGAAGGAAGGAAGGAAGGAAGGAAGGAAGGAAGGAAGGAAGGAAGGGAAGAGAGGGACGAAGGAAGGAAGGAAGGAAGGAAGGAAGGAAGGAAGGAAGGAAGGGAAGAGAGGGACGAAGGAAGGAAGGAAGGAAGGAAGGAAGGAAGGAAGGAAGGAAGGAAGGGAAGAGAGGGATGAAGGAAGGAAGGAAGGAAGGAAAGAAGGAAGGAAGGGGAAGGGAAGAGAGGGTGTGAAAGAACAAAGGAAAGAAGGAAGGAAGGAAGGAAAAAAGGAAGGAAGGAAGGAAGGAAGGAAGGAAGGAAGGAAGGAAGGGAAGAGAGGGACGGAAGGAGGAAGGAAGGAAGGAAGGAAGGAAGGAAGAGAGGGACGAAGGAAGGGAAGGAAGGAAGGAAGGAAGGAAGGAAGGAAGGAAAGAGAGGGATGAAGGAAGGAAGGAAGGAAGGAAAGAAGGAAGGAAGGAAGGAAGGGAAGGAGAGGGACGAAGGAAGGAGGAGGGAAGAGAGGGACGAAGGAGAAGGAAGGAAGGAAGGAAGGAAGGAAGGGAAGAGAGGGACAAAGGAAGAAAGGAAAGAAGGAAGGAAGGAAAAAGGAAGGAAGGAAGGAAGGAAGGAAGGAAAGAAGGAAGGAAGGAAGGAAGGGAAGAGAGGGACGAAGGAAGGAAGGAAGGAAGGAAGGAAGGGAAGAGAGGGACGAAGGAAGAAAGGAAGGAAGGAAGGAAGGAAGGAAGGAAGGGAAGAGAGGGACAAAGGAAGAAAGGAAAGAAGGAAGGAAGGAAAGAAGGAAAGAAGGAAGGAAGGGAAGAGAGGGGTGAAAGAACAAAGGAAAGAAGGAAGGAAGGAAGGAAAAAAGGAAGGAAGGAAGGAAGGAAGGAAGGAAGGAAGGAAGGAAGGAAGGGAAGAGAGGGACGAAGGAAGGAAGGAAGGAAGGAAGGAAGGAAGGAAGGAAGGAAGGGAAGAGAGGGACGAAGGAAGGAAGGAAGGAAGGAAGGAAGGAAGGAAGGAAGGAAGGAAGGAAGGAAGGAAGGAAGGAAGGAAGGAAGGAAGGAAGGAAGGAAGGGAAGAGAGGGACGAAGGAAGGAAGGAAGGAAGGAAGGAAGGGAAGAGAGGGACGAAGGAAGAAAGGAAGGAAGGAAGGAAGGAAGGAAGGAAGGGAAGAGAGGGACAAAGGAAGAAAGGAAAGAAGGAAGGAAGGAAAGAAGGAAAGAAGGAAGGAAGGGAAGAGAGGGGTGAAAGAACAAAGGAAAGAAGGAAGGAAGGAAGGAAAAAAGGAAGGAAGGAAGGGAAGAGAGGGACGAAGGAAGGAAGGAAGGAAGGAAGGAAGGAAGGAAGGAAGGGAAGAGAGGGACGAAAGAAGGAAGGAAGGAAGGAAGGAAGGAAGGAAGGAAGGAAGGAAGGAAGGGAAGAGAGGGATGAAGGAAGGAAGGAAGGAAGGAAAGAAGGAAGGAAGGAAGGAAGGAAGGGAAGAGAGGGACGAAGGAAGAAAGGAAGGAAGGAAGGAAGGAAGGGAAGAGAGGGACGAAGGAAGGAAGGAAAGAAGGAAGGAAGGAAGGAAGGGAAGAGAGGGACGAAGGAAGGAAGGAAGGAGAGAGGGGGAGAGGGACAGCGAGGGAGGAATGAAGGAAGGAGGGAAGATAGAAAGCAAGGTTTTATAACCAAAGGAAGATTTATTTCCAGGTGAAATATTATATGGGTGGGCAAAGCTGAGCCGATAGTTAATTACGTCCTACTAAGATGCTCTGAGTATCTCAGTCTAGGAGAGATGAAGACCAGGCTGTTTTATTGGTGGGGAACACACACATCTATATTAGCCATGCAAGCAAGGCTAACAGGTGCAAAATCCAGATCATGTCCTAACCATTTGAAACAGGATTCACATCAAATGCTGGGGTGACATAAAAGGTGACCCCCCCCATTAGTTCACAGGCCAAGCAAAAAAAACCCCAAAACCCGACCCATCCCACATCTGAAGCCACAAGCCATAAAATCCAACTCCATTAGAGGAGAATGGGCAAAGCTGCCAAAAATCGAAGCATACGGCTCCTTGATGGTTATTGCCAAGGATTAAAAAGCTTTATTTTCATAGCCGGCAGTTTATCTTCACTCTGTCTGCAATTGGGTGATTTTTCAAAAGTCCCGTTTCCCCTTTTCCCTTCACACAAGCCTTTCACATGGGATTGAAAAAGGATCTTTCTCCAGCTCAGCTCCCTCTCTCCCTTCTTCCCACCTATCCTATCCTGGTTTGTTGATTTGTTTTGCCGATTGCTTTGGGCTCTTTGCTGTCAGCAGGATGGGTTTTCAACCAGTGGAACTTATTTATTTCCGAGGGGCTTGAAAGAAACATTTGGGAGATCAAAAAACTGTTTTACAGAGTCCCGATAAGGAAACCACGGGGTGCAAATAAAATGTGGAAATACAGAACTTATGTCATTCTACCCCCCCCCTTTGACTCAACCTTCCTATAATGTCATGTTTTCAACCATAGTCTGAAACATAAAACCAGCCAAGTATGTTAGCAAAACATCCAGATTCAGCCATAGTTTCATTCCATATAGCATTAATCTTGTGAACTCTCAAGCTTCCTCCTTCTATTATATGTTCAAGATGGGCAGTATTTAATATTTATTTGCTATGTATATGTAGGGGTGTGGGTATATATATATGTTGTACATAATATGTTTAGGTGTGCGTCGTGTATGTGTTTCACTTTGAGAGCGGGTAACTACATTTCATTTTTGATGTGTGCCGTTGTGCCTACAGTAAAAAAATGACAATAAAGGTTATATCTTATCTTATCTTATCTTATCTTATCTTATCTTATCTTAGTCAGTGTTGTGTCCACACAGCCTGTGTGGTGAGGGGAAGGTTTGTTGGATCATGGAGACTGAGAAATTTACAGGTATATTTATAGGCCTGTAAAATTATACAGGAAGTCTTCACTTTGTAAGTTTGAATGGTCACTAAACCAACTGTTGTAAGTTGAGGACCACTTATATAGGGGTCAGCATCTTCTAAAATTCCCCTAAACACAGTTCTCCTAAGTTTAGCTTCTCCTAAATCAGTGGTTCTCAATCTGTGGGTCAGTACCCCATTTGGGGTTAAATGACCATTTCACAGGGGTCGCCAAACAATGCAGTCCGCCATTTTTTTCCTCCTTTTCCTTAGCTGTGCTACTCCCTTTTATTCTATTGGCTTTTGAAAGCCAATAGAATAGACTCTCTTGAATAGGGTCTAATTCTATTGGCTTTCAAAAACCAATAGGAATTGTCCAGGCTGTCTCTGCCCTGCTGAGCCCGCCAAAAGTCCCATTCTGCAAACGGTGCTGCACCAGTTGAGTAGTCCTCGACTTACGACTGGTTGAGTAGTCCTCGACTTATGACCGGTTGGGAGTCGCGGCATTAAAAAGGTTGAAAACCACTGTCCTAAAGTTTTGCTCATTATGTTTCCCCCAATTTTTGGCTTCTCCACTATCCTGTTGAGGAAGCTTTTGACATTCAGCCAAATTCTCCCCTCATAATCTTAGCCTTCCTCTCCTTGCCATCTTAGGGCATCAGAGAAGAAAGATGGGTCTGTGAGAGGGAAGGCCCAGTGACAGGCTGACCATGATTAGTGCCTTCTCAAATGCTTAGAATCTAAGAATGGCAGGTGGCGATTTGGGTCTTGAAGCAGAGGAGCATAATAAGCAATGCCGAAGCACATCCTGGTACATTAATCCATCTTCCAAGCAAGTGGCCTTCCGTGGTAAATCGGGCCTGTGTAAATCTTATGCTGCCATGGCTTTTAATTACAAGCACCACCTCAAGCTTCTCCTTGGAGACAGGACCGTAATTGCTTGGGAATGAGAGTTGATCATTAGTGTTGACCCGATGGCCTTCCCTGAGCCATTAGGCCAGGACAAATCTATTAAACTTAGAGCAAGGGATGGACCTGGGCTGTGCATCGCATGGGGATATTTAGGAATTAACCTCATGCTGAAGGACACAGTGTTTTAACAAGGGCCAGCAATCATCCCTTAAAACATTTGGCATTTCAGGAGCTTCTTATTTCTGCAGGATATTGCCTGCAAGAACTTAACAGAACAGAATGACAGAGTTGGATGGCACCTTGGAGGTCTTCTAGCAGGGGGTTGGACTAGATGACCTCCAAGGTCCCTTCCAATGTTATCATTATTATTATTATTATTATGGATCATCGCACAGTCAGCCAGATGTTCAGACTGGATTTGGCATTTTGTCTACCTATCGAGTCCTTACCCAGGACCTGGGATAGGCAGATGTGGATGTTTGATGGTATTACAGATATCGTCGCAGGATGGAAGCAGTTCCTAGTAAGGCCGCCTTTCGCAATTGACTAATAGCGAATTTGTCAATGCCAATGGTGTTCAAGTGGTGCTCCAGTTGTTTTGGGATCGCACCCAAGGAGCCTATTACTATTGGTACTACCCTTGCTTGCTTTTGCCACAGTCTTTCTATTTCTATTTGTAGGTCTTTGTATTTTTTTATCTTCTCCAGTTCTTTCTCATCTATTCTGCTGTCTCCAGGCACTGCCACGTCCACTATCCAGACTTTTTTGTCTTTCTTATTGACAATTGTTAAGTCTGGGGTGTTATGTTGCAGGTGCTTGTCTGTTTGAATTCTGAGTCCCAGAGTAGTTTAATTTTATCATTTTCTATGACTTTCTCTATTTTATGATCCCAACAGTTTTTGCTTACAGGCAAATGATATTTTTTGCAGATCTTCCAATGCACCATTGTTGCTACTTTGTCATGCCGCTGCTTGTAATCAGTCTGTGCAATCTTCTTGCAACAGCTTACCAAGTGGTCCACTGTTTCTTCAGCTTCTTTGCATAGGCGGCATTTACTGTCTGTTGCTGTCTTCTCAATTTTGACTTTGTATGCATTTGTCCTTAAGGCCTGGTCTTGTGCAGCCAGAATTAGTCCCTCGGTCTCTTTCTTTAATTTTCCTGCTCTTAGCCATTGCCAGGTTTTATTATTATCTGCTTTCCCAGCTATTTTTTAATGTATTGGCCATGTAGTGCTTTGTCTTCCCATGCCTCTATTCTGTTCTTCATTTGGTCTTTCTTGTAGGCCAGTTTGGTCTCTCCAGTAGTTAGTAAGCCTTCCTGATATACTAATTTCAGTGCATCTTCATCATTGTTCTTCAGATATTCTTCCAAAGCCTTTTTTTCTTCTTCAACCATCTGATGTACTTGTAGCATTCCACGCCCACCTATTTGCCTTGGTAGATAAAGTCTGTCAATGTCACTGCGTGGATGAAGGGCATGACTCATTGTCATTATTGGAACACTATATAAATGTTCTATTTCCCAACTTCTATAAAATTAAAGTGATATATTTTTTTATTCTATGAGATAGAAGATCTGGAGAAGAACTTACGGGTTCAAAATTGGGATTCTTATTAAGAACTTAGTAGCTTTCCCTCCCTTTCCAATATTCAGAGTTTGAGTAGCCCAAATTGCACAATTCGTGGCCAAAGAGGGAAGCCTCATAACATGAAGGAATCCAACATTTGTAAAACTGCAAAATATTTGGAAGAAGGGCTTAAATGGGATAAACTCAAAACTACTTCATGAAGTCAAAGTATGACTAGTAGTCAAGGAATGTTGGCTAAGTCTTGGAGGAGAAAGTTACTAGAAGATTGCAAGCAGTTGCCTCACAGCACACTACTACCACAGGGATAGTCAACCTTGGCTCTTTTATGACTGGTGGACTTCAACTCCCAGAATTCCTGAGCCAGCCTGGCTCAGCTTGGAAACCTCTCCCTTTCCCGTCAGCATAGCTGGCTCAGGAATTCTGGGAGTTGAAGTCCACGAGTCATAAAAGAGCCAAGGTTGCCTATCCCTGCACTACCACATCTGCTGTGGTCCAACTTACTCACAGGATGAAGCTGAATGGCATCTGTGGGAATTTTACTCATAGAGGAATTTGGTGAAATCTCCTTAATTCTAACTAACGACTGAAGCATCCAAAATCAAACACAAATTTCATGGGTTGGATTCCAATCTTGGTCATCAGTGAGAGAAACACAAGGTTTGATGTTTTGAGATTGAACAGCTGCTGGGTCTTGGAAGGGTAAATTTCTTCACATTAAATCAATTTGCCTTCCCTTGTCTGAACATGCCTCCTTTGTGAATTGCCCATCTCATCTGCTTCTCTATTCACCCAGGTAGAAGTCAACTGCAATTAATCGTTCTTTATCTGATTAAACTAGAGGTGAACTCTAGTTATTTACAAACGGTCTTCCAGATAAGCAGTGAAGGGAAAATATATATATTTATACATACATGCTTGGGAATGCCTCCATATATTCTCCCCTCACATTGCTATTCAATTTGAGAGTTAATTGGATTGTAACAAAAAGCATTTAATCTCCCCGGAAGCTGGTTTAATAGAGATGCCCCAGCCCTTCCCGTGACTTGCTTCCCCATTCAAAAGGGGTGATTTTAAGCAGGCCAAGGAGATGGTCATCGCCATCAGAGTGCGCAGTCCCAGCTGCCAAACGCTGATAGGATATTGAGCAAGACAATAAAAGCAGACAAGATTACACACGCAAACCTCTGAACAGACAAGCATTTAACCAGTTTGGGTCAGCCTGTTTTTCAGAGATAAGGAGCAGGCTAGAAAATTGAAATAACGCCATTCCACCATCAGGATTTCCGAGCGTTGCATTCTGCAAGTGGGGCAGCTTTCCAAGGACTTCCCACTCACCATCTTTAATTGAGCATCTTCAAAGATACCAAAGAGAAGCTCAAGAAATGTCCCATCCCTTCCAGAATCACAAAACAGCAGGCCGCCTTTTCAAGCTAAGATGCAAAGAAGAGGTGAAAGGACACAGAGACACACAACCCTGGCTGACTTTTTCAGATGATGTCATGTTCTTCTTTGTCTCTGTATAAAGCAGGGGTCCCCAACTGCCGGGCCGTGGACCAGCAACCGGTCTGCACAAACATGCGAAGCCCCATCCGCGGGATGCAGGCAGCACATAAAACCGCGCACCCTCCGTTCCGTGGAAAAACTTCTCTCCACGGAACCGGTCCCTGGTGCCCAAAAGGTTGGGGACCTCTGGTGTAAAGGGCTCCCTAGCATTATAAAACAGCAGAATAACAGAGTCGGAAGTGACTGTGGAGGTCTTCTAGTCCAACCCCCTGCTCAAGCAGGAAACCCTATACCAGTGATGGCGAACCTTTTAGAGACTGAGTGCCCAAAAACCGCCTCCACTCCATCCCGCCCCATTCCACCTGTTCCACCCCGCCCCCATCCTGCCCCTACTCCGCCCCCACCCTGCCCGCCCGCAGGGCCACTCACCACCTCCACGGCCCACTGATCGCCCAGGCGGCCCAGCAGTGCCATGGTGGCCACGCCCTCTGCCCACACCCCACAGCATCAACTGCACGCGACGGGACGTGAGGGCGAAGTCTTGTCCCCGCTGCCCAGCTGCAATGTCCTTGGCTGTGCACAGGCCGCGCTTGGGGGTGACTCTCCTACAGGGGGGCTACTGGTGAGGGGGGGTCGGGGGGAGGCGGGGCTGGAACAATGGTGTGCATGCCCACAGAGAGGGCTATGAGTGCCGCCTCTGGTACGCGTGCCATACGTTCGCCACCATTGCCCTATACCATTTTAGACAAATGGCAATCCAATTGCTTCTTAAAAACAAGAGGCAGCCTTTAAGAAAGAACACTGCTTGAATAACCAGTATGATACAGGCTTCAAGCCCCGCCATGCTTAATAGCAGGAGCCATAAACAGGAAAATTGAACAGGTCCTACTTATTGTTTTAAGGTGGAATGAAATTTGGAACTGGGTTATTTAGTTCTGCTACCAATCACTGGTTGATTTGTTCGCTGCATTTATATATGAGAACACTTGAGGCAGATTTCCAGAGGGCTTCTGCTGATTTTTAGTCCCAGATCTCATTTCTGGGAAATGGGTTGTAAATGGGAATTTAATTGACCCAAGGAGCTGTGGTTTGATGGAGATTTGGAGCAGGGTCTTCACAGTCCAAGGTGGGCAGCTTAATTGAGTCCCACTAAAAGTTCCTGGTCTGACCAAAAGCATCCTTCTGTTTTGTTTTGTTTTGTTTTTAATGCTGCTGTTTAATTAATGACCAGGCTTAAATCACTCTACTTTGGACACAGGAAAGGAGGCGATGGCGAAGCGCTTCTGAAAAACCTGGCCAAGAAAATGGCAGAGACTTCTCCAGGCAGTTGCCGAGAGAGAAAAACTAATCTGAAGGCACCCAAATAATATAATTAGTCCTCGGCTTACAGCCACAACTGAGCTCAACATTTTTGTTGCGAAGTGAGGCATTTGTTAAGTGAGTTTTATCCCATTTTATAACGTTGCTTGCCACAGACGTTAAGTAACACAGTTGTTAAGTGGATCTGGCTTTCCCTGTTGACTCTGCTTTGTCAGAAGGTCACAAAAGGAGATCACGTGACCCCGGGACACTGTGACCGTCATAAATATGAGTCGGTTGCCAAGCGTCTGGATTTTGTGGGGATGCTGCAATGGTCCTAAGTATGAAAAATGATTGTAAGTCGCTTTTTCAGTGTCGTTGTAAATTCAAAGGGTCACTAAACTAGCTGTTGTAAGTCAAGGTTTGAGCCATTCAACTTGGAGATGTCCTTATGGCGGATTTGGTTAATGAAGAAAGAAAGGAATTAAAATACTAAATCATTGTTCTATTTGTCTGTCTGTCTCTTGTTTGTCTGTTTCGATTTGGCCATCATATTCTGCTTGGCTTAGGATTCTAATTAGCGGCAACAATTGAGGTTTGGTAATGAGTTAGCTATAACAACTACTAATGAGCTTCTTTCACCGGGACTTCTAATTAGCACTTCAAAAGCTCTGTTTGGCTTGCGGAATTAGCTGTACATCATTCAGCAATCAAGTGTTTTGTGACAAACGCAACAAGGTTTTTGAAGCAAGGCTGAATGGGCGGGATGCTTTCAAATTGCTATGGCACACAATCTCTTCATTGTGTGTGTGTGTGCGCGCGCGCACACGTGTGTGTGTGTGTGTGTGTGTGTGTGCGTGTGTGTGTGTGTGTGTGTGTGTGTGTGTGTGTGTGTGTAGGAAGCAATCCAGGTTATTATTTTGTATATATATTTTTCTCCCCCTTGTAGGAAAAAAGCAAGGAAGCCATGGAGAGGTAAAATTCTGTACTCCAAATCCTGCATTTTGTATTTGAATACTAAGCCAGTTTTGGAGGGATGGTGGAAATACGTTCTGCAAAGCAAAAATGATTGTCTCTCATTTATGCCTCACTATTCTTGGTTGAGTATTTATTTCTTTAAGAGGCTTGCATCTCCCTTTCCTCATTTTGAGTGAAATAAAGGTGCAAAAGAGGCACGGTCAGCCATTTTTAGAACAGCTCTCCCCTCAAAGTTGTGCAAGAAATTGGCCAGTGTTTCTAGGAGCATGAATTCAATGAGCGTTCTGGGTTGGTACTGAGATGGAGACTGCTACAAAATACAAGGACTTCCGTTCCCTCTTTTTTCCTTCCTTCCTTTCTTTTAAGTAGGCTAGATGGGGTAATCAACAAAAGGATGGGATATGATAGGTCTCTGAAGTTAGCAGAAGTTAAAAGAAAAAAGCTACTTTACAAGAGTTAAAGACTATCACTTAATCCTTCCAACCTATCACTGTCCAGATGTTTGAGAACTGCAGCTCAAAGAATGGAGGATCATCTACCAGCCGGCTGAGACATCTGGGGATTGTAGTGCCCACATATTTCAAGGAAGGCAGGTTTGTTGTTGTTGTTAATTGCGAAGTCGTGTCCGACCCATCGCGACCCCATGGACAACGTTCCTCCAGATCTTCCTGTCCTCTACCATCTTCTGGAGTCCATTTAAATTCACACCTACTGCTTCAGTGACTCCATCCAGCCATCTCATTCTCTGTCGTCCCCTTCTTCTATTGCCCTCAATCTTTCCCAGCATTAGGCCCTTCTCCAGTGAGTCCTTCTTCTCATTAGGTGGCCAAAGTATTTGAGTTTCAACTTCAGGATCTGGCCTTCTAAAGAGCAGTCAGGGTTGATCTCCTCTAGGACTGACCAGTTTGAACGCCTTGCAGTCCAAGGGACTCGCAGGAGTCTTCTCCAGCACCATAGTTCAGAGGCCTCAATTCTTTGGCGCTCAGCCTTTCTTATGGTCCAACTTTCACAGCCATACATTGCAACTGGGGAAACCATGGCCTGGACTATACGCACTTTTGTTGGCAGGGTGATGTCTCCGCTGAAGGCAGGTTGGATGCAAGCAATATTAGCAGAACCTCAAAGACAGGGGCGTAGAACCTACTTTTAAGACTTGTGGACTTTAACTCCCAGAATTCCCCAGCCAGAATTCTGGGAGATGAAGACCACAAGTTTTCAAGATTAGATAAAGTTGGCAAGATGAAAAGGACAGCTCTTAATATAAGTATTGTCCACTAGATGGTGGTAGGAAGACTGCAAAAAAAAAAACCAAAACAAAACCCAAGTCCACCCACACAAGAATTCCTTGGGAAAAAAATAATTTGAAACGCTGCCCAGATTTCTCCAGGCATCCACCTGTAATTCACAATTTCAGCCCAATTGGAAGAGGATCTGATGCCCACGGTTTGCCAGGGCCCACAGAAGGCCTGCCCAGATGGTGCCATGCTACTTGAGAATCCAACATGCTCCAATGACGATTCTTGCACCCGAAACAGACCCTGGTTCCTGCCTGCCAGGATTTGTGCTTTAGGCGCACGCAATCCAAAGTAGGGTGTAATGTGAATTTAGTGGGTCTTCAAAAGAAGGGGCGGTTGGGGGCATAGAATGAGAAGCATGGGTCTGTGGGGTTCATCCTAGGTCAGGATTGCAATCCTTTGTACACCCCCTTCTTTTGTCCCAAAGATGCTTTTTCACAAGGCAACTGGCCTTTGTTGTTTTCTTTTGAAAGTTGCCTTGTGAAAAAGCATCTTTGGGACAACGAGGACCTGATGATGACTGAGAACCTCCATAGATCCCCCTTCTTTTGTGACCACACAGTTGGAGAATCGGATCAAAGATTGATGGAAAGATAGATGGATTGATGGATGGTTGGTATTTATGGGCTACCCAACTTCAGTGGATTCTGAGCAGTGGAGAAAGCGAAAAACAAAACAGACGAAGCTAACTAACACGTTCAATGCACGGTTGTTGCGATCCTCTCTCTTTACAAGCACAATTCACAGGCTGCCTGCTTTTCATTTTATCTTGGTTTACAAAGGACAGGGTCATCCCTCATTTTTATCCAGCACGCAACACGCAACCTGGCCACGCAACCCATAGCGTGAAACTCGGCAGAGTCACACTGCAATTTGTGCTCACAAGGAACCAGATTGATTCTGCTTGGGCTGTCAGCACACAGACACACCCAACACCCCAACACACAATGCACGAAACAAACCGATGGAGCCTTGTTGGGGTCGGAATGGAGGACTCTGTCCTTGAATCTTAAATACTGGGGGGGGGGGAGGAAAGGAAAGCTGGAATATGAATGTGCTCTCTGCGGAAATGAAGTTTGAACTCAAAAGTTTTCCCTGTTTTTTTGGCTCATTCTTTAGGTATGTAGGAAGATTTGAACCCAGTCATGTTTGACCCCAGAAGTGGAAATATTGAGCAGATGTTGGAGTGGGGATTTGAAATAGATAAGACTTCAAAAAGCTTCACTGGGAATTGGCCATATAGAATGAATAGGCTGAGTTTGTTAAACCAAGGTTCTCTTTCCTTTCCTTTCCTTCTTTCCTCTCCTCCTCTTCCTCCCTTCCTCTTTCCCCTTCCCTTTTTCCTTTCCTTTCTTCTCTTCCTTTTCCCCTTCTTTCCTTCCTTTCTTCCTTTTTGTCTTTTTCCTTTCCTTTCCTTCTTTCTTCCTTTTTCCTTTCCTTTCTTTCTTTCCTCTCCTCCTCCTCTTTCCCCTTTCCCCTTCCCTTTTTCCTTTCTTCTCTTTTCCTTTCCCCCCTCCTTCCTTCCTTTTTTGTCTTGTTCCTTTCCTTCTTTCCTTTCCTTTTTTCCTTTTTCCTTTCCTTCTTTCCTCTCCTCCTCCTCCCTTTCCCCTTCCCTTTTTCATTTCCTTTCCTCTCTTTTCCTTTTCGCCTCCCTCCCTCCCTTCCCTTCCCTTCCTTCCTTCTCCTTCCCTCCTTCTCCTTCCTTTCCTTTCCTTTTCCTTCTTTACTCCTGAGGATTACCTGGAGAAGTCCCTCCTGTTTTCTCAGCAAGGTTTTTCAGAAGTGCTTTGCCCTTGTCTCCCTCCCAGGGCTGAGACAGAGCGACTGGCCCAAGGTCACCCAGCTGGCTTAGTGTGAGACTAGAACTCACCGTGTGCTTTCTAGCTTGATGCCTCTACACCAAAGTGGGGCTCAAGGCCACATCAACAATTGGGAATACAAACTGTCTAC
This sequence comes from Crotalus tigris, assembly GCF_016545835.1. NCBI lineage: Eukaryota > Metazoa > Chordata > Lepidosauria > Squamata > Viperidae > Crotalus > Crotalus tigris. Next base: position 736,774 of record NW_024096563.1, read on the forward strand.
CTAAAAGCACCACAACAATGAACAGCATCATTTAAAGAAGAATAGTGCTTGCGCATCTGAAAATTCCTGTGCCTTTTTGCTACCCTTTGACATGCCGGCACGCACCGTTTTTATTTATCCAATTTCCACCCCAGCCATCTCTCCAAAGTGACTCTTTTGGTGAATTGTTTCGTTTTAGTGAATTCACACAACGCTGCTCCATTCTGGGAAAGAAAATCACTCCTTCTCCTCTCTCTTTCTCTCTCTTTTTCAATCTGAGCAATCCAGGTGGATGGCTTTTGTCGCTCAAAGGAGTGCAAAAAGGCCAAATAGATTTCACAAACTGGTGTGGTGGATGTAGGCCATTTAGGGGAAGCCATCCTGAGCATTATAATGGTGGATTACACCCAATAGTAGCTAACCTGCTAACAAAGTTATAGGAGACCCAGGGAGGGACAAAGGGGAAAGCAGCAACACCTACTCTGTGGTGTCGTGCTGCAAATCCTTGACTTACATGCTTGCATCCAGTGCTAGGACACAACTAGGAAAAGTTGAGCATTGCATTGACTCTTGTTTGATCAACTGTTGTAAGTCGAGGACTACCTGTACTTTATCACTTTTTTCCTTTTTTGGGGAGGGGTCGTCAAGATTTTGACACCTTGCTAGGCGACTGGTGGTACTCGGATGTTGCCGTATCCTAAAAGTGGTACAATGGGTGAGAAGGTTGAAAAGCCCTGACCTAGATAGTCCACCTAGATCAGTGGTTCTCAACCTTTTTAATGCCGCGACCCCCAACCGGTTGTAAGTCGAAGACTACTCAACCGGTCGTAAGTCGAGGACTACTCAACTGGTGCAGCACCGTTTGCAGAATGGGACTTTTGGCGTGCTCAGCAGGGCAGAGACAGCCTGGACAATTCCTATTGGCTTTTGAAAGCCAATAGAATTAGACTCTATTCAAGAGAGTCTATTCTATTGGCTTTCAAAAGCCAATAGAATAAAAGGGAGGAGCACAGCTAAGGAAAAGGGGGAAAAATGGCAGACTGCGTTGTTTGGCGACCCCCCGTGAAATGGTCGTTCGATCCCAAATGGGGTCCCGACCCACAGGTTGAGAACCGCTGACCTAGATAGTCCACCTAGATATGGAATAGGTGAGCTCTAATACCTTGCTCCTTGTGTGTCTGTTTTTTACATTAAGATTGATGGAACACCCATGGCCTTAATTTAGCCAGTGGTGGGTCTGGAAACCCAAATGATTTTATCCAGCTCCAAGTTTTGCTGATGTCAGCTTGATGGTCATGGAGCTGAAAGTTATGAGCTGGAAGTAAGCCTGAGGTCTAGAGATAATGTAGCCATAATAGCCAAGAATGAACTAAATGGGTTCACAATCAAATACTCGTTATCTCTCTGAAAGCTTTAAAGCCAAGCAACTTCGCTCTGTGACGTTGCTAGGAAGCGAGGAGCATTACAAACTGGGAAAAGAAATCACTCACATTATCTCTAGCTGAAGTAAAAGAGGTCTTCTGTTCAGTTTTGGAAGTTGGCCTTGTCCACGGTTCCTTGATAGTCCCAAGCTGTCCCACCAACTCCGTATCCAGGATGGGAAGACCATTTGTGGTTGATGAAGTCAGAAAGACATCTGGCCTCTAGGCAGAACAAAACAAGAAGACATTACGACGGCCAACCGTGAAGAAAATCTTAAAACCCTTGGACATGATTCTAACCGAGGAGGAACTACTAAACGTGCTATATAAAACACACCTACACTATTTGGAGAAATGGCCCACACACCCAAACAAATCATTCAGTCCTAGGTTGCATTAATAGAGGGATAAAATCAAGATCACATGAAGTATTAGTACCGCTTCATAAAGCCTTAGTAAGACCGCACCTGGAATAGCGCATCCAGTTTTGGTCCCCACCATATAAAAAAAGATGTTGAGACTCTTTGTGGGGCTAGAGCAGCGGTTCTCAACCTGTGGGTCGCGACCCCATTTGGGGTCGATCGACCATTTCAAGGGGGTCGCCAAACAACGCGATCCGCCATTTTTTTGTCAGCCGGCGCAGGAGGCGGCGCCGTGCATGTGCGCCGCGCAGGTGGAGGTGCATGGGGGCGGCCCCATGCATGCGCGCCACGCAGGGGGTGCCACCGCACATGTGTGCCATGCAGGGGGCAGCCCCGCGCATGCGCGTCGCCTGCTTATGTCCGGGGTCGCCATATAAAAAGGTTGAGAACCACTGGGCTAGAGGGTAAAACATCTAAAGAATTGTTGCAGGAATTGGGCATGTCCAGTTTAATGGAAATAAGGATGAGGGGTGACATGATAGCAGAGTTCCAATATCTCAGGGGCTGCCACAAAGAAGAAGGGGTCCATCTATTCTCCAAAGCAAGGCAAGACAAGGAACAATGGACGGAAACTAATCAAGGAGAGAAGCAACCTGGAACAAAGGAGGAATTTCCTGACAGTGAGAACAATTAACCAGTGGAACAACCTGCCTCCAGAAGTTGTGGATGCTCCATCACTGGAAGTTTCTAAGAAGAGACTGGACAGCCACTTGTCTGAAATGGGTCTCCTTCTTGAGCAAGGGTTGGACTAGAAGACCTCCAATTCCCTTCCAATTCTGTTATTCTGTTGAATTTGTTGGAAAACTCCAAGTGTAACCAAATGAAGGATTGTGTATTTTGGTCACAGAACTGAGACTTCCCATCCCGTTGAAGGCTCCCCTTAGTTCAATAAACGTGACAAAATAGACTTTGATTTGCATCAGGAGCTCTGCAGGAGAAAGCACTTATTTGCCACCTGAGGGAATAGAAAGACCCTTCTGGATCCATCCTTAGGCGATGTGTTTCATGTTCTTCTTCGCACTTATTTGCACTTAGTTTTGAAAGACAAAAGACTCCTTATCTGGAAGACAACGTAACCAGCAGGCTTTGATCGTTTGTATCTTGGAAGGTTTTACTACTTAAAGTTGCTGGCTTTCTTTTGATCTTATTCCGTATGAACCTCCACGAAGAAATCCTTCTATTCTGCCTCAATCTTCTGCCTGAATGGGTGACCCACGGGGTCTTTTAAAATCGGACGAGAAAAAAAATGACCTCGCCCCCCCTTTCTACACACCATCTTTCAGGGCACAAAGCTCGACCAAGCCTATTTAGCAAAATATCCAGGAGGAGCACCAATACAGATAGTCCTTGATTTACAAGCGTTCATTTAGCCAGTGTTCAGTTACAAAGGCCCTGAAAATAATAATAATAATAATAATAATAATAATAACAACAACAACAACAACAACAACAACTGGAGCACCACTTGAACACAATTGGCATTGACAAATTCGCCTCCTAGTCAATTGCAAAAGGCGGCCTTATTAGGAACTGCTTCCATCCTGCGACGATATCTGTAATACCATCAAACATCCACATCTGCCTATCCCAGGTCCTGGTAAGGACTCGATAGGTAGACAAAATGCCAAATCCAGTCTGAACATCTGGCTGACAGTGCGATGATCGATAATAATAATAATAATAATAATAATAATAATAATAATAATAATAATAATAAAGTTGGAAGGGACCTTGGAGGTCTTCTAGTCCAACCCCCTGCTCAGGCAGGAAACTCTATACCTTTTCAGACAAATGGCTGTCCAGTCTCTTCTTAAAAACTTCCAGTGTTGGAGCATTCACTGCTTCTGGAGGCAGATTGTTCCACTGGTTAATTGTTCTCACTGTCAGGAAGTTTCTCCTTAGTTCCAGGTTGCTTCTCTCCTTGATTAGTTTCCATCTGTTGCTTCTTGTCCTGCCTTTAGGTCAGTGATGGCGAACCTTTTAGAGACTGAGTGCCCAAACTGCAACCCAAAACCCACTTATGTATTGTCGGGTGCCGGGTGGGTGTGGCCCATTGGGTGGGCGTGGCTGGGGTGGTAACGGCAAACTGGGTGGGACTAAAATGTTCAATCAATCAATTCCAACTTTGCAAGATCTTTTTTTTTCCCGCAAGAAGTTGAAATTAACTGATTGAACTTTTTTTTTTTTTTTGCATACGACGGCGGAGGCCTAAAGCGAAAAGGTTTTATAAAACCCAGCGGAAGGCCTAGGACTGGGGCAATGGCACGCACACCCACAGAGAGGACTCTGAGTGCCACCTCTAGCACCCGTGCCATCGGTTCGCCACCACTGCTTTAGGTGCTTTGGAGAATAGCTTGACTCCCTCTTCTTTGGGACAGCCCCTGAGATATTGGAACTCTGCTCTCACGTCCCCCCTCATCCTTCTCTTATAAACTAACTAACTAGCTAGCCAGCTAGCTAACTACCTACCTACTACCTACCTACCAAGGCAGCCACACAACAGTGACTCAATGGTTCCCGAGTTGAGCGTAGCTGTGCAAATCCTGCCATGGAGAGGCATCGAAGGAGCATAACAAAATGACAGATGCTCCTCAGCAAACAGAGGTGGGTGGCTAATTAAGGAGAATTCCATCAAGGGCCAAGGCAACCTCTCCGTGCCCAGCAATGTGATTTCTTCATTTTCTACAACTCTAGGGCTGACTGGTTTAAATTGGCTGCCCCGTGAGCCTGGCAGCAAAGTGGCTACCGCCAATTCCGACACCGTGACTGCAGGCCGTGATGGCTTATTTGAGTCTTAATGGGGAAGAAGGTAGGACGGCTATGCCCATTCTTGGATTCATCTTCTTAAATCCTCCATCTCTCTGGACATGGAGGAGAAGGGCAAGCAGAATAACAGAATAACAAACCGAATAACAGAATACTATGCTTCCATGTTGAAACCACCAAAGCACTTCCGTGGGGAAAGGAGCCGTGGTGGTGTGGTGGTTAAAATTCAGATAAGATAAGATAACCTTTATTGTCATTTTTTTTACTGTGGGCACACTGGCACCCATTAAAAATGAAATTCTGTTGCCTGCTCTCCAAAGTGTACACATACACAACACACATATAAACATGCTATATACAACATATGCATGCATACCTACACCCTTACATATAAATACATATAAATATTAATCACTGTCCATCTTGAATACATAGCAGCTTGCCTTCAGAAATTGCAGGTGCTCCATCACTGGAGGTTTTTAAGAAGAGATTGGACAGTCATTTGTTTGAGATGGCAAAGGTTCTCCTGCTTGAGCGGGGGGCTGGACTAGAAGACCTCCAAGGTCCCTTCCAACTCTATTCTATTCTATTCTATTCTATTCTATTCTATTCTATTCTATTCTATTCTATTCTATTCTATTCTAACTCTACGCTATTCTAACTCTATTCTAATTCTAATTCTAATTCTAATTCTATTCTATTCTATTCTATTCTATTCTATTCTATTCTATTCTATTCTATTCTATTCTAAGAGAGGAAGCTTGAGATTAAGGGTACCATTTGCCCAGTACATCCCCCTCTACATATTTCATTCAGCTGGGGAGCAAAGCTTGACCTCAGCCAACCTTCCTTGGCATCAACTAGCAGGCTTTCGGCTGGCAAGTGTCAATTAAGTCCAGATAGCTCCCCACCCTCAAAAAAGGACTTCCCACAAAAGGCAGACCTCATTGCCAATCCCGCCAAGCCAACCAGCCAGATGGGGCCCAGAATCGACTGAAATTACTACCGCTTTCCCATCTGATCAAAAAAGGGAGCAAGCCTTGGCCAACGAGGCTTGCCACGTCTGTCCCCTAATTCAATTAATTTCCCCCTAAAACTTCCTCTGGGAACAGCTGGCGGAAACCGGCAAATTTTCTCCAACAAAGACATTCATTTTTCTCCCTGCTCTCCACTTCGCCGTGGCCTCGCTGTCTGCCACTCATTAGCTGTCTAACAAAGCGAAGCCGGTGGAGTCAGTAGTAATTCTATCACTGCTCTATAATTTCCACAGCAATCACGACTTCTAACGATGCTGGGAAGGGTTGGGGGGGAATGGGGGCTGCAGGAGGAGGGCTGCTGCTCCGAAGAACAACATTCTACCGAGAAAACAACCTGAGATAGGAGAGCACGCATGGATGTATCTATCTATACAGGCACTCCTTGACTTACGGACCACGAAGAATTTCTGTTGCTAAGCAAGGCGGCTGTTCAGTGACTTGCGCCTGATTCTATGACCGTTTTTGGTCATAAGCAAATCACGGCAGTTGTAAAGAGAATCCTGCGGATGTTAAGTGAATCGGCTGCCAACCTATTGCCTGATGGGGCGGGGGAGGGGCAAAGTGAGAAATGGGCAGGGCTGCTTATAGAGTTCACAGACTCAAAAGTTTATTAAAGTATAGCTATCAGGAGTGAGCTGCAACGTTTTGTGTGACCAACAGAGGGCAGCAAAGCAGTATGGAATAACTGCAGGGTTACTCTTCGCTACCGCCTAGTGGTCATGTGAAGAATGCTCAGGTCTGCTACGGAGGAGGAGGAGGAGGAGGAGGAGGAGGAAGAGGAGGTGGTGGAGGAGAAGAAGGAGAAGAAGGTAGTAGTAGTAGTAGTAGTAGTAGTAGTAGTAGTAGTATTTGGGGGGCTGCAGGCAGCTGGTGGACTGACCACCCCTGGCAGGACATCATCCTACATTATCCTTTAATTTATGTACTCCCCCTTACCCACCCTGCACTTAGCCATCCATCAGCACCTGTCACCGGGGAAAGAGCCCGCAACACATGGCAGCATATTGAATTGCATCGTGATCTGCCAAGATCTCCTTTTGTGTATTTAAAAAAGGAAATGAAAGGAAAAGATGGGCGGGGAAGAGAGGGGGGTAGAATCATGTTAAACCAGTTTAACATGACTGCAAGCATGAAAAAAAGAAATGACAGCTTAAGATCCCTATTTCTTTTAGAATTAATTAACCTCCCATGGATGACTTTAGAAAGCTCCATAGACGTTCCTGAGCCAAGGCTCTCTCTCTCTCTCTCTCTCTCTCTCTCCCTCTCTCTCTCCCACACACCCTCTCCCTCTCTTTTTCTCTCCCTCTCTGCCTCTTTCATTCATTCTGCCTCTCTCTCTTTCTCTCCATCTCCATCTTTCTCTCTCCCTCTGCCTTTCTTTCATTCTGCCTTTCTCTCCGTCTCCCTCTCTCCCTCTCTCTGCCCTTTCTCTTTCTCCCTCCCTCTCTTTCTCTCTCCCTTTCTCTGCCTCTCTCTCTCACCCCCCCCTGTTATGTGTGTATGTGTGTGTATTTATTAACACCAGTGGGGGAGGGACTCCTCAACCGACAGTCCTTCCGAGATCAAAACAATAATCAGCTAAATGAATTCTGCAGCATTTTCCCGCATGACCAGGAGTGATAATTTAGTGCAGCAGCCAGCTGGAAGAAAAGCGGATTAATTCTGCACTTACCGACACCCCTGTGAATAATTCATCACATGAAGCCCCTCTCCCAAGTGCTTCCTCAGACAGTCCAGGCCAAACTGTGTGTGTGTGGGGGTGGGGAGCGCTCTGGATGAAAAGAGCAATGGAATTCACCAGCCAGACCTAAGTCTGGCCCAAGTTAGGAAAGAGGAACGCAAAAGCATCACTGCTTCCTGCAAGTCTTAGTAGATGGATCACCACCAGTATGCACCTGTGGCTCCTCCTTACATCTAATTGGCTGAATCTTCAAAAGTTCTCCTGGTCCACTTGAGGATCTCCAGCAGATAACAATCCTCAGAGCCTGGCTCCAGAACTCAGCTCAGAAACATAACCTTGGAGCAATGACTTGATCCTTCCGTGGTTCCCAGGAGCTTCCATGTCTTTGTGGGCTGGTGTGAAGGGCAGCGTTTCTAGGCAAGATCCACCTCTTTTTATATCAGCGGTTCTCAACCTGTGGGTCGGGACCCCATTTGGGGTCGAACAACCATTTCACGGGGGTCGCCAAACAACGCAATCCACCATTTCTTCCCCTTTTCCTTAGTTGTGCTACTCCCTTTTATTCTATTGGCTTTTGAAAGCCAATAGAATAGACTCTCTTGAATAGAGTCTAATTCTATTGGCTTTCAAAAGCCAATAGGAATTGTCCAGGCTGTCTCTGCCCTGCTGAGCCCGCCAAAAGTCCCATTCTGCAAATGGTGCTGCACCAGTTGAGTACTCCTCGACTTACGACCGGTTGGGGGTCGCGGCATTAAAAAGATTGAGAACCACTGTTTTATATGAATTATGATGTTGTGTGCACCCATGAAAGAGGTTGAATGTGGGCTGCTTGGCTCATCTTGAAGAACACTTCCCGTCTTGCAAATTGTTCCATCAGGTCCTGTTGTTCGTGGATCCACGGTTGGCTGCAAAATGATTGTGTTTTCTTCTTCTAATTTTCCCTTTTCCCTTTCTTATTTCCACCCCCCCCCCTCCTTCACAATGTAATTTAGCCCTGGCGAGCTGAAGCCAGTCCCTAGCTAGGAATTGCTCTCAACCTCTGTTGTTTCAAGACCGCCAGCCTGCGGAGTGGAGAGAGGGAAGGCAGCCAGGGGGTGCTTTCCAGGGCCATGTCAAACATCATCCATATTCATGAAATGGATTTAGGAGCCACCAATCTCTAGTGGAGTCAGCTGCCCAGCCGCCTGGGGTTTCTAATGCTTTTACGGCGCTTGGGTAGAATCGCAAGGAGCAGAAGGAAGGAAGCTTAATTCAATCCAGCCACAGACCAGGAGACAGGCAGAGGTCTAGCGAGATGGTAGGTTCAAAACAGCAAAAAGATTAGGGAGGTCGTGTGCTTTACCTCCGCAAGAATGCATCTTTAGACAAAAGGCCACATTTGCATAGCTTTCATATGCCAAGCGGCCCTGCACAAGCTTGGAAATACATCGATTTTTGAACAGACGCGATTCCAGGGTACTAGTTGAATGAATATGAATTATTTTGCTCCTGAAAAGAATTGAATTCAAAGCACGGCTAGATTTAGATGCTAGGAAACTTGTTGCGTTATTCCCTTTTCTCCCAACACCATCCTGTCTCTCTCTTTCCTGGCTGAGTCCTCAAAACTGATGTGACTAGGGTCAACTGAGATGGGATAGTTTGTGATTCGGCCTATTGGGGTAACCCACTCGTAGCATTAACAAAAATTGGGCTGTCCCAGTAAGTCAGACATATCAAACACAAGGCCTGGGGGCCAGATGCCGCCCGCGAAGTGGTTTCATGTGACCCATGAAGCCATCCTGGAAACAGTGAGGGAACAGCCCCCGCTGCCTTGGCCCTGGCCAGTTGGGAGCCAATGTACAATTTTGTGGTGGCCATTTATGCTGAAACGCATTCAGTCTTAGCTCCACAAGGCCGTCTGGAAACAGCGAGGAACCAGCCCCTGCCGCGTCGACCCCGCCCCCTGGGTGCATGCTGGGGAGATGTCATCCTTTGTGAGGAATGAAGAAATGGACCATTGCCTGGAAGTGGCCAGCAAATGGCCCTCGCCGACTTCACATATCCGGCTTGATGGGCTCTGCCCTGGTCCCACCCCCTTCTGCCAGAGACCCTCAGATCTGTCCCACTCCTGCCCAGGCCCCCACAGGCACCCTTGATGCGAATGATGTAGAGCTGGCCATGCCCACCCAGTAGGCCGCACCCACCCGGCACCCCAAGGGCAACCGCAATGCTGATGCAGCCCTCAATGAAACTGAGCTTGACACCCCTGCAGTAAGTGATAAAATTTCATAATGTGAATGTAGCTAAAGTGTTTTCTTAACTTAGAGTTTAATGTGTTGTGGGAACTCTCTCTCTCTCTTACCTCTTACTTTTCTCCATACCCCTATTTTTCTGAGATACATGAAACTAGGATGAAAACTATACATTTTCCCAGTCCCGTATCGATTATGACCACTTAGCCCAAGGATTGACTGCAGCCTAGACATTTGACATTTTGATAGGGAGCTACCAGGTCATTGTAAACTGCTGTTTCCTAACCTTACCTCTGAATTGATCAACTGAAGGCCAAGTTGGACAGTTGGGAGCCCACCAGACGTGGTTCTCATAGTGGTATCCTGGGGATATAATAGGCAAAAGGCAAAATCAATTAACCCAGTCCATACAGTATGTAGAATTCATTGTTCAAGTTTCCTTGGAAGAATTCTAAAGCCTTAATAAAACTGATCCTTCTCAACCTTGAAGAATTGCTTGGCTGGGGTAGACTAAAGGGCCAGCTAACTTAAGATGTATTTTCTAAAAAAGGAGACATTCAAAAAATTTGCAAGAAGCATGGGGGAACAAGGACCCATCTCTGTTTATCTTCACAGTATGGTCATCAAAAGTCTGGAAGAACTTCATTTGGTCATCAAGAGTTTCATTCATTCGCTGACGTATTCCAAGAGATAAGCTGAACCCTCTTCCATGACATAACCATGTCATTTGAATTGACAGTTTAAGACTGAACCAATACCAGACTTCAAACTGAGGAACAAGAACCACTGGTGAGTGGGGTCATTGATCTTTGGAAAATAACTGCTCTCCACCTTCCAAGGTTAGATTGGCATCAACCCGGCTGGGTTTAAGAGTGCAGTTATGACTTGGCTGTTTTAAAAGGTCTTTGGGGAAAAGTACGATGGCCGTTTCTACAGTAGTTTTTCCTCTTTCTGGAATGTTGCTGTTTGGCAAGGTACAACAACATTTTTATTATTTTGTGCTGCATTTCTTGTTTTCATCCTTTTATGGCAACTGGAGGACTAAGCTGCTTAGAGTCAGATCACGACTGACGTAGCTCATTAAAATACAGCCAATCAATCAGTGAATCCATCAGTCAATGAGTCATCGAAACTACAGAATCCCCTGGGAATACTAACATAAAACACCTCTTTTGAGTAAAGTAATTCTATCTTGGTTTAGCTTTCTAAGCCAGCTAGAGCTGTCCTACCCATCCCACATTTCAAGCCAGAAGGAAGCTATTGCTACACAATCAGTAAAACTGGAAGAAACTCAACAAATATTACATCTGGCAACAAGTGAGAATTGAAATCCGCAGCTAGACTGCCTCTCCTGCCTAGAATCCCAATGGCTTCTGTTTACAGCAAAGGCCATTTTTAAAGGATCTCGTAGAGTTTCTGGCTCAATCTGGCTTGCGTTGAGAATGAGAGTCATTCCATGAGTTTCCATGTGTGAAGGAGGACTTTGACTCAGGTTTTTCCTGATTCCAATTCAGCAACTGAAGCTTAATTGCAAATAGAACTGGAGACTTTTCTTAAAAGTCTGGACAACCACCTGTCTGAAATGGGTCTCCTGCTTCAACAGGAGGTTGGACTAGGAGACCTCCAAGGTCCCTTCCAGCTCTGCCATTCTATGTTCTGGAACAGTGTTTTCCAATCTGGGCAACTTTGAGATGTCTGGACTTCAATCTCCAGAATTCCCCAACCCACGTGGCTTTTGTTAAGAATTCTGAGAGTTGAAGTCCATACATCTCAAAATTGGCCCAGGGGGAAGAGAAACACTGGAGCACAAATGTGATGGAATTCACCCATTAAAGAAAAAACCCAACATTATTCCAATACAATCTGATTCATCCATTCCTACCTGGATAAGTAGATTTTCTACCCGAATTCCACTTCGGCTGCTATCTGCTGCAAGCTTTCGATAAACTCGGTTGGTCAGTGGCAGCACGGAGTAGCCTAAAAACGGAGATGTGCCTTCCAGATCTTCTCCTGGTGCTGACAGTGTTGGAGAAGAATAAAGAATGGATTAACACCTCTTTAGTGGAAGATGAAAGATCAATTAACCCCTGCTATTCCTCTTCTCTCAGAACCTGCTTTCAGAATTCCAATTCTTCCCAGGTGGACTTCGTTCTGGATTTTAAAGTTGGGATTGAATGTGTGGTTTCTACATTGAACCAATGTCTGGGGATGTTGGACTAGGAGTGGACCTATGATGAATGTTCAAGAATTAGTCTTAAATACCTGAATGTTCTGGAGACATTTGCATCCAAATGGACCTTAGATGGGTTACTATTCAATGAAGCTTGTTAACAAACTGTCAGGTCCTTTGTGGTTTCTGAGCTTGGTTGTTTTCTTGAAGACAATTCATGACCCAACTAGGTAGCAACATCAGTGCTACAAGGGAATGGGTTTATTTCTTCATTTTTAACAATATCCCAATCAAGGAACTACCAACTCAGACAAACAATCCTACAGTAAACAGCCTAATCAAGACCAAGACCAATACTAACAGGGCACGCCACTAGTCTGTAAACAGAGAGCAAACCCCACTGCCTACCAGCGCTGGTGATGTTACCTAGTTGGGTCATGAAACGTCCTCAAGAAACAACCATGGTCAGAAACCACCAAGGACCCCACAGTTCAACCCTGAGCTACAAATATTCTTTTCTATCTTGTTAACTGAACTGGTTATCTAGCTACAAGAGAGTCTTCTATTAGCTCTGGGCCCTATCTTGGATGCTACCATGCCTTACGGTATGGTTCTTATGACGGCCTATGGTCTGGGAAGAGTTGGCCAGCTTCTTGAGCTCATTCCCTCCCTTAGAAAGAAGATGCCAGCTCCTTGTTAGCACACCCTGGGACTTACTCGATTTATAGTATTCAATTAGCAAGGCCGTATCATCTGAAAAAGCAGTAGCACCATCCCTTCCTTGAAACAGGAAGGAAGTATTCCACATGGGCTGTTCAGGAGGTCCACCAAGTGAAGAAACCTGAGGATTGGAGAAAAGATAGGATGAAAGCTCAAGAGGCACCTCGGATGATGAACATCGATGCTGAACCAAGTTAATAAACTGCTTGGCTGAGTTCACACAGCAAAGACCGCAAGTCTTTCTAATAGCCTGCTGAAAAGGCAATAAAAAATAAACAGGCAATAAAACGGAGGAAAGCTTCACGTATTACACAGCATAACAATTTCGCCATAAAATTTAATTGCGCAGGAAGCCAGAGGTAAAATATTTGCAGAATATCCCAGTTTTCAGATTCCATACAGATGACTCCAAGAAAGCGCAGAAGGACCGTGGTGGAGTAGATCCAACGTCTAACAAATCAAGCCTTCTCTTTCTTTGGTTCATCAGATGTCCCCAAATGTCCCACCCTCAAACCCCACCAGAAGAAAGTGGGACATCAATAACCATCTTCTGTTTTTGCTCCTTAATAAGAAGAGACATTGTGCTTCATCAGCTCAGGATTTTCCTTTAACTCCTGAACCTAATGCAGGTAGGCCATCCCTTTAGGGACCATTCATTGTTTTAGATTTCATTTGATCTACATATTTTATAGGAACTGATCTAATTTGCACATTGTGGATCAGAAGGCTGTCATCCTTCAACATTTCCTGTCCTTTACCCCTGAATTGTATCTGAAGAGGGATGAGAGGGAAGAAAGGAGAGGAGAGAGAAAAGAGTAAAGGAGGGGAGAAGGAAGTAGGAAGGTTGGAGAAGAAGAGGAGAAGTGGGGAGAAAGGGGAGGAGAGTGGGGAAGGAAAGAGAAGAGGAGAGGAAGAAGAGGGAAGTAGGGAAGAGAAGAAAGGGAGAAAGAAGGTAGAGAAGAAGGAGTGTGGATACAGTGAAAGGGGAAATGGGCGAGCAACACCCAAAGTCATGTGTATGTATTTATTTCATTTTCTTAAAAGTATCTTATATATGAATGTAAAAAGAACGTATGTTAACATCTGATAAATATCTCGGTATATGTATGGGGGAAAAATAAAAAATAAAAAAATTATTTTAAAAAAACCCAAAACATTTCCTGTCCTGCAACTGGAAAAATATAGTTATTATCCAAAAAAGTGTCCATGAAAAGAAGGTTGAGGTACAAACGTGTAGATTAGGAAAATGTGCATTGAAGTACAAACGTGTAAATCTACACCGTTGTGTATTCTTTTCTTTTTTCTTTTCCTTTTGTTTTCTCTTTTCTCTTCTTTTCACAGCAAGATGCTGAAACCTGATTGAACTGACTTCAAAATGAGCCTACTCCAATTTGAAATGGGCCAAATATTGATTAAACGATACGTCCCCAGCCATCAAACTAAATATATTAGAAAAGCAAGCATACAGACAATTAGCAAATGAAGCAGGCATGCTCTTCCCTCTCCCTCAAACGAGGAAGAAGGAGAATGAGACAGAAGAGAGATATTGTTGCTTACATTCCTATCCACACATACTAATCCAAAAGCAGTGGTTCACACAACATGCTTAACCAAGGCCGATATAAAGCCTGGGGTTGCATGCACAAGACCTGCTACTCTTGGTTACTACTGAATTGTTTTGTTCATCTTTCTCTACCAGGAGGTTGGTTTGTGATTCCTTGTGTGACACAAACCCAGATAATGGGTTAATCAAATCACGTATATTGATTAAACATAGTCTGTCTCTCTTCCTGCCTCCCTCCTTCCTTCCACCCCTCTCTCTCTCTCTCTCTCTCTCTCTCTCTCTCTCTCTCTCACACACACACACACACACACACACACACACACACTTACAACCCAGAGTTTTCCTAGGCAAAACACCAAAGAAACATCATTATTTATTCATTTAATAGTAGCATTTATATACCTCCGGCCCCCATGAGGACTTCCAGTGATTTACAAAAGGCTGGGACATAAAATCCATGCAATCATGGCCCTTAATGATTAAGTCACACGCTCACCCCAAAGGTTACCCTCTTTCACTCGCTCTCTTTCTCTACCCCCACAATTCCCAGGGCAGCCTGGAACGGAGACATCTCGCTCCAATGTCTTCTGACCACTTTAATACCGTTGAACTGTTGAGGTCAATGCTGCAAAACTCAAGTAAGGGCCACCGGGACCGACTAATCTAGAACTTCGCTCCTACTGGGGTGAGTTTCTGCTATTGTTCTGATGATAGAAAAGATTATGGAGGCCTAGGGGGCCACTGGGCAATATTCTAACCGTGCACCATCATCGTAGTTGGTGAAAGGGAGACGCCGACAAATGAAAGATCTGGAGTTTAGGGGATATACATAGAGGTAGTCTTTGACTTACCACAGTTCATTTAGTGACCGTTCAGAGTTACAATGGCACTGAAAAAAGCGACTTATGACCGCTTTTCACAGCTACAACTTTTGCGCCACCCCCAGGGTCACGTGATCAAAATTCACATGCTTGGCAACTGACTCACATTTATGATGGTTGCAGTGTCTACCAGGATCACGCGATCCCCCTTTGTGGCCTTCTAGCAAAGCCAATGGGGGGGAAGCCAGAGTCACTTAGCAACCGGCTTACTAACTGAACATCTGCAGTGATTCCCGTAACAACTGTGGCAAGGAAAGGTCATAAAATGGGGCAAAAGTCACTTAACAAGTGTTAACAACAGAAATTTGGGGCTCAGTTGTGGTCAAAGGTTGAGGACTACCCGCAAATGAAAAATTCAGCAGAGGAGAGCCGTTAGTAAGAGCAAACAAATATTCCCATGTTCAGCTCAGTGGATCTTCACTGTTTTTCCTGACGCAATCTAGAACGTTCAAGAGAGTTCCAACCTAGAACTAAGGAGGAATTTCCCGTCAGTGAGGACAATCAATCAGTCTCCAGAAGTTGTGTGTGCTCCATCACTGGAGGTTTTCAAGAAAAGACTGGACAGTCATTTTTCCAGAATGGAATAGGGCCTCCTGCCATGAGCAGAGAGTTGGACTAGAAGACCTCCAAGATCCCTTCCAACTCTGTTATTCTATGCCAGGGGTAGGCCACCTTGGCTCTTTTATGACTCGTGGACTTCAACTCCCAGAATTCCTGAGCCAGCCATGCTGAGGAGAAAGGGAGAGTTTCCAAGCTGAGCCATGCTAGCTCAGGGATTCTGGGAGTTGAAGTCCACCAGTCATAAAAGAGCCAAGGTGGCCTACCTCTGGCTTATACCCTGTGTTTGCCCGAAAATAAGACCGGGTCTTATATTAATTTTTGCTGCAAAAGACGCAGTAGGGCAGGGGTCTTCAAACTTGGCCCTTTTATGACTCGTGGACTTCAACTCCCAGAATTCCTGAGCCAGCCATGCTGAGGAGAAAGGGAGAGGTTTCCAAGCGGAGCCATGCTGGCTCAGGGATTCTGGGAGTTGAAGTCCACGAGTCATAAAAGAGCCAAGGTGGCCTACCTCTGGCTTATACCCTGTGTTTGCCTGAAAATAAGACCTGGTCTTATATTAATTTTTGCTGCAAAAGACGCATTAGGGCAGGGGTCTTCAAACTTGGCCTTTTTATGACTCGTGGACTTCAACTCCCAGAATTCCTGAGCCAGCCATGCTGAGGACAAAGGGAGAGGTTTCCAAGCTGAGCCATGCTGGCTCAGGAATTCTGGGAGTTGAAGTCCACGAGTCATAAAAGAGCCAAGGTGGCCTACCCCTGTATGCTCTACCCAATGGAATCTTGGTGAGAAATGGTGACTCAGGACTTCATCAGCACATCTACTAGACAACTCATGAACCCACTGAGTCATCATTTCAGAGACATTTCTCCAAAGGAGACTGTATTGCAATGTTTCTCAACCTTGGCAACTTGAAGATGGGTGGAATTCAACCTCCAGAATTTTCCAGCAACTGTACAAGGTTGTGTGGGTGGGTACAGGCTTCCTTCTGCTTTTCTTCTGCAACCCTTTGCTTGCCTGAGGACAGACAAGCTGGTGGCATTTCACTCTGTCACGGATGGACGCCTCAAACTGGGATTTGAATGGGTTCCGGTGTAGATTTTGCTCAGAGAAATGTGACAGTCGGGTGACTGATCAGGGGAGTAATGAAAGGAATCGCTGTACAGAAACGGATACAGCTCAGCACAGGCGCCCAAGGGTTAAACAACTGAGCAAGCAGGACAGGGGGAGGCAGAAAGATTGTGTGTGGGTTGGGGTTGGGGGTTGGAGAGAAAGGGAGAGAGAGCGGTGGACGTGATAGTTCAATTCCCCCTGAGGATTAATTTGTAATTCAATTGCTAAGTGCAGTCCTGATGCCCAGAAAGTGTAATTTACGGTATGTAAAGCAAACCACTTGGGTGGGGTGGGCTTAACCCCACACGCGTGTCTCTGCCTCCTCTACACCAAAGGCTTCTTGCTGCTTTGAAGGCTGATATTGGGAGCTTTTAGAAATTGTGGCTTTTCAGGGGCATTTCCACTCCCCATTTGGGGTGATTCCAACTCTAATGAAGAGATCAGGGCCCCCCTCACAATTAGAAAATACATATGAATAAACCATATGAAGAACGCTTCCAGGAATTGGGTATGTCTAGTCTAGTGAAAAGAAGCCTCTGTGCGTGTGTGTGTGTGTGTGTGTGTGTGTGTGTGTGTGTTTGTGTGTGTATGTGTGTCATGATAACGGTGTCCCAATATTTGAGGGGCTGTCACACAGAAGGGGGGGATCAGCTTATTCTTCAAAGCACCTGCAGGCTGGACAAGAAGCAATGAATGGAAACTAATCCAAGAGAGAAACAACCTAGAACTAAGCAGACATTTTCTGACAGTAAGAACAGTTAATATCAGAGGGACATCTTGCTTCCAGAAGTTGTAGGTGCTCTAACACTGGACGTTTTAAAGAAGAGATTGGACAGCCATTTGTCTGAAAGGGCCTAGGGCAGAGGTAGGCAACCTTGGCTCTTTTATGACTCATGGACTTCAACTCCCAGAATTCCTGAGCCAGCCATGCTGAGGACAAAGGGAGAGGTTTCCAAGCTGAGCCATGCTGGCTCAGGAATTCTGGAAGTTGAAGTCCACAAGTTATGAGGGGGGCCATAGTTCCCCCATGCTGGCTCAGGAATTCTGGGAATTGAAGTCCACGAGTCATAAAAGAGCAAGGCTGCCTACCCCTAGTCTAGGAGGCTCACCGCTTAGAACAGGAGGACTTAGGACAGGGATAGGCAACCATGGCTCTTTTATGACTTGTGGACTTCAACTCCCAGAATTCCTGAGCCAGCCATGCTGAGGGGAAAGGGAGAGGTTTCCAAGCTGAGCCATGCTGGCTCGGGAATTCTGGGAGTTGAAGTCCACGAGTCATAAAAGAGCCAAGGTGGCCTACCTCTGGCTTATACCCTGTGATTGCCCGAAAATAAGACTGGGTCTTATATTAATTTTTGCTGCAAAAGGCGCAGTAGGGCAGGGGTCTTCAAACTTGGCCCTTTTATGACTCGTGGACTTCAACTCCCAGAATTCCTGAGCCAGCCATGCTGAGGACAAAGGGAGAGGTTTCCAAGCTGAGCCAGGCTGGCTCAGGAATTCTGGGAGTTGAAATCCACGAGTCATAAAAGAGCCAAGGTGGCCTACCCCTGTATGCCCAATGGAATCTTGGTGAGAAATGGTGACTCAGGACTTCATCAGCACATATACTAGACAATTCTGGGAGTTGAAGTCCATGAGTCATGAAGGGACCAAAGTTTCCCCCATGCTGGCTCAGGAATTGTGGGAGTTGAAGTCCACGAGTCATAAAAGAGCCAAGGTTGCCTACCCCTGGTCTAGGGTCTCCTGCTTGCGCAGGGGGTTGCACTAGAAGACCTCCAAGGCCCCTTCCAACTCTGTTAGTCTGTTAAAAGGGACAAAAGCATCACCCCATCAGTGTCCTGCTAAGGGCATCTCCACAGGACTTGCCCAAAGCTGTATTTGAATGAAATTCAAGGTCTGGGGGTGGGGTGTCAGCCTTGTGATTCAATTCTGCTCTTTCTTAGCAGATTCAATTTGGCTCCTTCTTCGCAGATTCAATTTTGTTTTTGTTTTTTCTTCACAGAAGAGCTACACAGTATTCACCTGCAAACTTCCTCCTCACCCGAGAACATCCTGCTTGGAGAAAATGGACTGAAATAGGAAAAAAAAAATCTAAATGAAATCGGAAAGGGAGGGCTGGGCTGAAGGTTTTTTCTCCTTACCGATAAGTAGTCCAGGGTCTCTGTCGCAAAACCAAACTTTCATTTCAGGTCTTTAACAAAACTGATAAAAAAAGAGGAGGGAAGGGAATACATTTTCACAGCCCAGATGGCTCCACTAAATCATTTATAACACCCAATCGACATCCTGTATCTTCTTTTTCTTTCTTTTTCGCCAATTCCAGCTGGCAACGTGCCTCACTGGAGGATTGCCAGTCGAATCCGGATGGAACAGGGGCTTCCATTCCCTTCTCTTTCCCCAGGGAGCTAATATTCATGAACCTGGGACCTACTGTCTTGCTATCCTTATGTTCGGCTCATTGTCTACAGCTTCCTGTGGACAATTTTTAAAAATATATCTCCCATCACAGCTTTTGCAATCCATTTAAGTTCCAACAAGAGCCAAGAACGTCTCTGGGTGACATTATTTCACTACTGGTCCAATACACTTCACCCTTCATACTGTATGTCAGTGGTTCTCAACCTGTGGTCCACAGACGCCTGGTGGCTATCATGTCTTTTCTCTCCCTCTTCCCTCCTACCTGTGGATATCCATGGTTGTTGACTCGAGGGACATCAAAATCTTCCATTACAGGATCTGGGAAATTTACCACCGTCAAGGGAACGGCCGGAGCATCAGGCAACCGATCCTGCATCTCTCTTCTTTAGAAAGAATGAAAAAGGACAGAAGAGTCAAGCGTGATCAACAGCTTGATGTCATTTGATGGTTGGCGAGAAGATTCTAATCACAGTCTAATCCCAGATCTGCAGAACCTCTTCTTAAAAGGAAGTCCTGTACTACTCCACAGGTTTACGTCAAGTAAGTATGCCACGCAATGTAGGCTGCTCAGAAGTAAATTCCACCAAGCTAAAAAAAAAAAAATTCCAGACAAGTCCTGGTGCAAGATACATTCATGGCCTTACACAATTTTTGACCTTTCTGGATCAATGTCTGGGCAGAAGAATTAGAAGGAGATGGTTATATCACATGGCTTAGAAAACCAGACCAGCTTAAAGTGAACTGCCTGTCAACCATCCGGCTGGTGTATTCAATATTAAAGAAACTCTACAGTCTTGAAGTGCCATAAGAGATCATTTTTACTGAATACACATCCCGGCACCAAAGAAGCAAAATCAACTCTAGTTTTCCCACACGAAATTCTGTTTAGTTAACAATGGCTTTTCATAACCCCCACCCACCAAGTGTTCATGTTGCCCAATCACATCTTTTCTGTTTGTTATGGGAACGGTCCACTTCTTCGTCAGACACCTGCTTTTGACGGCCTTGGGTCTCATGGACCAGGGACGGCTTCTTGAAACTCCCGTTTCTTTCCCAGGCTTTCCCTCCCCCATTTCCATGGCAAGTTGAGTAGCGACAGAGATTAGCAAGCATCTTAGCCATTCAACCTTGACATTGCAATTGTCCCCATTCACTACAGTAGCCAGATAAGATAAGATAAGATAAGATAAGATAAGATAAGATAAGATAAGATAACCTTTATTGTCATTTCTATACTGTGGGCACAACGGTACACATCAAAAATGAAATTTAGTTGCCCACTCTCAAGTGAAACACATACATGACACACACCTAAACATACTATGAACAACATATGTATAGACCCACATCCCTGCATATATGTAGCAAATAAATATTAAATATTGTCCATCTTGAATATATAACGGAAGGAGGAAGCTTCAGAGTTCGCAAGGTTAATGCTGTATGAAATGAAACTCTGGCTGAATCTGGATGTTCTGCTACCACGAAGCCCTCCCCCTCCCAGAAGGTAACAAGGAAAACAGGTCGTGAAGAGGATGTGTAGTGTCCCAGATGATCTTACGGACCCTGCTCAAGCAGCGCTTCTGTGCTATGTCCTGGATGGGAGGGGGGGAACTGCCAATGATCTTTTCAGCCATTCTCACAACTCTCTGCACCGCCTTCCTGTCTGAAGCAGGGATGCCTCCAAACCAGACTGTGATGCTGTATGACAGGACAGCTTTCTTAGAAAACCTCGCTGTCACATTTCTGGATTTTCAGGAAGTTTGCACACAATCCCCATGAGGTTTGCCACCTCACACATGCGCATACATGCACAGATCCTTATTCAGGATCTATTACTCACACGTAAGCTCCAACGTTGTTCACTATTCTAGCAACGGCTTTGACTTTGCCACCAGGCTGGGCAAGAGACTCATTGAACCCCTTGAGGAAAACCTAAAATTGGAAGGAAAACAGTGAAAAGATCACTAACAGATTCCTGAAGCACTCTGGGAAGGAATATTCCCTGTAGAATTGTGTCAATTACTTGAATTACTGGATTTTTTTTTAAATCATCCATGGACATCCTTCTTTAGAACGTCTTTGAAATTCAGTTTCTTTTGAAGACCACCAAGTTCTAAATGGCTGTGATCTGAGGCATCTTTAAGTGGTCAAGAAATGGTTGTTTGTAAAATAAACAACCATTTCTTGACCAGTTAAGGATGCTTCATATCACACACATTTCGACACCAAGAGAAGCAACGGTCATATTTCTCATCTGAAAAAAATAAAATAAAAATCCCATGTCTAGCCCCATCTGATTTATTCATGAAGCTCTCTGTGACCCATCACCCCAATGGCTCAGATTTAATAACCTGTCCTTGTTATTTCCCTTTCCCTCACCTCCAGCCCTGTGTAGTTCACTCCAGCATAGCGTGGGATGAGGCTGCGTTTACGAATGATGGATGCATATAACTTGGTTCCTGTTTGGTCCTTCTTCCGTGGCTGTTCGAAACCAGAATGAAAACAGATCAGAAGGTGCAAACAAGACAATAAACCAAGCCATAGGAGGCTTACAGATTGTTCTTGAGATGGCTCTAAGGAACTGTAATTGATAAGTAAATCAGGAGCTGTTCATTATAGTTCATGCTACCCTGGAGATTAGTTCAATGCCATAAATTGCTCTGATTGGCATAAAAGTAAGTACAGTAATGCTTCCATTCCTGGAGAAACAATAAAACAACTAAGCTAACATCAAAAATTTGGCTGTTGGGAAGATCAATGGCCAGTAGATTTGAAAATACAAAAGGGGAGAGCTTATGTTCTGATGTCACAAGGCACTTTTTGTTGTTCTCTCATCATTGTGGTTAGTTCCAGATACCTATGCAATCGAAAAAATGTTTCATGTTTGGTCTGTGGTAATCTTTTGGTGTCTGTGGATATCTAAGTCGTGTTTCTCAATTTTGGCAGCCCAAAGAGGTGTAAACCTCAACCCACAACTGGGAGTTGAAGTCCACACTTCTTCAGGTTGCCAAGGTGGAGAAACTCTGATTTAGAAGAACTGTACTTCTCTCTCTGTGGAGATTTCCAAGGTAAGGTCGGGCAGATGTCTTTAGATGATCAAGCTTGGATTTCTTAGATTAAACAGAAGACTTCCATGGCTTATAAACCCCCTCCAGTTCTATTGTTTTATTTCACATTTTGTTCTCTCCCTCTCAAAGTTCTGAACCACTTTATTATCATAACTTATCAAGAGCTGTGCCATGGCACAAAGAAGCTGAAATTGAATGGAAGGCATTACTCATTATTTTGAAGTATGCAGATCGACTAGTTTCCTATATAAAAGTCCAGGAAGAGTGAATTCTTTACATATTTCTACACTGAACTGGATTGTGGCTTAGAATCTGCAAAGGAGGGACAAGACAGAAACCTTTCAATTGCCCTGTTTGTAATTATCGGTAAAGCACTCATCTTTAAAAGCTTTAAAAGGTTAGAATCACAAGCAATTCAGCCCTATAGAAATACTGGGAGGCCGACGCTGAGATGAGCAGAGCCTACAAATGGATTCCTGAGCCATCACCAGACAGCTAATCATTATCGTGTCATCAATACAAGCACTTTCCTTTAAAAAAAAAAAAAATCAGTCTTTGTGCAAAATGGGGAGGTGGGCTGGCAAAGTAAAGTGTAAAGGTTGGATTTTTTTTTAAGATGTCAGAAAGAAGAATTTGCAGTTACATTCTGCATAGCACAATGGCTTCAAGGGACAACACTAATGTTTGCATTTAAGGCATTTTAGCTTTCCAGGATGAATGGAAATACGTAGGTATCCATTCTCAGATGATTGAAGGGATGGGATGGGGGGGGGTTCTTTATCTGTTCTATAGTTTCGGCTTGGAACAAAAAGGTTTCTCCAGCATCCAGCCAAATCTGGGGAAATTACTCCTGAAGCACTCCTGAAATCCAAACTGGACCTCATTGAGATATTCTCTGAGTTCTTCCCCTCGCCTTTAAATTTCCTTTTTTTTTCTCTCTCTCTCTCTTTTTCTTTTCATTCTTTTTTTGTACTTCTTCAATCTCAGAACACTCTCAATTGTTCGTCTCATTTCTCACACACCACTTGAGTTTGCTACTGTAGAAAGAGCGAGCGGCATTTGATGATAGGAAAACAGGATATGTATTTTGCATAAATGGAGGTTAGATGGAACTGTAGAACTATAAAATAATGGACCAATAGAATGCTAGGAAAATGAGTAGCCAAATAGAGATAATACAATATCGATAGAACAAAAAAATAATAAAATAGGTACAATGATTGATTGATACAGTAGATATACAGATGTGGACAGAGAGAGTCAAGAAAGAAACAAGAGAGAGAGAGAGAGAGAGAGAGAGAGAGAGAGAGAGAGAGAGAGAGAGAGAGATAAATAGACAGATTATGAATGGAGAAAGATAGATGGAGATAGATGGTTAGAAGATAGAGATGGACATGGATGGATAAGGAAGATTATGGATGGAGAGAGATGGATGAACGGATGGATGGACAGACGGATGGCGACAGACTGACTGACAGATAATAGATGGAGATGGATGGATAACAGAAAAACAGAATAATAGATTTGGAAGGGACCTCAGAGATCTTCTAGTCCAGTGGTTCTCAATCTTTTTAATGCCGCGACCCCCAACTGGTCGCAAGTTGAGGACTACTCAACTGGTGCAGCACCGTTTGCAGAATGGGACTTTTGGCGGGCTCAGCAGGGCAGAGACAGCCTGGACAATTCCTATGGGCTTTTGAAAGCCAATAGAATTAGACTCTATTCAAGAGAGTCTCTTCTATTGGCTTTCAAAAGCCAATAGAATAAAAGGGAGGAGCACAGCTAAGGAAAAGGGGGAAAAAATGGCGGACTGCGTTGTTTGGTGACCCCCGTGAAATGGTCGTTTGACCCCAAATGGGGTCCCGACCCACAGGTTGAGAACCACTGTTCTAGTCGAACCCCCTGCTCAAGCAGGAGACCCTATACAATTTCAGACAAATGGTTGTGCAGTCTCTTCTTAAAAACCTCCAGTGATGGAGCATCCACAACTTCTGGAGGCAGATCATTCCACTGGTTAATCATTCTAGCAGTCAGGAAATTCTTCCTTAGTTTTAGGTTGCTTCTGTCCTTGATCCTGGATGGATGCATGGATGCATGGACAGACAGACAGACAAACAGATGTCTCAGTAGTCGCTACTCCTTCTCTCCCATTCCTGTTTTCTCACTGCTATTTTTGTCTTTTTCCACTTTGGGCCTCTCAGACCTTCTGCCCATTTTCACACACTCTCCACCCCCAGCAGCGCCCCCACCCCACCCCTTCCCTTTCACTGCTCATGCGGAAAAGCAAACATGTCAGGTTGCTGCTTTAGCTGCCTTTGAATGTCAAGTTGTTCCTTTTAATGCCTTTGATGCCACAAAGGTTAGAAAGGAGAGAATTTTGTCTCTCCCATTTGCTTGGCTGAGCAACAAAACTCCCCTCCAAGTAAACAAAGAATGTGCCTTCTTTCGCAAAAATTGGGCAAAGGGCGAGGAGGGGACAGGAGAAGCAGACCCCTTAAATCCATGGATTTTCAACAGCTTGACCCACAACAAGATCTCCCCCCTCCCCCCCCCGTAGACCTCGTATTCTCCGCAAATACTGTGTTGTTTCTCTGTGTCATATAATATATGTGGGTATATGCATAATTCTGTATTTTATTTTTGATATATTTATGTTGGTCACCACGATGTAAAAAAGATGTTGAGACTCTAGAACAGCAGTTCTCAACCTATGGGTCGCGACCCCATTTGGGGTCGATCGACCATTTTTCGGGGGTCGCCAAAGGCGGCGATCCGCCATTTTCTTCCCTCCGGGGGCGGCGCCGCGCATGGGCGCTGCGCATGGGGGTGGCGCCGCGCCTCCGGGGGCGGCGGTGCGCATGCGCAGCGCGCATGGGGCGCCGCTGCGCGGGGCCCCGCCCCCATGTGCACCACGCTGCGCATGCGCATAACGTTTGTGTGACGGGGGTCGCCGTCACACAAACGTTGAGAACCGCTGCTCTAGAAAGAGTGCAGAGAAGAGCAACAAAGATGGTTAGGGGACTGGAGGCTCAAACATATAAGGAACAGTTGCTGGAATTGGATATGTCTAGTTTAACGAAGAGAAGGATGAGGGGGGACATGATAGCAGTGCTCCAATATCTCAGGGGCTGCCCCAAAGAAGAGGGAGTCAAGCTAAAGCGTTTGAAGACCGGACAAGAAGCAACGGATGGAAACTAAACAAGGAGAGAAGCAAGCTAAAACTAAGGAGAAACTTCCTGACAGTGAGAACAATTAACCAGTGGAACAACCTGCCTCCAGAAGCAGTGAATGTTCCATCACTGGAAGTTTTTAAGAAGAGACTGGACAGCCATTTGTCCAAAATGGTATAGGGTTTCCTGCCTGAGCAGGGGGTTGGACTAGAAGACCTCCAAGGTCCCTTCCAACTTTATTATTATCATTATCATTATTAGTATACTGGAGGTGATGACCTTTTGAGAGCTGCAGGCAATGAAATTTCATTTTGATGTATGCCAATTAGTGTACATTCAAAGTGACAATAAAGTTATTAATCTATTCTTCTATTCTAGCGTTAGAGAACAAGACCTTTTTGGTGATGCAACTTAGGTTTGGTAGAACGTAGAGCTCCAAGCTGTTGTGTTTTTTTTTCAGCTTTTCAATGACAGGTTAAAATCATCCCATCCAAGTTCTCATGGTTGGGGGTTTTTCTTTTTCTCTTGCAGCCATCTAAACATCTGCTCTGCATCTGCTATTTTGTTCTGGTAATGGCTTCTCTTTGGTGTTTAGATTGCAAAGGGGTTTGTTTGCTTTTGCTAGGAACATTAGCCATCTGGAAGCACGCCCTGTTCCCACCTCCCTGGGTTGGTGGGAAAGCTTTGAAGTGGAGAAATAATTGTGCTGCACAAACAAGTAGAACTGCACGCTGGGGTCCAAGCAGTCTTCTGTAGCTTTCTTCTTGATGTGCTAGCTCACCATCCGCAAGGACTTTGGGGGAAGAGTTTTAATTATGTGTTTGCATTTATGGACAGAGGTGGTAAGTTCTCGACTTCCAACCGTTCATTTAGAGACAGATCAAAGTTACGCAAGTACCGAAAAAAGCGACTTAGGATCAGCCCTCAGGATCCTCACACTCCCTCCTCCCCCGATCCTGTGATTAAAATTCCGGTGCTTGGCAGTCTGTATGCATTTATGACAGTTGCAGTGCCCTGGGTTCATGTCAGCTCACAAATATTATCCTTTAAAGTTTAAACAGGTAGGTTACGTCAGTGGTCCCGAATAATTTTGGCACAGTAAGGTTCGCTCGCCCACCACTCACCTCCAGCTGTGCAGCCTGGTTCTTAATAGGCCATGGACCAGTACTAGTCTACAGCCCGAGGGTTGGGGACCCCTGGATTACATGACTCACCAGCACTAAAGCACAGTGATAATGATGAAAAGGACGCAGGTATTTTACAGGGATGTTGTATTTCGCAAGAATTTCTTTGGTGTCCTTGTCAGCCACAGTGAGAGACACATCTGGGAAGAGAAGAAAAGGGTAAACAAAGACGGTCAGATTACATAACAAAAACGCCAGCGAGCCAAACTTAGCTAAAGGTGGGAGAATCATGGTCAGCTCTTTCCATTTTTATTTTCTTTCCTTGAAAGCAAACGGGGCGCCAGGCTTCTGCTTTTGATCAGAGCAGTGACATTTAATCTCTTAGTCCTTTGTGCCATTTTCCCAATCTAAATATCTCCCCCAGGGAGCTATTAGGCACATAAAAGAAAAAGAAAAAAAGCAGATTCTTTGGTCATTTTTATATTGTTTCCCGTGCTCTGGGGAGAAGTCGCCCAGTTTCAATGGGGAGGGTGGCAGCTGATTGAGATCCAAAAAACATAATGGAATCGGGAGGATTAACAGCCCTGGTCTGAAAGGCACTCCTCTGGTGAAAATTAGAAGCAGAGCACCTGCTTTAAAATAAAAAAAGAGAACCAAATATCTATCTTTTCCTAGCTGTTGCAAAATTGATTGGTGTTTTCATTAATCTATCTTGCATGGACCATCCCAAATGCTTGTTAGTTACTGAGAGCTCAGAACCTAGACAGACAGATAGATAGATAGATAGATAGATAGATAGATAGATAGATAGATAGATAGATAGAAAGATAGATAGGATGGATGGATAGATGGGAGAGATACATTATGGATGGAGGTAATAGAAAGAGATAGATAGAACTAGATAGCTGAGATAGATAGATAGATAGATAGATAGATAGATAAATAGACAGACAGATGATAGATAGATAGATGATACATAGATAGACAGATAGACAGATAGATAGGATGAGAGAGACTATGAAGATTAGAAATCAGTAGTTAGACAGAAAGACAGACAGACAATGGATGGAAATAGATGATAGACCAGTGGTTCTCAACCTTTTTAATGCTGCGACCCCCAACCGGTCATAAGTCGAGGACTACTCAACCGGTCATAAGTCATGGACTACTCAACTGGTGCAGCACCATTTGCAGAATGGGACTTTTGGCGGGCTCAGCAGGGCAGAGACAGCCTGGATAATTCCTATTGGCTTTTGAAAGCCAATAGAATTAGACTCTATTCAAGAGAGTCTATTCTATTGGCTTTCAAAAGCCAATAGAATAAAAGGGAGTAGCACAGCTAAGGAAAAGGGGGAAAAATGGCGGATTGCGTTGTTTGGCGACCCCCGTGAAATGGTCGTTCAACCCCAAATGGGGTCCCGACCCACAGGTTGAGAACCACTGTGATAGACAGACATTTCAATAGCCATCACTTTACAGGTCTACTGCACTATAACTGCAGTAGGAAAATTGCCATATTGTTGTCATCTGGGACAAGCCATCCATGTGCTAATTTCTAACCTCACCAATTATCCTGCTTATGAGTTTCTAACATTGCTAAGCAAAGTTTTAAAAGCTCTGGGGAACAAAAGGCACGTGCGAAGAAAATAAGCTCCTGTCCACTTGATAAAATTCATTATTCTTAGTTTCACATGTGAAAGTTGCTTGAAGATGCTTTCAATCCTGGGGACCCCCCCCCCCATCCTCCCCCTCCCGCAAGAAGAAAGCGCTGTCCTTGGTGCTGAACTGTGATCAGGCACTACTTGAAGGAAAGAGGAAGGTGTCATGAAGAGTTGATGGTGTATACATTTTAGTATGGAATTTACATCTTCAGAGGGTGGGGAATATCCACAGAGAGTAGCTATGTTAGGCTGTGGTAAAAAGAACTAAAAAAAAACCCCTTAAAGGATTTGTAAATTTTCACATTTTTATCTGCAAAGATCAGCCTTTACTTCTATTCCCACCTCAAGTCTTTTTAAAATTCCTTTCTAACACATTTGTGTATGCTTTATTTATTTATTTATTTATTTATTTCTATCCCAGATTTATTATTTTTTATAATGTTGTGAGAGATGGAGGGAAGAGGAGGAGAAGGGAGACCAGGACAAAGGGAAGGGAAGGGAAGGAAACATATTGAAATAGTGCTGTATTAAAATAAAAAACGAACTTTTTAAAAATCTTTCGTTTCACTGCTCCATCAAAAGTAGAACACCATAACAGCTAAGCCTTCAATAAAAATAAGGAACCTAATAATTTAAGAGTATGAAAGCAAAAGCCAGACAATGAAAGTTGAACCAAATTTTTATGAAAATTGGTGTGGGGAGATAACCCTTTTAGCAGGCCCAAAATAGAGAGTTTTCAGAGTCTGCTTAGTTGAAACAGGCTTCTTCTGTTATTTCAACTGGAGCAAAAAATAAGTACCTGCAGATTTGGGTGGACCATTGGCTTATATCTTCCTCACTTCTTGGCCTACTAAGAGAAATTCTAAAGGCTCTTATTTTTTATGATTAGCTGATCTGGGATGACCAGACCATTCCCTTGAGCCAACTTGAGATGGAAACCTAGCACTCTCTTCCTGAGGTACATTGTGTAGATCAGGGGTCTTCAAACTTGGCCCTTTTATGACTTGTGGACTTCAACTCCCAGAATTCCTCGGCCAGGAATTCTGGGAGTTGAAGTCCACAAGTCATTAAAAGGGCCAAGTTTCAAGACCCCTGGTGTAGATCATGAAAATTCCATCCAACCACCTAACTAATCCCTGGGGTTCAGGAGCAGAAAGAGGAAACATGCAGAAATTTGTGGAAGACTCCCGAATGTTATGCCACACCAGCAATTCTATTTTATCTCTCCCCCCTCTTCCTTGAGAGAGAATAATCAGAATGCTGGGTTCTGAGGTATTGAAGACCAGGTAGGAAAAATTGCAAGCATCGTTGCTAAATAAAAGGGGAAGGAGAAGGCATTGGTTGAATGTGGGATGGAAGAAGAGATGGAACGTAGAATGGATGAAGGACTAACCAGGGTTACATAGGCACCACCCTCTTACTGATGCCCTCTTCTCCCTTGACCAAAATCACTGGCCTTATTATGTTCTCCTAAGCCTCCACAGCATTTTATGAGAACTCAGCTGAAGCTCAGGTCTGACCTTATTAGGAAGTCCTGAGCCAAGAAGACATTGCTGCTTTGTGTCTGGAGATGCTCTCCAGCCTGTCTGCAAAGCTGTCTCATTATCTCCCCCCCCCCAGCCTTGTTCTTGCCATGACCATTATTCTTTGTCCCTTAAACTCCTTGCCAAAGAAGGAAGACCTGCCTGTCCTGTGAGCCTTGACAAGGGAAAATAGAGCCTCATTTCCTCAATCATTAGTTGCCAGTTGCTTTCTGTGTGACCCCCCCCCCGGAGGTAGGGGGCAGAAGCATCGTGCAACTATGACTGAACAGATATCTACGGAGCAACAGTCCGCCGGGCAGCTGCCCAACACGTGCGTTTCTTTGTCTCTCCCTCTTCTTTCTCTCTCTCTTTCTTTTGAGATCCCTCCAATCTATTCATTTTCTTTCTGATTGCAATCACGAACTCCAAGAATGCTGCTACTTCAGCGTTGTCGCCGGGATGGCCACCATCCATCACAACATCTTGATCAGAGAGCAAAGGATGAAACCCCACTAAAGTACCTTGACTCTTCTTTTCCTAAGCTTAAGGGCTGATTTTTATTTATTTCTTTTGCTATCGGGAGCAGATGCGATGGCTCAACGGTTAAAGACGCTGAGCTTGTCAGCTGGAAAGCTGACAGCCCAAGTAAGAGACCCGAGCGCCACACGGCGGGGTGAGCTCCTGTTCCTTGCCCCAGCTCCTGCCAACCTAGCAGTTTGAAAGCGTGCAAGTAGATAAATAGGTACCATTTTGGTGGGAAGATAACAGCATTCCGTGTGCCTTTGGTGTATAGCCTTGCTGAGGGAGCCAGCATTGTCCGAAGACATATTTGTGGCCACATGACCACAAATATGTCTTCGGATAACGCTGGCTCCCTCAGTTAAGAAACAGAGATGAGCGCTGTGCCCTAGAGTCAGACATGACTGGACAGAAGCATTTGACCTATCTTTTGCTGAAGATGCTTTTCTTTTTCTTGGGGAAGTCTCCAGCTGAGAGAGCTTGTGGGGGGTGTCCTTTTGGAGTGCTGCACCCTTAAAGGAGCAGGTCTCTGACCACACAATCATGGACCCCATCTTGACTTTTTTGACCTGTCCTGTAGATGCCCCTGCCTTGCCTAAACAAACAGCATTCTCCAACTGGAGACTAAAAGGACCTAACCTTGAAGTTCTGCAGGCCCTGTCTCTTCCGATCCTTCTGGGCTGAGACAGGTAGGGGAGTCCATCAAAGTCTGCTTTGTTTCACTGCATCAGGAGCTGTAATGGAATTACCTGGAGTGCTACGGCCGACTGCCGCTGGCTTCATTTCGCCAGCGTCTGGCATTAATCTAATTGCTAACTCTAATGCCATTAGTATTATTATGATTACCCACATAACATCGCTCAGCTTGGAAGAATAAAGATCAAGTCACCAGGACGAATGGCCACCGTCTTGGGAAAACACCCCAATTATCTATCATCATTTCCCCATTAAGGTAGGCAACGGAGCTAGGAGGGAAGAGCCAGGGACAGCAGATTCCATTTCCTAGCTGGGAGATAAGCGGGACTATTTGGTAGACAATTATTATTAAATATAGACTCATTTGCTTGGTGCAGAGAGGAAAGATTCAGAAGCAGTACTCTCTATATCAGACATGTCAAACACAAGGCCCGGGGGCCGGATGAGGCCCACGAAGTGGTTTCATGCGGCCCACGAAGCCATCCTGGAAACAGTGAGGGAACGGCCCCCTCTGCCTTGGCCCTCGCCCAGGGCAGCCAGGAGCCAATGTACAATTTTGTGGTGGCCATCTATGCTGAAATGCATTCAGTCTTAGCTCCATAAGCCCCCTCCCCCCACATGGCCTGAGAGGAGCAGTGAGGCTCCTCCAATGGACCATGCTTTGGCCCTTGCCCTGGTCCTACCCCCTTCTGCCAGAGACCCTCAGATCTGTCCCACTCCTGCCCAGGCCCCCACAGGCACCCTTGACGCAAACGATGTAGAGCTGGCCACACCCAACCAGTAGGCCACACCCACTCCATCCACACCCACCCAGTAGGTCGCACCCACCCTGGCGACACCCACCCGGCCCCCTGAGGGCAACCGCAATGCTGATGCGGCCCTCAATGAAAATTGAGTTTGACACCCCTGCTCTACACAATCTGCTCTTTACACAATCTACACCACCTCATGTGTTTATGCCACCAAATTCAGTTCAGTTTGGCACACAAACTTTTTAAACTCTTGCATTCCATTGATTAAATTCCATCAAGTTGGCGTCAATACTTGATGTTCTCCGGGACCCTCAAGTTGGCGTCAATACTTAAGGACCACATAGATGTTCTCCGGGACCCTCAAAAAAACCCCAATCTGATCCTTAAGAACTTCCAACCCCCATCACCACTGTAACTGAATCTATCCTTCTTATTTCCAGTTGACCCCTTTTCCCCTTCCATTCAATTTCATTCAGCCCCACCAAGATTCTCAGATCTTCCAAAGTGGTCCCACCTTCTTCTCCTGCCTTGATGGAGTCAATTTCCACTGTCACTCTTTCCTCCCAGGTTGGAGCGTATGTGGGTTGTGCGGGGACATGGGTCACTGCCTGAGCTGGCTGTTTGCTGTCTTCTTCGGAAGTGGTTTTGCTATAAATGGAGAAGAGGGGAAGATGCGACATAATTTGGGAGCTTGGTAGACAGCAGCAGAGAAAGCATTCCATACGGAGATAAAGTCAGCGTTTGCTTTTGAGGGAAACAGTGGGGCGGGTTGGGTGGAGATGCTTCAGCAGGGAGTCAGAAGACCTTGGGTGAATGTACGCCATCTCTGCTACTCATCAAAACAACCTCACTTCCACATAAAACTGGAGAGAACAATGTTGAAATTGCTTTAGGACTTGAGTTAACTGAAACAAGCGACAGCCTCTCACAGAAATCTGAAAAAAGCCAGGATGCATTTCCCACCCGTAAGGCTAGCCAAAATGGGTTCAAACATCTCACCCCTATGCTGGAAATGTAAAACAGGAATAGGTTCATACTTCCATATGTGGTGGGAATGCCCAAAGACTCGTGAGTATTGGAACAGGACACGAAACTGGTTGAGGGATATATTAACACTGGACTTAGAGTTAAAACCTGAACTCTCTTCGTTGGGAATAACGACAGAAAAATACGACAAGGGAACAATCTACCTGCTGCTACACATCCTGACTGCAGCTAGGCTTGCTTTTGCGCAAAAATGGAAGAGCAAGGAAATTCCCATAGAGGAAGAGTTAATACATAAAATATATTATATATATATAAAATAGCCGAGGTGGCGCAGCAGTTAGAGTGCAGTACTGCAGGCCACTTTAGCTGACTGTGTTCAGCAGGTCAGCGGTTCAAATCTCACTGGCTCAAGGTTGACTCAGCCTTCCATCCTTCCCGGGGTAGGTAAAATGAGGACCCAGATTGTTGGGGGCAATGTAAATATATATATATATACATTGCTTACTGGTGTACACCGCTTAGAGAGTGCTTGCGCTTAAAGCGGTATATAAGTCTCATAAATAAATAAATAAATTAGCATGGGCGGAAATGGACAGGCTCACAATGATATTAAAAGACAAAAGTGGATCAGTTTATTATGAAACCTGGGATAAATTTTACCGCTGGAGGAATTTGAAGAGGAAGTAGGGATTAAAGACGAATGTTAAGATAGAAATATATGTTATTTTAGAACAAGTATTGTATATAAAACTTAGATGTATATGTAGAGATGAAGAATTGATTATAAAAAGTGGAATAATCTGATAAGAATGTATATACTGGAATGTCACGTCAAATCCAATGTTTGTTTGTTTTTAATTGTATTATAAATAAAATTTGGAAAAAAAAAGCCAGGATGATTTAATGAATAGCAGGATTTTGTGATGTCCAAAAGATTCCTTCCAAATCAGGTACTATCTTAAACTGAACTTCAATTCAGGGTATACCTAAATTCAAATTTGGGCATAGAGTGATATTTTCTAGGGCAGGATTGGCAAATATGGCACTTTACTATCTGTGGACTTCAACTCCCACAATTCCTGAGCCAGCTATGCTCAGGAATGTTCAATTTTCAAATCAAAGCAAAACTGGGGTCAGTGCCAAGTATTCTATTCTATTCTATTCTATTCTATTCTATTCTATTCTATTCTATTCTATTCTATTCTATTCCATTCCATCCTATCCTATCCTATCCTATCCTATTCTTCCCATCCCATCCTATTTTTCCAGTAAATAGTTTTTGCTGATTTCTAAGTTCCTTCAATAATCATAGTTGCCTCAACAGACACCCCAACATTCATAGTCTAGATAGCTATGTACGGTATCATTTCTACTTTTTGCATGCAACGCCTCCAACCTATTTTCCTATTCCAATTTCCTAAATAAAAATGTTTGCCTAGACATGCTATCTTGAATGGCATTTTGCCAGATCAGCATTTCAATTTGCAGGCTTCTCCAGCCAAGAATGAAAGATGTCCACAGATCTTCTCTGGTGCTGCCTGCACTACACTCGTGGCAGATTTATTTGACCTCGCTGGCATAATTTATTTCCATCCATAGGATCATTTATTTTACCTCTCTACCATAACTTATTTCCAGACCCAGTATAATTTATTTTACAGCCCTAATATAATTTGCATTGATTGGCAGGAGCTCGCCAGGGTTTCAGATAAAAAAAAAAAAAAGACCTTCCCAACTCAACCTAGAAATGCTGAGCTAACATTCACAATTTCCTGCACGCAAACTGTGCTCTAAATATGAATGATGGCTATTCCCTAATTTAGTCAGAGTTTACAATCTCAGTTCTGCACTGGGATAAAGACAAACAACTGTACTTGACCGCTTCGAGTTTTCCCATAACATTCTAAGGAGAAGTCTTTTCCAAACTCGAAAAATTTTGTTACATTGGATTAAGGAAGTTCTGAGTCTCTTCTTATGGTAAAACTGAACAGATCAAAAAGAAATTGTCCGGCCAATTCTTGATGAGAAAATTGCTGCAAATTATTATTGTTATTAATCGCATAAATCAGCCAGATGTTCAGGCTGGATTACCAATTTTGGATTCCTTGACTAAGCATAAGCAAAGCAAGTGAATGGACCTGCTTAGCTCCTGTAGCATGTTGGACATGAGTTTTGTGTACTTATTTCTGTTTATCTGGATGCAGGAATAGGAAATCTATCAATATTCCTTACTGAGAAACATCCATATTTTACCTGGGTCTCACTGGTCTGCCATGACTGCTTTTTAGTTTGGGGTTTCTATTGATCCCAACTAATCAATTCCATCATTTACACTTCATTCTCACCACGGCTTTTCAACTCCCTGGAGACGGTGATTATTATGCATGTTACTATCCAACTGCATTAATGCCTGTTACCAAGTAAAGAAGAACAAACCCGTGCAGGAATTGAGAAAGAGGCAAGCAGATTGGAAAAGGAGGAAGAGAAGGGGGGGGGGAGAGAAAGTCATCAAGAAGCTTGCACAGACCCCACCCACGGTCAGGAGCCAAAGTACTAACTGTCATGCATCTCTATAAAAGTATCATCTTTCCGTAAATCTCAGTTCACGCTCACTTTTTCCCCCTTGTTCTCCTGTACAGATTTGTAAAAGGCAGCAATTAATTAGATCAGAAATTGCAACTTCCTTCAGACCAATGTGTTGGAAGAGAGATAATTGATGTAATGTCATTATATCCTTCAATTGCAAGCATGAAAATGCATCTGACATCCAGGAAGGAAGGAAGGAAGGAAGGAAGGAAGGAAGGAAGGAAGGAAGGAAGGAAGGAAGGAAGGAAGGAAGAGGGAGGGAGGGAGGGAGGGAGGGAGGGAGGGAGGGAGAAAAGAAAGAAGGGAGCAAGGGAGCAAGAAAGGAAGAAAGGAAGAAGAAGGGGGGATTATTTGCTGCCCCAAGGTTCCTCTTGAGAGAAATATTTGCACATTTGGGCAGTACCTCTTTTAAAATTTGAATGCATTTCAGTTAATTAACATCAAAAGTTGTACACAAAGCTCTTAAGCAAAAAAAGACACGTTTCTTGTCTTTTTATATCCTCTATCTCCATCCTGCCTCAAAAAGATGCTAACTCACAGTTTCCTTCTCTTTCACCTCCCGGTACCTAGGTATGCCTCTTTGAAGACCCCTCCTACCAGCTGCTCTCCTACAAAGCATTAAAAACTAAAAAAAAAAAGTAGTGATGTAAGTGATTGGATTCATAGGTGGACCCTGTTCTTCGTGTAACAATTACAACCCAACCATTCATGTCTGCTGAGCTCCTCACCCCCCCACCCACCTACCCCAGAACTGGCAGACCCAGGCCCCTGCTCTCTTCTGGACTGGAGCTGGAGATATCAGACGATGGTGAGATGTTTCTTGACCACCAATGGTCAAGCGCTCAACCTTGAGCCCCTCCGACTCATCTTCCCAGCTGCTTCCTGGGCTGCCGTATCTTTGAAAGCTCCTTGCGTCTCCATCCAACACACACACACACACACACACACAATCACATACACACAAGGCCCCTCTGCCAGCCACCTCCCCTGTGATCCACTCAGCCCAGATTGCCGCTTCTCCGGGCAATCAACTGATGAAAATTTAATGACGGTTTCTTTCAAGCCATTTGATTGTGTGGCCTCTCGGCTGCCGCCCCCCCACCAGTGGCTGAAAAGGCTTTTTTAATGGAAGCTCAGGTTGCCCCCCCCCCATGATGTGTTAATGAGGTTCTCGCTTGAAGAAGGGGGGGGGAGTAACAGCTCTTGTATCTTCCTAGCCCTCCCCCTTCTCCTTGCTCTCACTTCTATCCTTTCTTTCTCTCTCCCACCCCTTCTTTTAAACCTCTCCTTCCTCCTCTTTAAGTGCAGCGGCTGGCATTTCGAACTCATAATTGGCTCCGTGTTGACTTCAGCCAGCAATTCGCCCTCTAGGTAAATGCAGACCACCTGATCACGACCTCCCCCCTCTTTCATCTTGGACCCTCCCCTCCCGCCCTCCATCCCCAAAGAGCCTTCTGCACCGCCAAGTGCATTAATAATGGATGGTCCCTTGACCCACTACTCTTTGCAGGCAGATATCCATAGCCCTGCAAGCAAACCTTCAAATCAATGGCAAGGGAGAGCTGGCGAAGCAAACAGCAGGCCCAAGTCTTCCTGAAGCGAGAACAAAAGTTGGAGAAAGCAGCAGGTGATGATCAATAAGGCTGGCTCAGAAATTCTACTCTTTCTCTCTCTCTCTCTCTCTCTCTCTCTCTCTCTCTCTCTCTCTCTCTCTCTCTCTCTCTCTCTCTCTCAAAGGAATGGCTTCATTACACCCACTCCAAAGACTTATTCTTGACTTATTCGCGGGGCTTTTTTTTCTCATGGAATGCCCAGAACGGAGTTCCGGCACCTTTTTTGGATGGAACCTTGTAGGGTAAGCAAAAAAAAAAAAAGGTGCTGGAACTCACACACGTCATACAACCCCGCCTTGCCTACCCTACAAGGTTCCATCCAAAATGGAACCTTGTAGGGTAGGCAAGGTGGGTTGTAGGACGTGTGTGAGTTCCGGCACCTTTTTTTTTTTTAAAGAAAAAAAGCACTGCTTATTCTTATCCGATTTCCAGTATATCAAGTACAGGAAGTCCTTGACTTACAACAGTTCATTTAGCAAGTGTTCAAAGTTACAACAGCACTTTGGGGGAAAAAGTGACTTTGGACCATTTTTTCACACTTAACGACCGTCGCAGCCTCCCCATGGTCACGTGATCAAAATTCAACCTCTTGGCAACTGGTTGATATTTCTGGTCTTCTCATCCAACCTCGTTGGAGCACGAGATCTTATAGCATTTTGGAGAAACAGTTGTCCAATCTCTTCTTGAAAACCTCCTATGATGCAGCATCCACAACTTCAAGAGACAAGTTGCTCCCCTAATGAGTTGTTCTCATTGTCAGGACATTTTTCTTTAGTTCTTGGTCGGGTCTCTCTCGTTAATGATCTTCCATTTGTTACTTCTTGTCCTGCTCTCGGGTGCTTTGGAGAACAGGTTGACATCCCCCCTTCTCTGTGGCAGCACCTCAAATATTGGAAAATTGGAGGTCATCTAGTCCAACCTCCTGCTCAGGCAGGAAACCCTACACCATTTCGGACAAATGGCTGTCCAGTCTCTTCTTAAAAGCTTCCAGCGTTGGAGCATTCACCGCTTCTGGAGGCAGATTGTTCCACTGGTTAATTGTTCTAACGGTCAGGAAGTTTCTCCTTAGTTCCAGGTTGCTTCTCTCTTTGGTTAGTTTCCATCCGTTGCTTCTTGTCCTGCTTTCAGGTGCTTTGGAGAATAGCTTGACTCCCTCTTCTTTGGGGCAGCCCTTGAGATACTGGAAGACTGCTATCATGTCCCCCCTCGTCCTTCTCTTACAGCTGGTCATTGTACTTAAATAAACTAACTAACCAGCTAGCTAGCTAGTTAGCTAGCTACCTACCTACCTACCTACCAAGGCAGCCACACAACTGAGATATTGGAAGACTGATTTAGGACCATTTTTCACCCCTGTGACAATTTCAGCATCCCCAGGGTCACGTGATCACAATTCGAGCACTTGGCAACCAGCGTGTATTTATGATGGTCTCGGTGTCCTGGGGGTCATGTGATCCCCTTTTGCGACCTTCTGAACAAGCAAAGTCAATGGGGAAGCCAGACTCACTTAACAACCGTGTGACTAGCTTAACAACTGCAGTGATTCACTTAATAACCGTGGCAACAAAGGTCCTAAAACAGGGCAAAATTCACTTAACAACTGTCTCACTTGCAACAAGAATTGTGGTCGTACGTCCTGAGCATGGCTCCCAGGAATTCCGGGAGTTGAAGTCCACGAGTCATAAAAGAGGCAAGGTTGCCTAACCCTGCACTAAACACACCCAATTCCAGCAACTGTTTTTATATGATACAGGTAATCCCCCAGATATGAGGGTTTATTTAGCAATATTTCACAAAAACAAGGTTATTCAGAAAGGGTACTTACATTAAGACTTCAAAATTGCAATCAAAACAGCCCTTTGTAGCAATGTGACTTGGATTCAGTCTGGGCTGATACGGTGGCCATTTTAATTCTGTGACTTAAGACTTGTGGACTTCAACTCCCAGAATTCCTCAGCCAGGGGTACCTGGCTGAGGAATTCTGGGAGTTGAAGTCCACTAGTCTTAAAGCTGCCAAGGTTGAGGACCCTTGCATAGTACTGTACTGTACTGTATTTGTAATTACTTTGGGAACTGCTCTGCTTTTTATTGTTTACTGTATTGTAAGTACAGCATTTTGCAAGCTTGATTGTTTGCATTTGCCTGAAACTTATAGCATGTGGCTGCTGCTGCTCCTTTCCCTAGCATAGACCC
Organism: Crotalus tigris; assembly: GCF_016545835.1. NCBI lineage: Eukaryota > Metazoa > Chordata > Lepidosauria > Squamata > Viperidae > Crotalus > Crotalus tigris. The sequence goes on from NW_024096563.1 coordinate 775,630, forward strand.
CCACTTACTGGAAGGAAGTTCCTCTCCCCATCCCATTTTGGATTTTGGCTGGAGAGGCTTGTCCTGATCAGGAGCAGTGTTGTTGTTGTTTTTAAAGGTTTTAAATTTAAATTGCCTCCAGAGTTATGGGTGTTCTCTCACTGGAGGCTTTTAAGAAGAGTCTGCATAGGCATTTATCAGAAATACAGTACAGTTCTGTACTCTCTTGTGAGAGCAGTGGGTCAGACTAGATGACCTCAGGGTCCCTTCCGTCTCAATTACCGTTGCAAGCCAACCGTTCTGTAAACTCCACCCCATCTCCCTCTGCATGCCTGGCTGGAGACGCTTAAGCTAATGGCCGGCAAGTGTTTGTGTGTGTGTGTTTTAAAGCAATCGGAGATTTCTGTAAACTCCTGGAGACGCTTAAGCTAATTACTTTAGTGGCAGCTGCAATCTTAGAGTTCTCCATTTCCCTCTGAAGAAGCTTGAGCTGCCTAGCAACAAATGGCTTTTTTAAAAAACGCCTACTGCCAACTTGAGAGGCAGTTTACCTGTATTGTGGTTACTGAAACCAGAAACAGCTGATTTGCGGCTGGAAACAGCCTGCAGCAGCGGAGGAAAAGTCTCTCATTTCAAGCAGCCATTGGAGGAAATAGTAAATCAAATCTTTGTTCATTTAAAGACCCATTTGATTCAATTAATGAGTTTGATTTTAAAATATTGTGATATTGAGTCCGATTCATTTGACGATTAGGAGCCTAATGGACAGGTTCTTCTTCAGGGACTACCTGTATTCCAAAACTGGTGATAGAATCTATGCATAAAATGAACCCAACAAAACATGCATAGCCTTCCACTCCCCCCCCTCCACCCCCCCCCCGTTAATTGCACCCACTAAAAGCCAGAACCCGATACATCTATTGATTTTGCTTCTCTTGCGATAGCAAAGAGACAGTGCCGATTGGCTGAGTGCTAAATTGCTGAGCATGAAATGCTCAATTGCTCAGCCAGCTAAGCCCAGATTCTGATGGGAAGGAGGGGGGAAAAAACATCAATTTGACCCAGATGATCTAAATTTCTCTGAAAGCGTTTGGGGAGTGACCAGACTCAGTAGTGCTCACAAGGACTTCGCCAGTTGGGCTGGAGGGGCTGGGGGAGAGAATGGACGTTCACCTGAAACTGGAATTAAAACCCCAAAGAAAAAAAACCCAATGTTTTCGACATTTGAGGGGAAATTGCCTGAAACCAACTAGGAGGGTTCTCACCAGCTCCCTCACGCCATGACTTACCAGCCCTTCCCAAGGTCAGGCTGGGAATGTGTCTGCAGGAATGCTCTTCAACAAATGTCGCTCCATTAAAATTGTGTGCATAAACTTTTTTCTTCAGCCAGACTCACCAATATTTTTTCCTTTCCTTTCCTTCCCTTCCCTTCCCTTCCCTTCCTTTTTTCCTTCTATCTTTCCTTCCCTTTCCTTTCTTTCCTTCCCCTTCCCTTTTTCCTTCTATCTTTCCTTCCCTTTTTCCTTTCCTTTCCTTCCCTTCCCTTCCCTTTTCCCTTCTATCTTTCCTTCCCTTCCCTTTTTTCTTTCCTTTCCTTCCCTTCCCTTTTTCCTTCTCTTTCCTTTCCTTCCCTTTCCTTTCTTTCCTTCCCCTTCCTTTTTTCCTTCTATCTTCCCTTCCCTTCCCTTTTTTCTTTCCTTTCCTTTCCTTCCCTTCCCTTCCCTTTTTCCTTCTATCTTTCCTTCCCTTCCCTTCCCTTTTTCCTTCTATCTTTCCTTCCCTTTCCTTCCTCTTCCCTTTTTCCTTCTATCTTTCCTTCCCTTTCCTTCCCTTTCCTTCCTCTTCCCTTTTTCCTTCTATCTTCCCTTCCCTTTTTCCTTTCCTTTCCTTTCCTTTCCTTCCTTTCCTATCCCCTCTCCTCCTCCCTCTCCTCTTCTCTGCTTTCTATTCTTTTCTAGTCTCCAACTTTCTCTCGAATCTCAATCTCTCTTCCTAGTTTGCATTATCTGGGCTCCAGAACTTAGTCCCAGAAAGATTATTCGCCTCTGATGGAGAAATGTAATTTGGGGTCCACTGGTGTTGTAGAGCCCATATCTAAGCTTAGTCCTATTATTACACTGCAGCAAGACAGGGTCCTCTGAACTTTCAAATTCTTCCCAAGTCTCCAAGTTTGTCTTTGTTGATTTCTCCCTCATTCATTTTCTGTTCACGCTCAGCTTTGGTGGAAGGTCACTGCTGCCTCTCGGCAAATGCCCTCCTTCCACCGAGAAGGCAAAAGGTGTGGGAGTCATTTCTCATTCCAGGGAAATGTGAACAGCTAGCTGCTTGTGCCAACTATTACAACCAGCCAAATGCTGTCGAGACCACAGACGTTTGCCGTGAATGAAAATGAAGATGGGCAGGAAGTGAAGGAACATCTGTAAACTGAAAACTGGAAGCCCATGGGTACAATTTAGAATAAGAGGATAACAGAATTGGAAGGGATTATGGAGGTGTTCTAGTCTAATTCCCTGTTCCAGCAGGAGACCTTATACCATTTCAGACAGATGCACAATGTTTGCATGCCGGCAAGTAGCTGGGCTATGCCACTGCCACCATCATCAATAACAACACAACTCTCCCATCCTTCCGTGCAAAAACTAAGCAAACAAACAGAAAGCAAAAAGAAGAAGACAGAAGGAAAAGGCATAAAGAAAGAAGAAATGGGTGGTTCCCTTTGATTAGGAACCTACGTATAAACAACCAGGAGCGCATTAAGAATTAATCAGATACTAACCAGATACATTTAACATTCGATCTTAACATAATCTATAATAGCTCCAGCAACTGCCTGCTGCAGATTTAGAAAGCAATTTTCAAAGGCCCATCCTGCTAATTGCAAAGGTCTTTGTGAAGTCTCACCCCTTGGATATTTCATCTTCTGTTTGATCACCGAGAAAGTATATTTGTTTTTCTTCTCTTGCTTTAAAAAAAAAAACTGATATTTTTACAGATATTTTCTTCTGAAACCCGCTTCATTTTCGCACAACGATGCTAGTCTGGGCAAGCTTTTGAGAGCCAAGGGAGAAGGTGCTTGTAAATTGGCACCACCACATTGCAAACAGGATAGAGTTATTGCTCACACACACACAACAGGTAGGGACAATTTTCTAAAATTTTCTTGGGTTTTGAGAAGTTCAGCCTCAATAAGGGAGAGGTGTTGGGGAAAGGGGGAAGAAAATTAATTTATCTTTGAAAAACAAGGCACGTCGTTTTTCTGACACATCAACTTTCTGATTTCACCATATCACCAAATTTTCAGCTTCCTTCAACGTGTCCTCATAGGACTTCTTGAATATGATGTGTCTAGATTCCCATGTAGCTTGTTAACCTAGAAAACTAGTGTTTGGTTATCTCTCTTTGAGATGCTCAATTCAGAATCACACTTAAGTTAAACATTAACCTAAAGCCAGATACGATATTGGTTCAGGGGCATTGTTGAATGTCCTTGGGTTATGAAGATCACCTCCTGGCATAACTTGAGTCTTACCCAACATTTCTCTGGAAGTTTATGCTTGGAATTTTCACACTAATGGGAAATGAGGAAGGAAGTGAGTAGGCAAATTTATTTTTTTTGTGAGGGAGGCAGTGACTGAACTGGTCATCTGAGTGAAGGACCTTCAAAACCCTGGATTGACTCCACTGACTAAGAGTGTCCACCAGATCTTTCAGAATAAGAAGGAACTGAAGACTTCTTCCGTTTGTCTGGAGGAAACCTTCCAGAACTCAGGTGTCTTTCCATATCTTTGCAGTCCTTCAGTCCTGGTTCCTAATCTGGTCTGACTCCAATTTGGATTGACTCCATGGAGTAAGAGTGTCCACTAGATTTTTCCAAATAAGAAGGAACTGAAGAGTCTTTCAGATTTTCTTCAAGAAAACCTTCCAGAGCTCAGAGGTCTTTCCACATCTTTGTAGCCTTTCAGTCCTGATTCCTAATTTATTTAAATTTTGTATGTTTTGGTTGTTCTTTGGTTCCTTTGGTTAGTTTTTTTAGCTGTGATTTGTTGCCTTATTTCTTGTTGTCCAGGCTCAATTCCACATGCTACGAGCCAGACATTAGAAGCTTTTTGAGATATCAAGGATTCTGAATACTTGTTTGGGGCACCACCAGGTCCTAAAAGACACCAGGACCCAAAGCAAAAGAGCTTGTTTCCTTCCGTAGCCTTTCTTTTAGATCAGTGGTTCTCAACCTTTCTAATGCCGCGACCCCATAATACAGTTCCCCATATTGTGGTGACCCCCAACCAATTATACATCACTGGGTGCCAGGGGCGTGGCCAAAGAAAAGGGGGAAAAATGGCAGACAGCCTTGTTTGGCGACCCCCGTGAAATGGTCGTTCGACCCCAAATGGGGTCCCGACCCACAGGTTGAGAACCACTGTTTTAGATGAAACAATAAAGAAGGAGAGAGAGAGAGAGAGAGAGAGAGAGAGAGAGAGAGAGGTATATCAGCGAAGTAGCGTGCGTCATTCCAGATCTCCCATGTTCTTCTCTTTGCATCTGTCTTGTACCATTTGTACAATTATGACATTTGTCACCAGAGCCGTGGGAGTGGGGGTTGGAAATTGCATTTGAACAAAAATCACAGGAAATGCTCGGGTAGGAAAGCAGAGCTTTTTGAAGGCAGAGTCTTTTCACAATCCAGGCCTTTGCCTCTAGGCACAAATGACATTCAAAACAGCAGGCGAGTGACAATGTGTGAGATTAAAACTAACAGTTCTCCAAAGAAAATCATTTCCTGTTTTTGCTCCTGCCCAAGCAGAACAAACTCAAGAAAGCGGTAGAGGTGAACTTAATGAGCTTCAGTCCTGTGTCTGCCACAAATTTAATATAGGTCGTCCTAAACCAGGGGTAGGCAACCTTGACTCTTTTATGACTCGTGGTCTTCAACTCCCAGAATTCCTGAGCCAGCCATGCTCGGGACGTACGACCACAATTCCTGTTGCAAGTGAAACAGCTGTTAAGTGAATTTTGCCCTGTTTTACGACCTTTCTTGCCACAGTTATTAAGTGAATCACTGAGGTTGTTAAGCTAGTCACACGGTTGTTAAGTGAGCCTGCCTTCCCTATTGACTTTGCTTGCTCAGAAGATCACAAAAGGAGATCACAAGATCCCCGGGACACTGAGACCATCATAAATACACATTGGTTGCCAAGCGCTCGAATTGTGGTCACGTGACCCTGGGGATGCTGAAATTGTCACAGGTGTGAAAAAGGGTCCTAAGTCAGGCTTTGGGAAAGGTTAGAAAACATATTTTGAATCTGAACTGGGGATACAGTATGGAACTGCAAATAATTCAGGTTCTCTAGCAGAAGAGCAGGCAGAGATGGAAGGGGGAGTTAAGCAAGTCATCAGCCCAGAATCGTTATGTTCCCACAAACGATGTAACAGTCTTGAATACTGTTAACCCTTATCTGGTGCCCCTTTAGTACTGAACTTTAGTCGGCTAGATTCCTGTGGGTAGGCTTGAGCGATCAATGTCCTGAACTGCAACATAACGTATGGTCCTGATTCTTTGAGCCTGACAGCTCTCATCCAATCTGGCTGTTGCAACCATTGTGAGCTGAGCCTTGCGGCAAGATTTCATCACAGGCCATGTTTCACCATGGCAACCCAAGCTAGGATCGTGTTTCCCATCCCACCTGAGGTGAAAGGGGGCAGAGAGGAACCCAGGTAGCCCCGGAGGAGATTTGCAGGAACAACTGTGAAATAGTCATGCACGATGCATCAGGTGTGTGTTTTTCAAAGGCATCTATTTCAGTAACCATGGCTAAGAAGAAAGCCAGGTGGAAGGATCTTCGTTGTGATTTGAAAGGATGCTGATTTCATCTCCAGGAGTATGAAATGGGGCGTTAAGAGGAGCCTAGTCAAGGCCTAGCCATGACCTTGGGAGAGCAGAGCCCTCTAATGAGTCAGTTGCTAGGCATCTGTTGTTAGCAACGGGTCCTTCTGAGCTACATCCTTTAAGCAGGGGGAATTAGCAAGATGCTAATGATGGGTGGGAAGCAGGGACAAAGCTGCTGTCATCTGGAGGCTAAAGAGGAAACTGGTGAAGGGAGAGAGAAAGAGAAAGAGGGAGGGAAGGAGAGAGAAAGGAAAGAGAGAAAGAAAAAGAGACAGAGAGGAAAGGAGAGAGAAAGAGAAAGAGGGAGGGAAGGAGAGAGAGAGAAAGAAAAAGACAGAGGGAGGAAAGGAGAAAAAGAAAGGGAGGGAAAGAGAGAGAAAGGAAAGAAAAAGAGACAGAAAGGGAGGAAAGAAGAGAAAGAGGGAGGGAAGGAGAGAGAGAAAGGAAAGAGAAAAAGAAAGAAAAAGAGACAGAGACAGGGAGGAAAGGAGAAAGAAAGAGAAAGAAAGAGGGAGGAAAGGAGAGAGAAAAAGAAAGGGGGGAAGGAGAGAGAGAAAGGAAAGAAAAAGAGACAGGGAAAGAGGGAGGAAAGGAGAGAGAAAGAGAAGAGAAAGAGAAAAAGGGAGGGAGAGAGAGGCTCTTAAAATAGCCCCTTATAAAAGCTTCCATCCTGCTCACCCACAGAAACAGGAGTGTTGATTTATTTATCAATGATATTTGCTTACTTTCCTTACAAGAAAAACTGATTAAAGACCTATTAATAATAGAACAAAAAATGATCCTTTGGACTGCAAATAAACTTTGAACAGGAGGACCCGAATGAAATCTCTTAATATTTTTAAACCTCTAAATATTTAGAAGGAAGGAAGGAAAGCAAGAAGAATGAACAAACGAGCCCTACAGTCACCACAGAATCTTAAGGAAATCATCCGATGGGGAGAAAAACCTTTATAGCCAAGCCAAGGCTGTTGATCACAACGTTGGTGCAGTTGATGCTTTGAATCCATAAGTGAACGCACTGCTATCTAGGTAGAGCAAGGGTCTTCAAACTTGGCCCTTGTATGACTTGTGGACTTCAACTCCCAGAATTCCTCAGCCAGCGTGTCTGGCTGAGGAATTCTGGGAATTGAAGTCCACAAGTCATAAAAGGGCCAAGTTTGAAGACCCCTGGTCTAGGCTCATCTCTAAGTTAATTCAGGGTATATCGTTGCATGGGGAGACATCTTCAATAAAAAAGCATAAAGAAAAATATTTTACTGTTATATCATACCTGCCTCCATCTGTAGAAAACTGGATCCCTTTCAATGAATTTGGGGAAACCAAGAGTGGAGTAGTTTAAAAAAAGAGAGAGAGAGAGAGGCTCAAACTGCAGCCACAACCACAAATCGGAACCTTTTTGCAACGTGCATTGATTGATCAAGACCAGGGGTCTTCAAGCTTGGCCCTTTTATGACTTGTGGACTTCAACTCCCAGAATTCCTCAGCCAGTGTGTCTGGCTGAGGAATTCTGGGAGTTGATGTCCACAAGTCATAAAAGGGCCAAGTTTGAAGACCCCTGATGTAGACCCAGGGTGTTCAACCTTGACAACTTTAAGACCTCTGGACTTCAACTCCCAGAATTCCCCAGCCAGCCTGGCTGACTGGTGAATTCTGAGAGTTGAAATCCACAAGTCTTAAAGCTGCCACGGTTGGACGCCTCTGATGTAGAAGGAGAGACGTATGTCCTTTAGGGTTGAAGATGAAGACATTGAAACCTCCTAAGGTGTAATAGTTTGAGGCAGTCCCCTCCAAAAAGCCATCTCTCTTCTACCTCTCCGTACGATTTCCCTTCTCAAGCAGCTGCTCCCTTCCTCCAGTCAACCAGACAGTGTATTTATGAGTTCAACGTTGCAGGTTTGCAGAGGCTGCGGGCAAAGCCTGAGGCTTAATGAGACAGGATTCCCAGAGGGTTGATAGCTTTTGAAGGAAACCCTCCCAGTGCTTTCTTTGACCAGCAACCAACTTGCCTTTTCTCACATGGTCTTTTCGCCCCAAGGACAAGTCACCACCTGATTTCTACAGCCTGAACCTGTTCAAAGAAGGCCATTCCCTTCTCTTTATTTCACCCGGTTCTTTAGCCAAGACTATTTCAATGTATTTATAACCCAACTTTCCATGTGAAGGTGAGTTTTCTGAACCACTTACAGCAATTTTATAAGGTGGGTGGGTCTTTGGTGCTCCCCGAGCTTCGTTGTTTTCCTGCAGATGTTTCGTTTCCCAACTAGGTATCGTCGTAAGTGTTTTGATTCCCCAGTTGGGTAATGAAAAGTCTGGAAGAGAACCACCAAGCTCAGAGAGCACCAAGGAAACTCACAGATCAACCCTGAACTAGAAATACTCTCTTCTATTTATTTTACAAGGGGTGGCGAGAGATGAACAGAAGAAAGATTTGGTGAAAGTTTGGTTCAGATGATAAATGGGAAAGATAAGATCCTGAAAATCACCATCATGACAGTCTGAGGCCAGGAAGGAGGAGGAGGAGGAAAAGAGGAGGAGGAATAATTATCTCCCATCAACCCCAAAAGGACAAATGACCACATTCCCATTTCATCACCGCACCCTTGGGGTCTCTTGCCTTTTCTCAAAGTGTCCAGTGTGGTTTCCAGCAAGCAAACAAACAAACAAAGCTCTCTTCTTCTTAATTACTTCAAAATGTGCTGAGACCTCCTGTGCTTTTTGTAGCCTCCTAGCCTGCGAAAGAGCTGATGTATTTCTGTTTTGTTTTGTCTAGGAGGAGGAGGAGGAGGAGGAGGAGGAGGAGGAGGAGAAGAAGAAGAAGAAGAAGAAGAAGAAGAAGAAGAAGAAGAAGAAGAAGAAGAAGAAGAAGAAGAAGAAGAAGAAGAAGAAGAAGAAGAAGAAGAAGAAGAAGAAGAAGAAGAAGAAGAAGAAGAAGAAGAAGAAGAATGTAGTACTGCAGGCCACTTTAGCTGACTGTGTTCAGCAGGTCAGTGGTTCAAATCTCACCGGCTCAAGGTTGACTCAGCCTTCCATCCTTCCGGGGAAGGTAAAATGAGGACCCAGATTGTTGGGGGCAATGTAAATATATATATACATTGCTTACTGGTGTACACCGCTTAGAGAGTGCTTGCACTTAAAGCGGTATATAAGTCTCATAAATTAATAAATAAATAAAGAAGAAGAAGAAGAAGAAGAAGAAGAAGAAGAAGAAGAAGAAGAAGAAGAAGAAGAAGAAGAAGAAGAAGAAGAAGAAGAAGAAGAAGAAGAAGAGGAGGAGGATGAGGAGGACCACCAAATCCATCCAATTTCACTCCGGGATAGATCGCTTTTCTTGCCGGTGGCATTTGTTTATTGTTAATATAGATATCCGCCTTTCCCTTTTGTTTATCCCTCTGCAGATCATCAAACTCTTCCTGCACGAAACCCCTCCCCCAGGGGTAGAGCTGGGTGTAAAAGAGGGTTTCGTGCTGCAAATGCAAAATCCATGCCTTTCTTTGCTTTTTCCCTTTTTTCCCTGGGATTCTGGGACCTCCCCTCTGAAGTCTGAAGGTGCTTTGCAAAGCGTTGGGGCTCCAGAGAAAGAGACTCAGCTCGGCTCCCTCCCGCTTTCAAGAGACGTCCTTCTGATCCCAAACTCACTCAGCAATGCCCTTTCAATTAATCAGCCAGCCCACACCGCCAGGCTGTAATTGAGTCCCAGGGTGCCATGATTAGACCCCCCCCAGAGGAAAAGTCTGTGCAGCTCCATTTCATTTATTCAATGTAAAAAATTGTAGAACGTCTGACTCCTCCAGCATGCGATGTTTCTCTCTCTGACCTGGGAGAGCAAATCAGCTAGAATCCTTCATAAGCTCCAATTGTGGGCATTGTGTCCTGGGGGTCTTGCCCTGCCCACGTCTCATCCCATCTGTCAGAACTGGGGCTTTCGTTCCAACACACCTTGAATGAGAGTCTATATCAGTGGTTCTCAACCTTTTTAATGCCGCGACCCCCAACCGGTCATAAGTCGAGGACTACTAAACTGGTGCAGCACCGTTTGCAGAATGGGACTTTTGACAGGCTCAGCAGGGCAGAGACAGCCTGGACAATTCCTATTGGCTTTCAAAAGCCAATAGAATAAAAGGGAGTAGCACAGCTAAGGAAAAGGGGGAAAAAATGGCGGACTGTGTTGTTTGGAGACCCCCGTGAAATGGTCGTTCGACCCCAAATGGAGTCCCGACCCAAGGTTGAGAACCACTGGTCTATATCATTATTTCTTTACTTTTTTTACTCCTGGAATTTAGAACGTATTTGTAAACAACCAGAGACCACACTGGGGTATTAGGAAAGGCACTGTGGTATCAAATGCCATGGATATTGAATTTACAACCTACTTCATTGCTTAGATGCAAACCTACCTATCTGATGATCATGAAAACAGGAACCATTGAAACCCTTGGCACAATCCTCCTTTGCGAACACAATTTGAGGAGGTTGGCGTAGTGCAGTGGTTCTCAACCTGTGGCGACCATTTCATGGGGGTCGCCAAACAACGCAGTCCGCCATTTTTCCCCCCTTTTCCTTTCGCTGTGCTACTCCCTTTTATTCTATTGGCTTTTGAAAGCCAATAGAAGAGACTCTCTTGAATAGAGTCTAATTCTATTGGCTTTCAAAAGCCGATAGGAATTGTCCAGGCTGTCTCTGCCCTGCTGAGCCCGCCAAAAGTCCCATTCTGCAAACGGTGCTGCACCAGTTGAGTAGTCCTCGACTTACAACCGGTTGAGTAGTCCTCGACTTACGACCGGTTGGGGGTCGCAGCATTAAAAAGGTTGAGAACCACTGGCGTAGTGGTTAAGGAGCTGGCCTAAAAACGGCGAGTTCTAGTCCTGCCTTAGCCATGAAAGCTGACTGGGTGATTTTGAGTCAATCACCAGGAGACGGTGAGACCAAGTCCTGCCTTAAGCATAAAAGCCAGCGGAGTAACTTTGGGCCCATCACCAGGTGACATGAGTTCTAGTCTTGTCTGAGCCATGAAAGCTGTCTGGGTGACTAGGCCAACTCTTCTGTATCAACCCAAACCACCTCACAGGGGGTGGGGGTGTGTGTTGTTTTAGGAAAAATAGGAAGAGGGATGAGTATTATTGGCTGACTTATTTATAAAAAATAACACGGGCAGGATAGAAATATAATAATAAAGAAAAACAAGGCAAGATTCAGAATCTTTGCAGAAGTTTGAAAAGGGAGCGCTACTCACACAATGACATACGGGTGGGGGGCATTCCCCTTGCGCGTTGAGGGCAGGTTGGAGGCACTGTGGAGGACAAAGGTGATGGATTCCTTTTCGGGATTTGCCAGGTGCCAGTCATTTGTGTGGGACGTCAACGCAGGTTGTCCTGGTCCAGCTGGATCCTCTTTCACCTGCCAGATGGAAGACAGAGAAATATTTGGACTCTGTGGATGAAGGTCTGATCTTCCATCAGACGGAGGAAGAAATAGCAAGTTTGTTGAAATCTCCCCCCATCGGTTCCCCCCCCCCCCGGCTCCATCACATCCGTAGCTCCAATTCTGGAAGCAGGAGAGGCTCTGCGGAGGGAGGACTACAGGAGATGGAAGCATCTAGCTCGGTTGAGTTACAGGTTGTCCTCAACTTATGACCACAGTTAGAACTAGAATTTCCACTGCCTAGCGCAGTGGTTCTCAACCTTTTTAATGTTGCGACCCGCAACCGGTCGTAAGTCAAGGACTACTCAACCGGTCGTAAGTCGAGGACTACTCAACTGGTGCAGCACCGTTTGCAGAATGGGACTTTTGGCGGGCTCAGCAGGGCAGAGACAGCCTGGACAATTCCTATTGGTTTTGGAAAGCCAATAGAATTAGACTCTATTCAAGAGAGTCTCTTCTTTGGCTTTCAAAAGCCAATCGAATAAAAGGGAGGAGCACAGCTAAAGAAAAGGGGGAAAAATGGCGGACTGCGTTGTTTGGCGACCCCCGTGAAATGGTCGTTCGACCCCAAATGGGGTCCCGACCCACAGGTTGAGAACCACTGGCCTAGCGAGACTCTTGTTAAGGGACTTGCTGCAGTTGTTGAATGAAACCAGGGAGGATGGAAGGAAGGAAGGAAGGAAGGAAGGAAGGAAGGAAGGAAGGAAGGAAGGAAGGAAGGAAGGAAGGAAGGAAGGAAGGAAGGAAGGAAGGAAAAAGGAGAAGGGCAAGAAAGTGAGGGAGGGAAAGAGGAAGGAAGTAAGCTTCATACTTTGTTTCGTGAGACTATTAATCCTAACAACTACAGTGTTATAAATCCACAGACACTGAAAAGGTAGGCAAGAGTTAAACGTTTCAATTTTCTTGACTTGCAAATGAAGGAGGGGGGAAGATGCTCTCCATCACCTTTTCATTAGCGCCTCATCGACAGCCATTCCCAAGAGCTTGGGCACCCCTTGAAAAACCCTGATCTAAAGGAAGATGCTTGGCTACCCCAAATTATTCCACCCGCCAACAGTTCCTTTCAAGTCCTCCTTTTATTCCGTGAAGAGCTATGGTGGAGATTGGTAGTGATGACTGGAAAATACGCATCTCTGGATGGTAGTCGTAGAAAACCGGGGCCACTGCTAGCTTTTCCGAGAAATATCTCCACCGCATTTTATGTTCACCTGACATGTTGCTTCTAATCCATCCAACCCAAGGACTGAGGCTAAAAGCTTCCAGGCTGCATTAAGCAATTACTACTCAGTTACATCCAAAGGTTATAGGAGACAAGGTGAAGAGATAGTGACTGGCTCCTGATGAGATAAAAACAGAGCAGTCACTTTTGCTCAGCATACAATAAGAAGAAGGAAGGAAGGAAGGAAGGAAGGAAGGAAGGAAGGAAGGAAGGAAGGAAGGAAGGAAGGAAGGAAAGGAGGGGGGAGGGAGGGAGGGAGGGAGGGAGGGAGGGAGGGAGGGAGGGTGAGAAGAAGGGAGGGAGGGAGGAAGGAAGATTTGAAGAGCAAAAACTGGTCTTTTCCCCAGTTCATGATGTATTAAAGGAGTTGGTGGCTACGTTCTTCATAGCGCATGCACAAGCATGCATACACACACATACAAACACACATAAACACACACAGGGCGACCCAGAAAGCTTTTATCTCTTTGGTGCCCTTTCCAGGAAGTTCTGCATTATACAATAGCAGTCGATTCAACACCGAGGCTCCTATTACTGGCTATTACTGGCCAATTCTTTTGTTCCCATCTTACACCCGGCTGTTGCCAAAGCTGACTAGACAACCACACCAAGAAGTCACCCAGGGCGCGAGAGCATCTGTCCCCAGGGAGGCCTGTAGCCATGGTTGGTCCATGGTCTGCAAATAATAGAGATGTGGTGAAAGGAAAGGCTGACGTCCTCTGGGCATTGAAGGGGGGGAGGGGGAGAGAAATGAATAAAAGATGAAACCTTAAAAGAAACAGAGAGAAATGGGTGTTTATTTATTGATGCATTTGCTCTCTTTCTTCCAAAGGATCATATATAAGGACCTTCCTGATCCAATGTGAAATTTCCAAAATGTGTGAGGTGGATGGACGTGAGAGCTAGCAATTGGTCCCAAGTCTCCAAAGGTCTTTTAGCTGCAATGGAAGGATTTGAAGTAAGATTTCCTGGTCTTTGTCCAGCATCTGTCAGCCCTTTGAGGTAGTCCAAACCATAAGCACAAACCAGGTGCACTAACACTACTTTAAGACTACAGTAATAAAATGTTGCAAGTCTGCGACTATTCCTCCCTTCCTTTACCCAAAGGTGGTTTTTCCAAAAGGCAACTGGACTTTCTTGGGGGGTTTTGCTTGAAAATGTTTCATTTCTCATCCAAGAAGCTTCTTGAGTCCTTCAGTTCTTCATCGAAGCTTCTTGGATGAGAAGCAAAACATTTTCAAGGGGAAAAAAAACCAAGGCAGTCCGGCTGCCTTTTGGAAAAACCAAGAAAATCCCGTTGCCTTTTGGAAAAAACAAGAAAGTCCAGTTCCCTTTTGGGGGGAAAAGGCACCTTTGGGACAACCATGACCTGGATGATTGAGAATCTCCATAGATCTTCTCCCTTCCTTTATATTTATTTTCCAGAAGACTAGGGAGAGTCCGTTCTCAGATGCTTCCCACGCCTCTTTTCTTTCTGTGAGCCGAGATATCTTTTATAGCACAATCTGTGTCTACTCTGTAGCCCTTCCTCCTGATGCCCCAGGTCCTTCTCATATCCCATCACAACTTCCAAACTACCAACCTTTTGTGCTCTGCAATTTAAAAAGAGAAGACCGCAAAATCTATTAAGAGGGCATTTGGACGTGACAAAGAAGTCCATGTATATGACTGCATGTGAAGCAGTTTAGAGGGATTAAATTCAGGAGATCAGGTGTGACATGCTTAGAGTTCGGTCTCCTACAGAGGGGAACTGTAGCAAACTGCCAAGGGACCTTTTTGGCTATTTCTCTCTCCTTCTTTTTTCTACTCACTCTGCCTCAGGGAAGGCTGGTCCAGCACATTAGGAGAAAACAAGGCGGTGTGATTAGAACACTTCATACCCATATGGAAACCACCTCTCTCTAGTTAGAAAATGAAAGAGGGGCTCCTGAGAAGGCAATACATAGAATACTCTCCCACCAACATTGACAAGGAAGCCACTTGTAAATAAACAGAGAACCAACCCCACTCCCTTCTAGCACTGATGATGTTCCCTAGTTATGTAATGAAACGTCTGCAAGAAACCAACCAAGCTCAGAGATCCTTTGTCTGTAATAGCAAGAATGTCTCCACAGATCTTCTCATCAAGTTGAGGAGGACAGTGTGGAAGGAATGGAGATGGAAAACAGGTCTCCATCTTCTCCCTATACGTCCTTCTCCAAAAGAGTTGAGGAGGACACACATTGCCTAAAGGAGGACCTTCTTGTAGACATCCATGGAGAAATACTGTATTTATGGAGGTCCTTTTCAGGGTGTGGAGGAAGGACTAGTGATCACTGGAGGAAGAAACTTCTCACTGAGGATGCTCTAGATATGGAGTAATCTTTTCATAAAGTCTCCTCTTGGTCCATTTCATGTTCCACAGAATTGTAGGTAACAACCTTGTATAACTCCCAGAATACCTGGGTCACTGCAGCTCAGATCTGTAGCATAGTTGAATATTTTTTTAACCTCTTCTAGGACACCCTCCCTATAAATAATAGGAAATACTCTGCTAGCAGCGAAGGAGATCCTAAGATCCAAACCACCCGTGCAAAGCTATTACCTCTTGTCCATTGCAGGGTTCAACCTTGTTCATTCCAAAATCTTCTTGGCTAGACCCGTTCAATATCCGTGCCTGAAAACTTCATGAGACAACTCTACTTTGGACTTCCTCTCTTCTGTCTTCTCTATCCTCACCCATAACAAAGTCCTTGTTGATTCCCTTAAATTATTCTGATATTTCTCTCTTTAGACCCAGAATTGCTCCTGAGAACAGTTGTGCAATTCTACCCTGCTGGAAAGACGTGCCTTTATATCCTTCCTTTTGGCACAACCAATTTGTACTCATTCTCCTAAGAAGCCAAGCATAAACCCATATAACAGCTGAATGCATATTCTCTATTTACTCTTGCCTCCGGCTTGGGTTTGTTTTTTTCCCCTCTCTCTTTCTCCTTCCCGGGGTCAGGTTTTAAACTGGAAGCATCCCTGAGTTTTCTTAGCGCTCCTCTCCAAAGCATGAGCGAAAACGATGGAGGGAAGGAATGTTTGAAAGTGCAGGAAAAAAATAACAGCCTTTTGCAAAACTGACATCGCACTGGAGGCGTTTGAGAAGCTGATCAAGCAATTTCAGACATTTGGGAAATGGAGACAGATCAGCGCCTTTATGAGATAGATCAAACCTAGTTTCTTCAGATCCTTTTGTTGATATACCTCTAAACATATTGCCGGGCGTCATTATTTAATGCGTTATTCCCACAGAGTCTATTAGAAATGCATCACATTTTTATTCCTGCCATCAGATCAAGAATTGGATATCTTTAAATGTTTAATCTGCATTTGCGTAAGCCTATTGCTTGGGGGGGGGGTTTCTTGCAAAATAAGCTTCATTTAAAAAAAAAACAACCTAATATCAGACAAACTCTTGATCTATTAGGTTACATAAAATGGCTTACTGTAATGCATCTTCTTTGATCATTACCTAGTTAGGCCAGTGCATTTAACACAGCAATGTCATATAGTGCAAATAATGTGTTATGACACAAATCTTTAGTGGCTCTCCAGTAAAATGGCAGATAAACATCCCTGAGTATTAAAGGAGATTAAAGGAGATTTTAATTTCCTGGCTTTAAAAAAACAAACAAACAAGTAGCTGTTTTGAATATCTCTTCCTTACCCTGCAAAAAACCAATAACAGAATTTGAAAGGAATGAAATAGTTATAAAAGGAAAAGAAAACCCTGGTCATTTTGGTGCCATCCTAAAACACATACCAGACGCTCCCAGTTTACATTATATTTCTAATCTACAATTACATAATATTTCTAACCTACCTTTTTGGCTCCCCAAGAAAAGAAACTGAATCGACTTCGTATGTTGGGTTTTCTGTGGTCCGATTTTTTCTGAAATCCCCGGGGTCCCCCAAAAAGAAAGCAAAATAGGAGACCATTCTCAGAGACATGCATTGGTAAAAGGGAGAGATCTCATGCTACATGAACGGGAATTCCTTAAGGGAGGACCATAGGAGAAAATTGGTTCATATCAGCAAATTATATAGGAGACTTGGAGAGACGCACACATTGCAAGATTTTTGCAAACCCGTTTGTGTGCCTTCGAGGGTGTTAGGATTCTTCATCCAATAAAGTGGTACAAAAAAGGTTTGAGATGATAAAGACACAGAAACTGAATTAATAGGACCAACCACCTTTTATTTGAAGGTGGCTTCCAGTATTTCTAGCCAGCCCTATGCTGCCTAGGAAAAAAATAATTTGACATATATATATATGTATGTCAAACAACAAGCAAACGTGATTACCAGGAAAAATTGTAAAACTGTAAAAGTTTTAATTAGATAAAAACACCAAGCTTTCGTTGGCCACTGCCAACATCGTCAGGGTTCATACAGGTTGATGGGAGAACCTATTAACATAAATATTGGTGTTTTTATCTAATTAAAACTTTTACAGTTTTACAATTTTTCCTGGTGATCACGTTTGCTTGTGGTTTGATATGAATACACCCAGGAATCATTCTTTTATTTTTAATATCGTTATTAGTATATATATATATGTTTATATATATATATGTATATATATTATTTCTTGGGCCCCAAACAGAAGCATCTGTGAGGTCTCTTTATGTTTGTGTGTATTTGTGCATACAAAAAGTCAAGAAGCAGCCATAGCCTTATAATCCACAGCTACCATGTTTTTTTGGTTGACCAGATTTAATAGTCTCCCTGTTTCTTCTCCTCCCTTGGGGTTCACTCTAACCAAGTGTAACATCTTCCTTGAAAATATTGGGCCTGTGTGCCTTCAAGAGGCTGTTTTACAAAGGCAAATAAGGAAAAGACATTGTACAGAAGAATTTAATCATGTCTTCTTCTCTCCTCCTGTATTTGGGGTCCCAGCAAAAATCAACCATGTTAATTGGGTACATTTTGTCTAATGAAGAGAAGGACTAGGAATGACATGATTGCTATGTTCCAATATCTCAGGGGCTGCCACAAAGAAGAAGGGGGTCAACCTATTCTCCAAAGCACCTGAAGGCAGGACAAGAAGCAATGGATGGAAACTAATCACGGAGAGAACTAACTTAGAATTAAGGATAAATTTCCTGATAGTGAGAACAATCAACCAGTGGAACGGCTTGCCTCCAGAAGCTGTGGGTGCTCCATCACTGGAGGTTTTTAAGAAGAGATTGGACAGCCATTTGTCTGAAATAATATAGGGTCTCCAGCTTGAGCAGGGGGCTAGACTAGAAGACCTCCAAAATCTCTTCCAATTCTGTTATTCTGTTATTTTCCCACTGCCATTAGTTCTAACGCAACTTTTCTTCCCCTCCTTGGACAAATATGACACAAGGCACAATTCTGGATTTCCCATTCTTGTGGCATTCCTCTGCATCTGGAGACTCAGGTGAACTCACCTCCAAGTTATAGATCTCTTCGTCCGTTTCATCAGCCATTTCTACGGGCAATTCCGGATTGTTGTCTGTTATTTCAGAATAATTTCTTACAGTACTACTTTTTGTGTGTGAAAGGGTGACCCAGCTGCAGTTTTTATCATCACGATTGCTTCCAGCCCTTTGAAAGAGAAGAGGACATGCTCCATTCTAGCTTCTAGGGAGCTTCTCCATCATCAGTGGAGGTTTGACAAAGGAATGAAAGTGCCTGCTGAACTGTGGATAGAATGGAAGCTTGTCGGTTCCGTCACAACTGACTGATTGTGATGTCATCGGCTTCATTCTTCCGCGGCCAACATGATCTCACCTTGACAACTACCAAGGCCTTTGGAGTATATTTAAAAAGATTTTTTTTAAAAAAAATAGAGTGGTTTCCCAGCAAAATGGGCAATAAAGAACAGACGTGGGCGTTCTGTGCACCTTCTCATGAACTTCCTGTTTGATACTTGATGGAGGATGCTACCCAACTTCCAAGGCTTACAGCCCTTTTGTGTTTGAAGTGTAGGGAATGGACTGAGAGAGGGTCAGCTAGGGGTGTATTTTGAAGAACAACATTCTTCAAAATGAAAAAGCTCTTCTGCAGTCACGACATAAGCCTAAGACTGAAAATCAGGCTTGTCAGATGCTCTATTTTTCCTATCCTGCTCTATGAAGTAGAGAGTTGGTCTCTGACAGAAGGCCACCTAAGAGACTGGAAGCATTTGAAATGTGGATTGACAGGCGGCTGTTACGTAGAAGCTGGGTTGACAAGATCAGAAATGAGGAGGTGATAAGCCACCTGGGAAAGCCCAGGGAAATCATCAAAACAATTAAAAAACCAAAATTAGAATATTTGAGACATGGGATGCGACACCCAGAAAAATACGGCATGCTCCATTTAATCCTCCAGGGAAAGACTGAAGGCAAACGAGGTCCAGGCAGAAGAAGAACATCGTGGCTTCAAAATCTAAGGGACTGGTTTGGACAAAACTCAGCAGCACTTTTTCGTGCGGCTGCTGATAAAAACAGGATCGCCAACATGATCGCCAATGCCCGATAATGGATATGGCAGAAGAAGAAGAAGAAGAAGAAGAAGAAGAAGAAGAAGAAGAAGAAGAAGAAGAAGAAGAAGAAGAAGAAGAAGAAGAAGAAGAAGAAGAAGGAAGAAGAAGAAGAAGAAGAAGAAGAAGAAGAAGAAGAAGAATAAGAAGAAGAAGAAGAAGAAGAAGAAGAAGAAGAAGAAGAAGAAGAAGAAGAAGAAGAAGAAGAAGAAGAAGAAGAAGAAGAAGAAGAAGAAGAAGAAGAAGAAGAGCCATATTCTGAATAGTGGGGAGTTTATTACAATTTCCTTTTTAATTAAAAGAAGGACATGATAGCGGTGTTCCAGTATTGTGGAGGGGCTGCCACAAAGAAGAGGGGGGTCAACCTATTTTCCAAAGCGACAGAAGGCAAGATAAGAAGCAACAGATGGAAACTAATCCAGGAGAGAAGCAACCTGGAATTCAGGAGACATTTCCTAAAGGTGAGAATAATTAACCAGTGGAAGGGCTTGCCTTCAGACGTTGTGGGTGCTCCAACTCTGGAGGTTTTTAAGAAGAGACTGGACAGCTGTTTGTCTGAAATGGGATAGGGTCTCCTGCTTGAGCAGGGGGTTGCACTAGAAGACCTCCAAAGTCCCTTCCAACTCTGTTATTCTGCTATAATCAAAAAGACATCAGATTCACAGCAATCACCATGCCAATTTGCACATGTGTTTCTGTCGTCTGTCACATTCAGAATTACAAAATTGCTCAGGAAGCCACGGCAAAGTACTTGCACAATTGCATTGGTTGTGAGTCTTCTGATTTAACGCTTTATCAGTTGGCTCCATTAATTCCAGAACTTTTGGTGATCGGTTTCTCCAACTTGATCACATGGCCTCAGAGTGTGTTTCACAGAGCAAGGAGTCCCTCTTCTTGTTAGATCTCCTTCAACGAGGCCTAGACCTTCCCCCGTGATTTATGATCTGTCCTTGCAACACACAAGCTTTATCCTTCTCTGGAGACCTCATAAAATAATATGAAGATGAAGTGACTGCAACGTAAGCTTCCTTAACTCAACGGTTCCCTGGGCACTAGTAAAACCAGATGAAAAGTCCTTCTGTGAACTAAATATAGCCGAAACAAACATAAACAAAACAGAGAGACAAGAAGTGCCCAAGAAGAAGAAAAACAAATCCAGTTTCTGACAAAGAGGACAAAATTATGCTAGACCAGTTATAGGAAGTCAACAGACATCTCTTGATTTTCTTTGTTCTTCCCATCTTTTCCAAACACCAGTGCTAAAAATCCTTTCAAAACGGGAAACACATAGATGTGGCAATGAAAGTTCCAAATCTGGCTTAAAATAGTTTTAAAAATATGGAACCCCCCTTCAAATTTCCCCTCCCACCCCATCACTCAATGGGAGAGCCCTGAAAATCCTTGCTTTGCCCTTTGGAAAATAAAGTTCCACCTATCTGAATTTCCACTGGTCCTTGCACTTCTCCAAAAACCTGAATGTGGTCCTTGGTTACTAAAATTTTAAAAAAGGAGAATATTTATAACTCAACGTTGAACTGAGGGGTCCTTGGTGCTCGCTGAGCAGGTTGGAGTTTTTTTTTTGCAGATGTGTCATTACCCAAACTAGGTAACATCATCCGTGCTAGAAGGGAGCAATTTGTTCCCTGTTTATATATAAGTGGCTTGCAAACTCCACTCCCTTCTAACACTACCTAGTTGGGTAATGAAACGTCTGCAAGAAAACAAGCAAGCTCAGAGAGCACCAAGGATCTCACAGTCCTCTTCTTCCTCCTCCTCCTCCTTCCTCTTCCTCCTCCTCCTCCTCCTCCCCCCCTTCCTCTACTCCCTTCTAGCACTGATGATGTTACCTAGTTCAGCAATGTCTGCAAGAAAACAAGCAAGCTCAGAGAGTACCAAGGATCCCACAGTCCTCCTCCCCCTCCCTCCCTCCCTCCCTCCCTTCTCCTTCTCCTCTCTGCAAACCCCACTCTCTTCTAGCACTGATGATGTTATCTAGTTGGGTCATGAAACGTCTGCAAGAAAACAAGCAAGTTCAGAGAACACCAAGTTCCCACAGTCCTTCTCCTCCTCCTCCTCCTCCTCCTCCTCCTCCTCCTCCTCCTCCTCCTCCTCCTCCTCCCTCCCTCCCTCCCCTCTCTTCTAGCACTGATGATGTGATCTAGTTGGGTCATGAAACGTCTGCAAGAAAACAACCAAGCTCAGAGAACACCAAGTACTAAAATGTTTTAGGTCTTCTTCAAAAAACAGTGATACATAAGGAGGAATAGTGGGGCCTTGAGATGGGTGGACCTTCAGCTGGACAAGACCCCCAACATTCCTTCTAAGTCTCTGAGTCTACACAAATTATATCATAGAATAGCAATGGATGGCAAAAAGATTTTTTTTTTTTTTACTTTCTAATCTTTAGCAGGTTGCCATGTTTATTTGTCCCCAGACAGACTTACAAAGGATTTTTAAGTTCTTGCATTCCCCATTTTGGTTGATTGTTTCCTGGAGTGCAAAAAGGAACATTAGCAACCCAGCCATGCTTTCCTTTCGCTCTTTCTCACAACACAGACAAAAATGCAAGGTGGGTTGAATTACATTACGATTCGGTTCAATGTTTGCGAAACGTAATAGTTGCAAGGCGAGGTTTGTGGGTGAGTGGGTAGTCTCCCCCTTATTCCTTTGTGCTCTCTAGGGTAACCCTAGTGCTCCAAATAATCAGATTTAAGGCTGTGAAATCTCATTTGAAGGTGTATTAATGCCTAACTGGAATGGTGTGGGCTCCATCCTGGCTCCACTTAATTGAAACTTAGGAAGCAATTTTATCAAGGAATTCATCTCTTGGAAATGGGAAAGAAAGGATGTGGAGCAATGGGAAAGCAATTAACTTTAAGAGGGAAATTTTTAAAAAGAGGGTCATTTTGTTCTCCTATCCATTCCTCTCTCCTTTCCCCGGAGAGGTGGGATCAATCCTTGAATTACTCAGAGGAACTTGGCAAGGATCAGGCCCTTAACATACCGGGATAGTTTTCTTGCAGAAAGCAATTAGCGGGCTGATGTGTTTGTTCCTTTGCCAACCTCTGACCTAAGGAAAAGAAAATTTTAATCAAGGAGCCTCAGAAAAACCCTGGGACTTCATTGGATGTCAGCTCCGGAAACAAAACAGATGATGCGGCAATTATCAACGCTGCATAATTGGAGGCAGCATCGATGAATAGCTGAATGGGACCAAGGAGAGATAATTTAACACAAATTAGTTACTCACAATGGAGGCAGAAGAAGGCTGCAAAAATAGAAAGGAGAGATGGGGACTTCCTATATAACTTCGAACCGTCACTAAATGAATGTTTTTAAGTTAAGGACTGACTCTAGCTCAGAGTTGAGACTGCAGGACCTTTGCTGAATGTTTTGTTATCCCATCATGGCTTTTTTGATGATGTCGGTTACTTCGATGCTGAACTGTTTGTGAGAAGAAGACTAAACTCAGCAGACACCAGATCCCATGTTTATATTTCAGGTAGTCTGAACGCTTTTTTGTAAGAAAGAGCTAAGCTAATATTTATTCCACTGTGTAGTTTCAGCTGACAAGCCCACCCTGTTGAACAAGGCCACAGAAGGGGGAAACCACCCCAACTTCAGTAAACTATCTTTAGGCGAAATTTAGCCACTTGTATTCTACAAAAGGCTTCCCACCCTTCTTTTATTCAAATAGTTCTCGACTTACAATCACAATGGAAATCGGAATGTCTATCGCTAAGAGAGGCAGTCATGGGGAGAATCACGCCCAATTTTAACAACTTTTTTTAAATTTTTGCCATGGTCCTTGAGCAAATTAAAAGAATCGAGTTTTTCCCATTAACCGTGCTTGGTAGAAACCAGCTGGGAGGGTCGCCAATCCAACTAGCACCGTATCCTTATGGGTTTATCCTGGTTTCTGCCACAGAGCTCATCCTTTTTTTTTTTTTTTTCATATTAATCACTTGGGAGCAATTGCACAATGTGGTTGAGAGGGTGTGAGCGCCATCAAATGTTGCTCTCTACACTGTCTCAGGAACTCTTTGGTGGCAAGCGGGTTGGTTCTATCTTGACTTTCTCTGTAAATTCCAGGGGGAGATTTCCCAAGAAAAAAAAATGAACTGAGCCATTTATCTAAGGGAGAGGAACAACTTTGATTCTTGGACACCTCCTGTGGAGGGATCCTTTCTCGTGGCATTTATCCCACTCCATTTGTGCAAAATTGCCCCAATTTCTCTGGCAAATAATTAAACCAGGTTGGCTCCATGCCTTGCCCATTGTCTCTCCCCCCTCTCTTTCTACCAGCCTTCCATTTGTCAGCCCTGCTCTGACAAAACCCCCTCCTCCCTGCTTTCCCATTCTCTATATAATAGAAAGCATCCCCCCTTCCAATGTATTTAAAAAAAAGAAAGCAATTTTCCCCTTTTAAGCCCATTTAAGTGTCTTGCACGGGCAAACATTTGTCACTAGCTGAGCGATTATTATCCTGAAAAGGAGCTTGTCGTGAATACCTCATAATTACCTTTCTTTAATGCATTACAGTTTTTGCAACTGATTGCGGCTCAGGGTATCAAAGGAGGGGGGGTTTCCCCCAGGCAGCCTGTTCAGGTTAACCCTCCCCCCTTGCATTTTCTTGTGGCTGACCCCATTCCTCTCACCTGCGGTTTGACCTTCTCCCTTTCTTTTATCCTTCCCAGCCTGCTTTTGTACCTCGAAATTGGAATATGGAAAAGTGCGCACAGCATAGACTGAGCCTAAGTAATCATTTGTTCAAGCTGGCCTTGGGGAGGAGGGGGTGTCGCTTGGCAAAGAGGTTGTGGTGGTGCCTTTTCATCGTCTCCATCCTGGCTCAACACAGGACTGCTGATGAATCCATCTCCCTGGCCTGACAACCCTTCCAAAGCTTGTGTTCTATCCCAGCCTATAGCCGTCCTTGTTAAAGGCACAAGGACCAAACCCCTGTTGATAAAATAGGCTGGAGACTTTAAAACAAAACAAACCCCTTTTAATATGGGTGACAAACCTGCCAAATAGTCCAAAACACAAACAGCAAAACTCAATCCAAATGAAGGAAATAGTCCACAGGAAACACGATGCAAACAGAAGAGTAGTCACAAGCAAGACGAACAGACCAGGATTCCAAGAAGTATTTTGCAAATGGTTGCCTTCAGCAACCAGCACCGCCCACACCTCCTCTTTTTATACAGCAGTCCCAAGGCGTTGCCTCTCAGCGCCTTCTCCTTTTACCCTTGAGTTGCCGTATTGACTGCTGCTGATTTACTCTTGCTAATTGACGACGTGTGCGTGCATCAATTAGCATGTCCATCAGGTGTGAGTCCTCCGAGTCTGACTCATTCTCCTCACACAGCTGAGCTTCATCAGGAACATGACTGGAGGGCCCAGGCTCTGCATCAAACCGTGAGTCCTGTAATTCATCAGAGCCTCCCTCTGCCCCTGATGGCCCTTCAAATTCCTCCTCCACCTCCTTCTCAGATTCCTCAGACTCAGCTGTTGGGAGCACAGGCTGGCATGGAATCACAACAGCTTGCAAATTGTGCCGATCAGAGGCATCTATACACTTAAGCAGCCCAGAGAAAACAAGGCCCATATGTTTGGCTAAGAGGCATATTCCCCCCCCCTTTTTTTTTTTAGCTCTGCTGGGCTTCCCCTGAATTGGTGAACATCCCATCAAGAATTGCCAAAGTCTTCATGACAAATCCCTGAACAGCTAAGGATTTCTTGTAAACCCACCAAGGCCCAGGGATCAATACAGGCATGATGAATGACAGCCACCAGCTAGAGAAATCCATCAAGAAGGCAACACGGTTGGGAACAAGAGGCAGGCTTCAGGATCATCCATCACAGGCCTAATGGAGAATTCTCTCCCACCATCAGGAAGGTCAATATGGTTCCCTCAACTATCTGCCCAGAAGGAAAGACCAAGACGCTTGGCTGAAAGTTGCTGGTACATTCTGCCTTCATAGATCAGCTTGGCTCCCGTTCCTCTGCTTAAGTAAGGGTTTGACATTTGTAATAAGATTCATTTTATGATCCACTTAAATTCTAAGTCACTTAACTCATTCCTGTGGGTACCCAGCCTGGGTTTCTCGGGAATGAACCCAGAAAAAAAATGCACGTTGAATTTCTCAAGATTTGCAAAAAAAAAAAAAAAAAGTAAAGGAGAAGACCAAGCCTTGCTTTGGAAGATGGTTTATGAATGATAGTAATAATAATAATAATAATAATAATAATAATAATAATAATAATAATAACAACAACAACAACAACAACAACAACAACAATAGTTATTGTTGTTGTTGTTGTTGTTATTATTATTATTATTATTATTTGCCTGTAAACAAAAACTGGTGGGATCATAAAATAGAGTTTGTCATAGAAAATGATAAAATTAAACTGCTCTGGGACTTCAGAATTCAAACAGACAAGCACCTGCAACATAACACCCCAGACTTAACAATTGTCGATAAGAAGACAAAAAAGTCTGGATAGTGGATGTGGCAGTGCCTGGAGATAGCAAAATAGAAGAGAAAGAACTGGAGAAGATAACAAAATACAAAGACCTACAAATAGAAATAGAAAGACTGTGGCAAAAGCAAGCAAGGGTAGTACCAATAGTGATAGGCTCCTTGGGTGCAATCCAAAAACAACTGGAGCACCACTTGAACACCATTGGCATTGACAAATTCACTATTAGTCAATTGCAAAAGGTGGCCTTACTAGGAACTGCTTCCATCCTGCGACGATATCTGTAATACCATCAAACATCCACATCTGCCTATCCCAGGTCCTGGGTAAGGACTCGATAGGTAGACAAAATGCCAAATCCAGTCTGAACATCTGGCTGACTGTGCGATGATCCATAATAATAATAATATAAAGTTGGACGGAACTTTGAAGGTCTTTTCCATGGCTAAGCAAGACAGTTGATATGTGAGTTTTGCCCCATTATGCATCCCTTTTTTGCCACAGTTCTTAAGTGGATCACTGCAGTTGTTAAATTAGTAACACGGCCGTTAAGGGACTCTGGCTTCCCCATTGACTTTGCTTGTCAGAAGGTCACAAAACGGGATCACGTGACCCCGGGACTCTGCAACCGTCATTAATACAAGTCAGTTGCCAAGCATCCAAATTTTGATCACGTGACTGCAGGAATACTGCAATGGTTCTAAGTGTGAAAAATAGTCCCGTGTCGCTTTTTTTCAGTGCCATTGTAACTTCGAACAGTCACTAAATCAGTGGTTCTCAACCTTTTTAATGCCGCGACCCCCAACCGGTCGTAAGTCGAGGACTACTCAACCAGTCGTAAGTCGAGGACTACTCAACTGGTGCAGCACCGTTTGCAGAATGGGACTTTTGGCAGGCTCAGCAGGGCAGAGACAGCCTGGACAATTCCTATTGGCTTTTGAAAGCCAAGAGAATTAGACTCTATTCAAGATAGTCTATTCTATTGGCTTTCAAAAGCCAATAGAATAAAAAGGAGGAGCACAGCTAAGGAAAAGGGGGAAAAAATGGCGGTGTTGTTTGGCGACCCCCGTGAAATGGTCGTTCGACCTCAAATGGGGTCCCGACCCACAGGTTGAGAACCACTGCACTAAATGAACGTAAGTCGAGGACTACCTGTATTAGGGCAAACCCATTAGAAAGAAGCAAGATTTTAGTCCTGATGGCACAAAACTCTCGTGCCACAATTTAATCTATTCCAGTGTGCAGAAGGGTTAGGATAAGATGTCTTTGCTTCACGCTCAAGTTCTCTTGTGCATCGTAATAACCGACTCATTTCAAATGTCTTTTCCACAAGTGGCGCCTTTGCAACCAGCTCAGCCTCCCTGCTCATGCCTGTAAATACATTATCTGGACATATTTGATGAAGAATTTTAAAAAAAAATTGTTAGCCCTTGCTCTCCCCGCCTCAGCTGCGGCTTTCGCTAATCCCTTTCTAATTCCCCTCTGCAGCACATTCTGGTCCAGGACCTCAGATTCCTAGCACATACTATGAATTCCCCATGAAAAGCTTGAGACCGTCGGATCCCCGTGACCAACCAAACCAGGGAACAGCACAAAGAGCTGCATTGCAGACACGGGCGAAGGATCGGGGCCCTGCATTTAGCCGGGATAAAGAGGTGGCGATGGATCCATTTGTGTGTAGTTCTGCTTTTCTGCCACACTGGATGTCTTCCTACCTTGAACCATCAACCTGCTTGTCCATGGAGATTCTCAGTCATCCAGGTCATGGTTGTCCCAAAGGTGCTTTTTCAAAAGGCAGCTGGTCTTTCTTGGTTTTTGTTTTTGTTTTCCTTGAAAACCTTTCGTTTCTCATCCGAGAAGCGTCTTCATTTCTGAACTGAAGAACTGAAGAACTCAAGAAGCTTCTTAGATGAGAAGCAAAACATTTTCAAGGGGAAAAAAAAAACAAGAAAGTCCAATTGCCTTTTGAAAAAGCACCCTGTGGGACATCAACCTGCTTACTTCCACATTTGACCTCCATGGCATTGTTTAGAAGTTGGTCAATTACTGCACAACCAGTTGCCCAGAAATTCCTCATCCATCATTCTGTCTTTTCTATCTCCTGGAGTTTTCAAAGGTGACCTCTTTCCACTCCTGTGGGGTTTAACCCCTCTGGAGCCACAGGTTGCTTTTCCAAGCTGGTCCATGTACTTTTCTCTCCTTCTGCACAAAAGAAGGATCAACAAGGAGATCTGAAGACAACATGAAGTTAATTCTAGGTCAAGCCAAATCATTGTTGGAGATGTTTACCATGAACGTAAAAAGGGTTTGCTAGTAAATTCCTACCGTGCTTTTCTGGAGATTGAGTTTGATTGAGTTTTCTTCAAACAAAGAGGCGAGAACAAAGACTTTCAGCCCTTCAGATTATAATCTGTTTGTTGAGCTGGTTTTGCAATTCTCTCTTTCCTGGAAAGCATTTTATTTTTCTTTTCTTTCATTATTACACCTATTTTCTCCTCCTTCCTTTTTATTTTCGCACTTAGTAGTGACAGAGTCATCTTGCCACTTTCAGTGTCTTAATTTAGATCATGTTCTCATCAAATACTCCTAATATTTGAAACTGATATGCATCTGGAGGGAAGGGAATTTTTTTTTAATAAAAGACAAGACGAAAAAAGGTATGTCTGGAGAAATACCTGTTCCAACACTGTACTTTTCACCGAAACTCATTAAAGCCTCCACCATGATCCAGGATCTTTTGCTCTGATTTTTTTTCCCAATTTCAAAATGTTTCCAAATGTGTTATCTTTTGTACTTCAAAAACATTATTCCAAACCCTCCAATCTCCAGGATGAGAAAGAAAGAAAGAAAGAAAGAAAGAAAGAAAGAAAGAAAGAAAGAAAGAAAGAAAGAAAGAGGGAGGGAGGGAGGGAGGGAGGGAAGGAAGGAAGGAAGGAAGGAAGGAAGGAAGGAAGGAAGGAAGGAAGGAAGGAAGGAAGGAAGGAAGGAAGGAAGGAAAAGACATTCCCTACTTCACATGAGTATTTTTGGTCAAAAAGATTTTTCTCATACAATAATTGCAAAACTCAGGGTTAAGTGACTGAAGTGTTTTTACTTGTTTGGTTTTGTTTGTTCTTCGGCTGAAAAACCCCAAATAAATTAAAGAAGAATCTATAATTGTTTGCATTTTATGACTGGCATGTGATATCACAAATTACCGACTTTGGAGTTTTATTGCACATGGATGCCTTCATAAGAGCTGACTTAAAATGTCTCGTCTTGACAAACACACCACTGGTTTCATTGCTCCCCAAAGATAAATCTTTTTTTCAAACCATGATCATTTTATTGTAATTTAGACCTTTTAAGTTAATTTATCTGACAATTCAATCGTATCTTATAGGTTTTGAACCGAAGATGGATATTGAAGCTGATGTACTCTGAAAATTGGTAATTTGGATGAGAATTAGAGTGAGACAATTGTTGGTGCTGCCATTGATCAAAATGTCTTCCCTTGTAAATCTAGGGCTCCTATTTGGTCATTTTTGATCTTAGCAACTTGAAGATGTGTGGACTTCCACTCCCAGAATTCACCAGCCATACAATTTATACATTCCCAAATACTTCTCCCAGTATGTAGAAGTAATAATTCATATTAGCCAAAGGCGGAGACAGAAGCAGGGGCAAAGAATTATTATTTATCCTATGGCACATTCACATCACACCTCGATAAAAATATAAGAGACAAAAAGACAAAACATGAAATATAAAATCTAAAATACTATGGAGGAGGAAGAGGAGGAGGAGGAAGAGGGAAAGGACAAGGAGGAGGAGGAGAAGAAGAGGAAGGAGAAGAAGAAGAAGAAGAAGAAGAAGAAGAAGAAGAAGAAGAAGAAGAAGAAGAAGAAGAAGAAGAAGAAGAAGAAGAAGAAGAAGAAGAAGAAGAAGAAGAAGAAGAAGAAGAAGAAAAAATAATTTAAAACATCATTGCTAACTTCAGCTTCACATCTCCTAAAACAGTGCTCTAAACATAGGAAGTGGGTGCTAATTTAAGAAAAAGATGTTACCCTTTCTGCAGCTAGGAAAAACAAAAGAGCGAAGAAGCTGAAGGCAAAGACAGAACAAGAATTATTTACAATGGTGGAACTAACTGGCCTTATTAAAAGTTAAAAAAAAAAAAAGAAGTTGCCATGTAGATCATTGCCCCAATATGGGGACTGCGCCATCAGAGGCTAATCCACAGACTTTAAGAAACATGTGTATGCTTTTGTCCATGCTCAGCCATCCAGCAATGAGCTCACAATCAGTGTCACTCTTATAAAAGCAGAACAAGACCATATTTTCATTCACCATCAGGCAAGATTCTCGTCACCCATTCTTTGAGCTGAAATTTATCAATCCCCTTTCAAAAGGACCCCGTAAAACATCTAAGAGCAAACATCAAAATAGAGGCTAACATATAACTTTGAATATGTAAATATTTAAATTAAAAATCCCAAAATTATAGCAGTAACAGACAGTTTTAAACTATGGCTATAAAGCAAGGCTTTCACTAATAAATGAATACATTTAGAGTTTTTAATTGTTTTCTACAAGGTCTATTGGCTTGTTTTATCTGCCAAACTCTATTGTTGTTGTTGTTGTTGTTGTTGTTGCTAAACTTCTTGATTATATCCGTGCTTGCTGTTTAGGACTTTGAGCGGTCATAAATATTACAATTACCATTAAAATAATGGCAAATATTTAAATATGGATGTCTGTCAATTTTAACACATTTAGAGCCAGTGGAATGTTTTGTAGCCATCTCATCTAGAAGATGTCAAAGCAAAGAAGATTTTGGTGGATCTGTATTTTTGGACAAGAATTAGACTACATTAAAGTCTGACATTCTTCATCTCTTGGCTCCAATTTGATGTTATTAACCATGAAGCCAGTTCAAGCAATATTCTTTTTCGGATGCAGATCACAGCCTCAGAATGAAAACCATCAAGTGAACTTAAAATTCAAGGGAATAAAATAATAAAATAAATAATAAAATAAAATAATATATATATAATATATAAAATATAAAGACTGTGCATATCCTTCAAAAATTCTCCAGAGAATTTGTCTGCTACTCATTAAAGCACCAGTCTGTTCCTCAGCTTGTGTTCCACCTAAGAAAAAATAAATAAACTACACAATGACTTTCTGATCAGGCGCTGACTCCTTTTGCTTTCCAGCCCCAGAAAACATTTCCATTTTGAAAACACTTCTGCAAGTCTCTGGAAGCCATCCTTGGCACCTTTTGGGTTAAACCCAGGCCCAGGTAACAAAAAGATTTCTGAAAGAGCCACCGGCTGACTTTAGCAATGACTAGAATACACTGTGGAGGACTTACAAAGCTCTCAGTAGAAGGAATTAAACCTGCCCTTGAATACACACAAAAATCAAACTAACAAATTCATGGCACTTTAACCAAGAAGGAGCAGCTTCTGGACCTTGCTAACTTAACCTTGTTTGGACCCAGATAAAGAGAAGCAGGCAAAAGTTGCATTTTCACAGTTGACTGTGCAGATATTTGACTTACCAGCAGTCCTAAGAAAGATGCTAGCTTTGGGACATCTCCTGGAGAAGGCAGATGGAGACTAGCATCGCTTGGCAACTGCTTTGGCAAAGCTGGTGCAAGCGAAGAAGAGGAGGAGGAGGAGGATGAAGAAGAAGCTGCTAAGATGGATTGTTCTTCTTCTGAAAAGTCTTGAATGTCTTCATCGGGGACTTCTTTCTGGGACTCCAGCAGGCTGTATGGTGAGCGCTAAGAAGAGAGAAAGGGTATCTGGCTGAGGAAGTCCGTAAAGATAAAATGGCTGCCACAATCCCACCATTGAATCCCTTGGGGCAGTGTTTCTCAATCTTGGAAACTTGAAGATGGGTGGACTGCAACTCCTAGACTTCCCCAAGCCATATGAATCGGGAAATTGGGCCAATATGAAACCTCACTCCCTACTGGCACTGATGATGTTACCTAGTTTGGTAATGAAATGTCTGCAAGAGAACACCCAAGCACAGGGGGCACCAAAGATGCTTCTATTTTTAATTCTAAGGTTGCACGAACAGAATCTTTGAAGACCGAAAGTATTTCTTTCCTCCTTTCCTTTGACTCTCCAGAAAACTGGAGAGGATGCTGTAGGAGATGACCAGGCAGAGCCAGAGGGAGAGGTCAAATGCATCATCAGTCTCGAGTTCCTTCATGCCCATAAGACAGGGGTGTCAAACTCAATTTCACTGAAGGCCGCATCAGCATTGCGGTTGCCCTGGGAGGGCCGGGTGGGTGTGGCCAGAGTGGGTGCAGCCTACTGGGTGAGCTTGCCCCGTTCTACATCATTCGCATCAAGGGTGCCTATGGGGGCCTGGGCAGGAGTGGGACAGATCTGAGGATCTCTGGCAGAAGGGGGTGGGATCAGGGCAAGTTGCCAAGGCATGGTCCACCGGGACAAGTGCCAAGATGGCCACCACAAAATTGTACATTGGCTCCCAGCCGCCAGGGCCAGCGCCAAGGCAGCGGGGGCCGTTCCCTCACTGTTTCCAGGATGGCTTCACGGGCCACATGAAACCACTTCGCGGGCCACATCCGGGCCCCGGGCCTTGTGTTTGACATGTCTGCCATAAGAGATCTAAGTCCAGCCCACCTTGAATTCCTTCTATTCTTAATTCCCACTAATTTCCTTTAACCGTTAGTAGTCCAGATTCTTGTAGAGAGTTTAAGCATGCAATAAATCTTTATACACATTTGAATTGCCTGGATTTCCTGACTTCCTTGGTGCTTGACAGATCCTTTCTGAAACATTTCTGTGGGCTGAGCCACCTTTTACCCACCGGTGGTCCCTTTGCAGCCCTCCCTTCTATTTCCCAAGGCCATTCCCACATCCCTTAGAAGTTCTTAACTGGCCTACACCCAATTCATTCTATTTGCTTCTCCAAGACCAACCATGATGCATTCATTCATTCCATTGGACAGCCAAGCTTTCTCTCCCAAAGGA
Organism: Crotalus tigris; assembly: GCF_016545835.1. NCBI lineage: Eukaryota > Metazoa > Chordata > Lepidosauria > Squamata > Viperidae > Crotalus > Crotalus tigris. The sequence continues at coordinate 808,134 of NW_024096563.1, forward strand.
GAGGAAAACCACCCCTTTGATCCACTTGCATTCACTTCCCCCCCCCGACGGGAAATAAAATAAAATGAAATTCAGAATAACCCTGATACTCAAACACGCCTTACCCCACGAACATGGGATTCTGCAGTCAGTGACAGCTGAGATGGTCGTTCAGATGCACTGCCTGGGGCCCTCTCTGGCTGGACCCCCAACAACTGTAAAGGTGCCAGATAAGAGCTTCCCAGCTCCGCCTGTGTCTTATCTTCCTTGCGGGGGACCAAAGGAGAAAGATGGCGTGGCGTAATGGGTATCTCCCTCTTGGCTCCAGGTCGGTGTTCATGGAACGATACTGTGTAAGCCAACCTTCCACAATGCATGGTCAAGTCATCGCTACCAGCCCGGAGCAGCACCATAATATCACTATAGCGGTATAAATCTTCATCCTTGCTAGCAAAGAGGTTCATTCTAGGCTGGTTAGTGCGGGGGTAAATAGCAAAGAAAGCTTCCCCCGTCTTCACGCTGGTCTTCAGCAACAAGGACCCACGCTGGCGTAAAGCTTCAATCCGCAGCCGAGCATCGTGGTTTTTATCATTTTTGCAGAAACCTACATTTTAAAAAAAAAGGGTGGGGGAGAAAATAATCCGTTAGTGCAAGTGGAAGATTGAGCTATTGGAACAGTTTGCCTTCAGAAGTTGTGGATGCTTCATCCCTGGCATTGTTTGGTATAGGGTCTTCTGCTTGAGTGAGGGGTTGGACTAGACCTCCAATCTCCCTTCCAGCTCTGTTTTGATTGATCAGATTGTGGGAGCCCCCTTTGTGCCTTCTGTAAGGCTTTCTCCCACTTTTATATACAGTATATACAATTGGATTAAGTGAATTCTCCTTTTGCTCCCATTCTCCTTCATTTAAATTCCTTTATTGCAATAACGTAGGCATCCACCCATCTCACAGTGAGGACTCTTGTCACTGAAAGCACCTTTATTCTTCTCTTTAGTCAGCCTGGCCCCCTAAAATAGCTACAAGAAGGACCCAGGAGGATGAGCAGTGTGTGATCCATCCAGTGGTGGGATTCAAATAGGTGAACAATCAGTTCTCTGTGTGGATGCCACTTCCGGAAGTCCATTCTGGGCCTGGGCAACAAAAAATTAGCTACCGGTTCTACCAAACTGGTGCAAACCGGCTGAATCCCACCACTGGATCCACCCCTACCCTCAGGCTAAATACACAGCACAGAAGAAAAGCGGGATAGAAATTAACAAAGCTAGTTCAGGCAGTCCTTGACTGGAGATATGTTTCAGGTAGCCTGATGGAAGCCAAAGGCAGGTGACCTTTCAGCCAAAAAGTGGAATAACCTGATTTTTCTTCTTTGTCTCTGTTACAGAGTTTGCCAATAGCAGGATCCAATTTGAGTCAGTCACCGGGACCAATGGTTTATTTTTCCAAGTTTCTTCCCATCCTCAGGGAACGTCTCTCTCTCTCCAGGATGTGTTCATCATAGAAATACAACACGTAGAACAGCCCAGTGTACACATTCTGGAGAGAGAAAAGTTCCCTGAGGATGGACTCCAACACAAGCCCAAAGCTTGGAAGAAGAATAAACTTTCGGTCCTGGTGACCAACTCAAATTGGATCCTGCAACATTATCCTGGGACACCTGTATTTGCCTTCATTTGCCCAAAGCTTCTGCAAGGATGGCGCAGTCGTTAAAGTGCAGCGTTGCAGGCTAACTCTACCCACAGTCTGGAGTTCGATACTGACAAGGCTCAAGGTTGACTCAGCCTTCCATGCTTCCGAGGTTGGTAAATTGAGGATCCAGATTGTTGGGGGCAAATATATTGATTCTGTAAAGAGGGCTGTAAAGCTCTGGTATTTAGTCAAGAAAAAATAAAGGTGAATGCCAAGATAAAATCGTATTGTGTTTTTGAGCTTTTTTCATGTGGGAGAATGTGTGTATGTGTGTGTGTGTTTGTCTTCAAGTCGATCGATCTTGGCTATTGCTTGACAAGTCCCTGCAGTTTTCTTGGCAGGATTTTTAAGAAGTAGTTTGGACTTGTCCTCTTTCTAGGGATGAATTTGGCAGCACTAGAACTCAGCCTCCTGGTTTCTACCCTAGTGCCTTTAACCTTTATACCATTATACTGGCTTTGTGTACCCAGAATTTGCCATCTTCTTTTGAATGGCAGCTCCTTGGGGCTCCATTTCTTCTCTGCCCTGATTTATGGACGGGGTTTTTTTTTTTTGGGAGGCATCTAGTAGCCTCTATGGGAAATTGGGTAAGTCAACCAGGTGCATTTATGTTCCAAGGCAGGACTAGAATGCATATATGTCCTGGTTTCAAGTTGCAATGCCTTTAACCACTACATCAAACTGTCTATTTTTATGATAGTATGATACCCTTTTAGTGTTTACTTAATCAAGATTATGTGTTTTTTTTATCATAGAATATAGAATAATAAGATTGGAAGGGACCTTGGAGGTCTTCTAGTAGTCCCACACCCTGTATCTTGTTTGGCTTTGGTGTATAATCAATCAAGAAAGGCAGGGGGGAGGAGGAGGAGAAGGAGGAGGAAGAGGAGGAGGAGGAGGAGGAGGAAGAGGAGGAGGAGGAGGAGGAGGAAGAAGAAGAGAAAGAGGAGGAGGAGGAAGAGGAAGAGAAAGAGAAAGAGGAGGAGGAAGAGAAAGAGAAAGAGGAAGAGAAAGAGAAAGAGGAAGAGGAGGAAGAGGAAGAGGAAGAGGAGGAGGAAGAAGAAGAAAGGAGGAGACCCTAGGTCTGTAATGCAATCTTCCAGTCTTCATGCTCCTTAATCCCAGACTTCACAGAGCATCAAAATCCTGTGGCACCTTGGTTTTACAATGCTACCCTTCAGATTGCTCCCTTCTTCAAATCCCCCATGCCCCTTAGTCCCCTAAAAGTGGATTCTGCCGCCTTTCCATCTTTCCCCTCCTCTTTACCTTTGGGCAGGATGAAGAGAAACCTCCGCTTCTCAAACAGGTAGACTTCGCTGAGGTTAGTCTGCTCCACCACGTCGGTGGTGGCCGTGTTGGTGTGAAGCACTTCTCCTTCATTTACTCGCAGCTGCACCCCAGATTCAGACCCCTCCACCAGAGGATTTTCTGCAGTCAACCGCAGGGCATACCTCCCTACCTCATTAAATTGCACGCTCTCCAGCTGAAAGTCAAGATCCAGAATCTTCTCCTCGGCCTTCAGGCGGGATTTCTGCAAGGTGGCTGGGACACGGGGCTCCCCTGCTTTTCCAGCCATAGCCAGGAGAACCCCAAAGATGAAGAAAGAACTCCAAAGAAGTATGGATAGTCCGAACTAGTAGTCAATGATTTCACCCACCAGATTAGTAGCACGGTGTCTACATTCCAAACAGGAGGTGGTGTTGAGTCAGTGGAGATGGTACCATCACTGAAGAGCTGCAGTTGTGTAATACAGCCTTGACCTCTCAGCCACAGGGATGGACACTACGTGGAAAAGGATTTGTTTCCATACATACCTTGGCCCTGTCCGAAGCAGCCCATAACAGTCTTCTAAAGACCAGGTCTTCTACTCACTCCTCCATGGGTGTGATGCTACTCATCACTCGCTGTTTCCGAGGACCGTGCTCAGGCTGAAGACCAAGGGATGAAACCCCTTCTTGAATGGGAGCAAACTTTGGAGAATTGACTCCGGGTCCAGGGAGAAAACGTTCTCTACAAGCCCCAAAGGAAGAAAGTGACAAGGTGTAGACAGGAACAAAAGCTGTGCTCCTTCCATTTGTTTGCACGAAGCCATGGCAACTGGACACAAGGTGTTGTGCCTGCCCTTGGATAAATGAGGCCAAGCTTGAGCTTTTCTCTAACAGGAAGAAAAAGGGGGAGGGAGAAAAATGCTCTGTGTGAACCTGCCCCAGAGATTGGACTCCAAAAGTGGCCACGGATGGTTGTTTGTCTCATAGCAAAATGAATTGCTTTGGTTTATTTATTCTTTTAGCAAACGGGCCAAATTTACACCGATCTTTCTGCAAAGCGTAAATTGTTTTTATTTCAGGAGCGAGAACCTTATCCAGAACCAGGTCCCATGTTCTCTGCAGCCACTTTAGACTCAGCCTTCCATCCTTCCGGGGTAGGTAAAATGAGGACCCAGATTGTTGGGGGCAATGTAAATATATATATACATTGCTTACTGGTGTACACCGCTTAGAGAGTGCTCGCACTTAAAGCGGTATATAAGACTCATAAATAAGATAAAATAAATAAAGATGAGTGGGAGCTGAAGCCCACCCATCTGAAAGTTGTCAAGGTTGAGTGATACGTCTAAGGACAGGTCTGATCCTGCTCGTGATTAGATATTTATTTACGGTGTTTGGCCCAAAGAAACTTCGATATAAGACGAGAATCTTGAGGTGGGAACTGTCTAGCAAAGCTTCTAATCCAATCCTAGATGTTCCAGGATTGAAGAAGAGGTGAGAAAATGCGAGGAGGGGGAAACCTTCTATTTGGCTGTGGTTCCAACACTAGGCTAGATAAATCCCCCCCCTTCCCGCCAGGCGGGTTGTTTTCAATTTCTGAGCCCCAGGCTGGCCCCAAGCCAAGCCCTCTTAACGGTAGAGGGGGTAAAGTTCCTTGGGACGAAGAAATTCTTCCTCTCTACTGTGAGTTCAACTTTACCTTTAAGTTCCAAGGCTGGTTCACCTCTGCCGTTCTTCTGATTGGATTTAGGGAGTTCTGGCGCAGCTGCCTGCAGCTGGGATTTTCAAGAATTCCCTTTCTCACCCCTAGACAATTAAGTCTTGAGATAGCATCATAGGAGGATCTCCCAGGGGTGTGGAGGTGGAGATACCATTGTCCCAGAAAAAGATCAGATCTGCAGATTGGTGTGGCTTGCCTCTTTGGACCCCCCGGAGAGTTTGAATCAGAGTTTTATTTTTATTTTTTATTATTATTTATTGTCTACCTGCTGTGGAGAAGTTGGTGTTTGGATTTGGGATTTGGGTGTTTGTCTGGTGCTCAGCCTGGTCAGGCTTTTGGAAATTTTGCACGGCTCAAGGTAATGTTCTACTTTTACAAGCTTCTCTCTCTCTATTGTTGTGTTTTTCTATGCCAGTAACCTTTAGCCCTGCTAATTGCTGAACAAGTTCCCTTTGGAAAAAATAAAAAAAGAATTCTTAAAGTCCTACCGCAATCCTGATCAAACCATACCATTGTTAAGGTTGAATTTTTGCCCAGATATACAAAAAAAAAAGGCCTTATTTCTAAGGGAAGCAACGTTAGAGGTAAAAGAAACGTGATTTTTTCCTCTCCTAAATAATCATTAGAATTCTTTCTTTGTTAATTAGCAAGAGAAACCAACTTCTAATAAAAAGGTCTTTCTCCTCCTCCCCACCTCCTCCTCCTCCTCCTCCTCCTCCTCCTCCTCTTCTTCTTCTTCTTCTTCTTCTTCTTCTTCTTCTTCTTCTTCTTCTTCTTCTTCTTCTTCTTATTCTTCTTCTTCTTCTTCTTCTTCTTCTTCTTCTTCTTCTTCTTCTTCTTCTTCTTCTTCTTCTTCTTCTTCTTCTTCTTCTTCTTCTTCTTCAATAAATCAATCAAGAATAATAGCCTCTCTCTCCCCCAGCAAGGTTTTTCTTAGCAACACAATTCTTCACAAGAAGAAAGGTGGTGATTGTATAGTGGGGGTTCCCTCCCTCCCCAAGTCTGCATTCTTTTAAAAAAAATGATCACGAGGGAGTCTTTACCTTGCCAGTTCCCAGCCTGTTTCCCTCGGTTTAATAGAGGTGCTTATGTTAAATCTACAAGCAGTTGAAAAGACAGATGCTTTGTTTCCTTTCATTTTACACTTTGCCAGCTTTATAGCCGGTTTTTTTTTTTTTTGCTTAGCCTGCATTGTTGTCTCGGTAGGGGGAAAAAAAATATTCCAAGGGCCCAGGAAAGCTGCTTACAATAGAGGAGGTGAAAAAGGTATTTTATCAAGAGGCCATTGGCATTATAAAAAAGAAAAAAGAAATCTTTAATCACCCTGATTTTCAGAGCAAACGAGGCATCTAATTGTGACACGGCTTTGATTGCTTTTCCTTTTTAATAAAAAGAAGAATTTATGATCCCTCCAGGTCACATTTGCTCACTGGTTGGAAGTGAATTATACGGTGTCTTTTTAAAAAAAAAAAAAAAAAAAAACCAGACCTTCCATCTTGGCTCTGAAATTCTGAGGTGATGGATCGATCAAGATTTTTATAGCTCTTTTAAGAAATGATAAACGGAAATCAGGGCCAGGCGCTATGCTCAACCCAAGGTTTGCAATTGGATTGAGTCGCTCTGAGATTGACAAGTTTGAGTTTCTCCTTTCCCAAAGAATCCTTGAATCTTTCCTAGCTATTTTGTGAGGGTTTTCGTAGGTCCCAATCTGCTTCCCTGCCTCCATGGACCAACCTCATGCTTCCTGAGTGTTTGCTTTCCCCACCGATCAAGTTACACTTGTAACTCTGGCTGAGACTATTAAACATCACAATGAAGCCTTGAGTAAGAGCAGAACTAGGGTGACGTGGTACCACTCTTCCAATATCTGAGGGGCAGCCACAGAAAAGAGGGGGGGGATTGACCTATTCCAGCAGGACAAGAAATAATGGGTGGAAGCTCCTTCAAAAGCGATCCAACCCAGAACTAAGGAGAAATTTCCTGACAGTGAGAACAATCAGTGGAACGACTTGCTCCAGAAGTTGTGGGTGCTCCATCACTGGAAGCAGGGGTTGGATTAGAAGACTTCCAAGATCCCTTCCAACTGTGTTATTCTGTGTTGTGTAAGTTGCTGAGGAGAAATCCTGGGTCCTGGGAAAAGGGACCTTCAAACCCCTCCCAAAGGGACCTCCAGGAGATTGATTAAACCTGAATCATGATGGGAAGGCTGTAATTTACATCTGTGTGTGGTTGGCTTGTTGACCTCGTGAAAGACGACTAAGAAGTTTTTTCCCCGCCCCTTCCTTTGATCTCCTTAAACCATGAGGTATCCTTTTGTATCAGGACTTCAATGTTCCGAGTCATTACAGGCTGTAATCATCACTGATGTTTATTTGCTAAAGGATGAGCAAGTAGGCTAGAAGTTGAGTAATAGCAAGAAAATTATTTACAAGAAGGTAGGCCCTCCTCCCAGCTTTTCTCTCTTCCTCCAAAGGACTAAAAAAAAAAAAGATTTTACAAACTCTTCGGAAACAGTTTGGCTGAACAGCTCTCCAAAAAAACCAAGACAGTGTGTGGTGTAGTTCTCAAGGTACATAATTTCATATTGGAGAAGGAGATTGAAAAATGTGATTTTGGGATATGTCTCAGGCATCCAATCTCTCTAAGCTGGTGTTTCTCAACCGTGGCAACTTTTAAGATGTGTGGACTTCAACTCCCAAAATTCCCTAGTCAACCATGTTGGCTAGTAAAGTCCACATGTCCACATGACTTAAAAGTTGTCAAAGCTGAGAAACACTGCTCCAAGTTAATGGTGTCTTCAGAAGTATTGGGGATACCTGGATTGGTTGACCATGAAATCATAGCTGAGTTCACAAATTGTTGGGCTGTACTTTAAACATTGGCCAGGTCCATCCTTCCCATTACAGACAGTTTTATTTATTATCTGAGTTTGGCTGAAAAATGCAGATGTTGGTCTTGCATAAGTCACCTTAGAAATTCTACACATCAGCTGGAAAACTCTACACATGAACCACTTCACTATCTACAAACCCCAATGACTACATTCACATTTCATTCTAAACCATCAAACCATTACTTACGGCAATGTGAGTCTATGGGTTTACCCCTAATACTCAATAACTAAATACTTGTTGAGTAAGTCATTGCAGCATGAACCATCTGTGACGCTTAACCTATAACCCATGACTTATAAGCCACAATGGACTGAGTTCTCCATGATCATGCCAAGACTTGGCCATAATCGAGCATCGACATTAGAACTTTTCATGACTAGCCAACCCAGATTGTGGATCTAGCCTGGCTCTTTTATCCAGGCTTGCACTTCTGACTTCTTCTTCTTTAGTTCATCTCTTAAACATTAATTTTGTTGAGTATTTCTCCCCAAATTTGCTAGGTGGGGAAGGGATCTAGAGCACTAAAAGGCTTGGAAGCAGAAGATAACAATCGGCCTTATTCGTTTGAACTCTGATGCTGGTGGAATTTGTGAGGATTGCCTGCTGCAATCTCACACATTTGCAATTGCCTCGCTGTGAGTTGACACCTGTACAAACAGCTCTGCCGGAAGTAACCTCACTGGGATGAAGCAAAGGGCATTTCAAAAGCCATCAGGAAACCTCCCAGTGCAAAGTTGTTTTGAAAACAGCAGGGCTGGTCTGTCTGATGAAAAAAAATATCTCTCACATTTAACAGACTAATGGAATTGGAAGGGACCTTGGAGGTCTTCTAGTCCAACCCCTGCTCAAGCAGGAGATCCTATACCGTTTCAGACAAATGGCTGTCCAGTCTCTTCTTAAAAACATCAAGTGTTAGAGCATTGCTCCATTCACCGCTTCTGGAGACAGGTTGTTCCACTAGTTAATTGTTCTAACTGTCAGGAAGTTTCTCCTTAGTTCTAGGTTGCTTCTCTCCTTGACTAGTTTCCATCCGTTGCTTCTTGTCTTGCCTTCAGGGGCTTTAGAGAATAGGTTGACCCCCTCCTCTTCTTTGTGGCAGCCCCTCAAATATTGGAACACGGCTATCATGTCCCCCCCCCCTTGTCCTTCTGGCAACTCGGAGCAGAGCTCAACTGAATGAAATCAACTCCCACTCAGTAAATTCCACAGCTCTTCCGGAAACTGATCTCTTATCATTTTGATTAAAAGCCGCATGCTGTACGCTCAATTCCCCCTTCTCTCCCATCCCCTCGACCTTCCCCGTTTCCCTCTCGCTCTATTTATTTGGGCAAGAGGCAAAAAAACGTTCCCCAGGGAGTGATAAAGAATGAGAAATGAATAATATTTATTGCAGTCATCAATCTCTCCCTGTGCTGTCTCCCCATCGAAGCCTTGTGGCTTTCCCCAGTGGAGGTCAGGCAGAGGAGCAAAGAGATCAGGTTTAGGGTGAAACTGAGGTGGGGCTGAAACGCCAGGCTGCAACACAGCACAAGTCTTCTCATCTTGGTGGTGTGTTCTGTCTTTCATCTTGGCTGCCCGTTGGGAGTCTAGAATTTCCATCGGGCTCCCTGTGTCTCCTAGGACGAGCAGAATACATTGGGAGACAGCAGCTATGTGCTATCCTCTAGCTCAGTGGTGGCGAACCTATGGCACGGGTGCCAGAGGCGGCACTCCGAGCCCTCTCTGTGGGCACGCGCACCGTCACCCCAGTCCTTGGCCTTCAGCTGGGTTTTATAAAACCTTTTCGCTTTAGGCCTCCGCCGCTGTGTGCAAAAAAAAAAATTCAATCAGTCAATTTCAACTTCTCGCGGGGGAAAAAAAAGATCTTGCAAAGTTGGAATTGATAGATTGAACTTTTTAGTCCCACCAGTCTGCCATTACTACCACAGCCATGCCCACCCAATGGGCCACGCCCACCCAATGGGCCATGCCCACCCGGCACTCGACGATGCATAAGTGGGTTTTGGGTTGCAGTTTGGGCACTCGGTCTCTAAAAGGTTCGCCATCACTGCGAACCTTTTATAGTTTATTCCCTTTGGCCTCCATTTGCCACTGGGTAAATCAGCCCGTTGATGGCTTGTCCGACAAACCACAGCTGCAACCAGGTAGGACAATGTCCCAAAGGTGCTTTTTCAAGAGGCAACTGGACTCCCTTGTTTTTCTTTCAAGAGGTTTCCCTTCTCATCCAAGAAGTTTCTTCAGCTCTGATGGGATGGTGGGGAATGGAAGGGTTTAATTCAGTTTTGAACAGGCCTCTCTCAACAGAGGGGGAGGGATCCAACATCATCTATCTCCAGTCTACAACACAGTCCTTTCAGCAGTTCCAAGAAGGCTCCACACCCACTTGCACCACTCAGGTGACCCTGAGGACACAGATAAACCTCCGAGTGGCCTCAACAACTCTCTCAAAGAAGGCAAATGACCAGCTGTCTGCAAGGAATATCAATCCTTCCATTCCCCACCATCCAGTCAGAGCTGAAGAAGCTTCTTGGAGGAGAAGCAAAATGTCTTCAAAGAAAGACAAGAAGGTCCAGTTGCCTCTTGAAAAAGCACCTTTGGGACAACCGTGACCTGGATGACTGAGAACCTCCATAAACAAGTACAGCAATGCTTTTCAACAGTGATGGACCTCAACTAGCAGAATTCTCAGCAATGGCTGTGAAAGTCTGGGAATTGAGATCCATATACCTGTAAATTGCCACGGTTGGGAAACCCCGAACGATGGTTTATCCAAGATTCCAAGGTGTTTTAATCAGTTAGTGGGGAAAGCCACTCTATAGAAGTGGAGACCAAACTCCACTCCTTTTTAGTACTGATGATGTTAGCTAGTTGGGTCATGAAATGTCTACAAGAAAAAAACCAAGCTCAGAGAATACCAAGGACCACATAGTCTTACTATTAACCAGGAATATCCTTCTGCAACAGTATGATTTTCACATCAAGCTGGGATTTTGACCAGTTTCGTTCATCAGATTAAGTCATAATGTGGTTTATATGTTTTAGGCTTAGTTTGTGGTGCATCACCATTTAACTGCAATTTATTCAACCAGCTACACAGCTGAGGCAAAGTGGCTTAGCATATGAAAAGTGAGTTTTATTTATTCCATACTCAAGAAATTTTCTACAACATCCTCCTGTATTCTATGGCTAAAACCCCTGTCAAATAGGAGTAGCCAGCCTATTAATTTTATACTTAAATATTGGGTGCATACCAGAGTTTTCCTAAGCCCAAAGCAATAAATTTTTAATATTTTGTTGCACAGGTTCTCAGATCAAACAATGGTCCCTTTTGAAAGTAAGGTATCAAGAAACTGCTGATTTGGGAAGTGGGGGTGTCAAGCTTTATTTCTAAGTAATATTTCCCTTGGATTTTTCTTGCAAAAAGAAAAAAAGAGAGCATCCATTCAAATAGGTATGAGAAGTAAAAATGATTTTTCAAATTCTTTCATCTCCTTAGGCTGAATCTTGAGGAGAAACCAAGTTAAACAAATCTTTAGTTTCTTTAATCTCCTTGTTCTGAGCACAGCCCAAGTCTTTCATAACTGGCTGTTCTTAGTTTGGTTTGTGTAGTGGGGTTGGGTTTTTTTGTTTTTGTTGTTTTTTTTTCTCCTTTTTTTTTTCAACCACCAACTTCTGTTCCTCCTTTGTTCTCATGTAATGCTGAAACAGGATGAAGTCACTTTGGATAAACCTCTGTGGGGTTAAAAAAAAAAGCATGAAAAGCAACTTAAATGACAGAAGGAAACCGAGTTGCTTGTATGAAGGACCAAAAAAACTTGCCAGATTTTTAATTTGACCGCCAAAGTGTATCAGCTACAGGACAATTTTTTGGAAGGATTGAGTCCCCACTTCAGAATAGATCTTGATTCCTTTTCTTTTCTTTTCTTTTAAAGATATTATTTAGATTTGATTGCGGGGGAAATTAAAGCAAACAGAGAGATGTCTTCCCAAGAGAAATTAAGAGATGGATTGGAACTCACCGGAAACTTTGCTGATGAAGATAATTGGTACATATATGAACCAATAGGAAACCCCAACGAGTGAGTATAAATGCTACTTATTTCTCAGATTTCATCCGCGCATCGCTTCTCTATGTGGAGCTTAAGGTTGCTGCTAAAACTTCTTCTCGGCAAAGTGTTTACGAATGCCCCAAATATTCTTAAAATAATTCAGGACTTGGGAATATTGGTATGCGACTCTGAAAGTTGTTAGAAACCAAGCTTGACATTTACAAGTGAGCTGGAGGGGGGGTGTCAAGTTGTTTAGCAGTATTTTTCAGAAAACAGCTAAGAGGTTCTCTCTGAGTTTCATCGCTGTTAGGAAAATGTATATCGTATTTATGGAAATCAGCCTATGAGTATTTATGGGTTAATACTGTTCAAAGAAATCCATACATTTAAGATGGTGGGGGAGAGGGGGGGGACTTGACTCTATCCAGTAATTAGTTTAGCAGTTAGCCCTTGGATGGGATTAAATATCAGCATTTCTAACATAACTCACTAATTCTGCCCCAAAGTAGGATTAATGGTGCATAAGCCCCTGAGACTGAATTGAAACATTCTTTGATTCCCCATCTTGGACTCAGAGGGGTGCCAAACACAGAGGAAGCTTTGATGCTTTCCTGTTTTGGTTGGTTTGCACCCACTGCTATGAATTCATTTATCCCAGAAGCCTAGACTGCAAAAGGTGGGAGTCATTTTGAGGATCACCTACCTACCCAAATGTTTCTCAGCTTCAGTGTCCAGATCTGTGGACTTCAATCCCCAGAATTCCCCAGCCAGTTGAAGTCCACAGTTCTTAACATTGCGAAATGCTGATTTAGTCCAATCTCCTGTCTTTTACAGGAATCCATTCTTATAACATTCCCATCCCATGACTATCCAACCTTCCGAAAAACCTGCCGTCTCCCAAGGCTGCTAGTTTTGTCATTGACTGACTCTAACTGTTAAGAATTTTTCCTGGATTTTCCCAATCTCCTTCCTTACAAATTTAAATCTTGTCTTGACTTCCGGTCAATGGATTGGACAATTCTGCTCCATCTCATTCCATCCTGACATATAAGTTGCCTGCTGGTACTTAATGCCACCCCTCAATCCTTCAACCTAGAGATCATTGCTTTCTGGGGTTACCCCCAAGCTCTGAATCGGCTTTCCAAGGATCCTCAGAGGTCACATGTGATGCCTTCTCCCCACCCCACGCTCCATTCATCATCCCATGGACTGGATCCAAACACCTCTCCAGACTGTATCACAAATGCCTGGATTCCTTCTGGTGTAACTTGCCTCCCTCCTGTGTCAAACCACTGAACTGTAGGAAGAAGCTTTCTTTGTGAAGAAACTTTGTGAAGGAACCTCAGTTCCTTGATCTGATTCTTCTCATTCAGGCTAGATATTGGCTCCTTTGGGGCCAGAAAGAATTTTGAAAGCCTTCCTGTCCTAGCTGAACTTTTCTTAAGCAACACAGTCTTTCTGAATGGTTGACCGATCCTATGTTTTGAGCTAATGTCCATCCTAAATTTTTGCTTTCTTTGGGACCTTGTCTCCAAACGTATCCTTCAGAAGAATCTAACATGCAAACACTGGTGCACCAGAGTTCCTTCTTCACCCCCACGACCCTTAGATATTTTCCCATGAGGGATCTCCAAAAATATTTCAGAAAATCTCCCCAGTTAGCCTGGGGAGGGAACGACAGACTGCAGGAAACGAGTTATTCCCCCCCCCCCTGATTTTATAGGAAGTTGGTCTAGCAAGAGAGGTGAGCTTTTTTTAAAAAAAAAAATTCAGAAGCTTTCTTCAGTGGCCGTAACTTTATCCAAATTCAAGCTTGGTCAACTCAGAAGCTTTCGACTCTTGTTGAAAAGTCATACAAAGAACTGGGCTGTTTTCCCACGCGGCTGATAAACTAACATCCTGTGTTCTCTGGGACGTAGTTCTTGCTGGATTTTAACAGGAGAAAGTCATTTCAAAAACCCTAAAGCCCACTTCTTTTTAAACTATCAGGGCACCACAAAAGCAGCCCTGTGTTAGGAAATCTGTTGCTTGTTTGGATTCATTTTAATAAGCACCTTCACTTACATTTTCATGGCACTCCATCTTCGTAAATCCATCTAACCGCATGATACATATTAGAGCTTTTAATGTCTGCTCCCAGTCAAGCTTTTTGGTTTATGGGCTTTGGGGTTGATTTTGGTTGCTAAAATTATTCCTTTTAGTTTAGTGACACAATTGACGTCTATTTTTAAGCCGCTATTTTAAGGGAGTTAGTTTCAGTGAGGAATTCGGGGGGGGGGGGAGAGAAATCTCTGGAAAATAAAAACATTTATTTTCTTTACTTGAATAGAATGAAAGAAGATAAAAGGGATTCCCCCCCCCATCCTAAGGCAATGTTGTCAAATGATGTTGGTTTAGATTTTACGGCTCTCAAAATGTCATTTTCTGAGGCAGATGCTCTTTTAAATGGTTGTGATGCTTTCTTGCAGCATGGCTTCAGACATTATCCCTGACTGCCAACTGACCGTCCCCTTTGATCTCTATCACTGCAGCATGGCTCCCATTTCTGTAAGTATCTGAGGGGAAAAAGCAAGTTTGCAAATGAGGCTTTGGCCTTCATGGGTCACTTCGCCAAGAGGTCAGAGGAAACAGGAGTTCTAGAGAGAGGAATAGTCTCCAACGTATCTTGCACAACATTTGTGAAGCTGATTGGCATCGGTGATCTGCCAGTCCATGAAACAGACCAGGGTTTCTCAACTCGATCACTTGAAGAGGGGTCGACTTCAGCTCCCAGAATTCCCCAGCCAGGCAAGGGAAATTCTGGGGAATTCTGGAAGTGGAAGTCCCCACCTCTCCAAGCTGCCAAGATTGAGAAACACTGGAAAAGACCATTAATTTGATACTATACTTTAGTTGCAAATATCTAACTTTATTTAACCAGATTATATTCAGTAAGCCTAAGGAAAGCATTAATTTAAGGATGTAAGAAACCACATTCATATGGAAGGAAGGAAGGGAGGGAGGGAGGGAGGGAGGGAGGGAGGGAGGAAAAGTGAGAGAGAGGAAGGGAAGGAAGGAAAAGGAGAGAGAGAAGGAAAGGAAAGGAAAGGAAGGAAGGAAGGAAGGAAGGAAGGAAGGAAGGAAGGAAGGAAGGAAGGAAGGAAAGAAGAAAGGAAGGAAGGAAGCCATAAGCCAAAGTTAGTTGTTGTGACAATCCAGGTTTATTCTATTTTTCTGACTGGCTGGCTCACACATTTTGGACTCTTTTGACTGCTACCATCACCACCGCTTTTGATCTTCACCACAGCCCTGTGAAGTAGGCTAAGCCCAGATTGTGCAAGAGTTAACGGTATAGTATTTATTCCGCCAAATTTGGCTGTTCAAGGTCTTTGTTTGTGTTGCCATAACAACTATCTCCCCACCGTGAGCAGCTGAAAAGAATTGCTGCCAATGTTTTATGTGTAGTGAAATTGTGGGGTCCCCCCCCTTTTAATATCCTTTGTTGACAGCTGCTGAAATGTTCAGCTGCTGGAAAGGGAGTTTTGGACCGGTATGGTTTACAGTTTTGAGAAAGTTTAGGACTGTGTTTTAAACACTGCAAAATCCCTATATGCGATGTGGCAGATGGCCCAATCAAAAAGATGGTTGGGAATAAAACCATTTTATATTTTTTAAAATGCTCTTGGCCATTTGGAAGAATTATGGAAGAATTTGTAATTGAGATAAAATCAAATCCATGAAAATAAACTTCAAATCGGGATGTGGAGTTATGGAAAGCAAAGAATGAGAAACTCGAGAGAAAAAATAGGGTTTTTTTTTCTGGGTTATGGTGGTTTTTGTAAAGTCTGGTGATCTCTGAGCTTGGTTGTTTTCTTGCAAATGTTTCATTACCAAACTGGGTAACATCATCCCAGATCTGGGGCTCCGAGTGTGTGAAGGGCCCCGTTTCCCAGCTATATTAACATCCATAGCAACCGTTTTACTTAGTGTTGTATATATTTATGCAGTGATGATGTTACCTAGTATGGTAATGAAATGTCTGCAAGAAAACAACGAAGCCCAGAGAGCACCAAGGACCCCACAGTCCTCCTCTGCTCCTCCTGCTCCATCTCCTCTTCCTCCTCCTCTTCCTCTCCACAAACCCCACTCGCTTCTAGCACTGATGATGTTACCTAGTTGGGTCATGAAACATCTGCAAGAAAACAGCCAAGCTCAGAGAACACCAAGGACCCCACAATTCTCCTCCTCCTCCTCCTCCTCCTCCTCCTCCTCCTCCTCCTCCTCCTCCTCCTCCTCCTCCTCCTCCTCCTCCTCCTCCTCCTCTCCGCAAACCCCACTCCCTTTTAGCCAGGGCTTTTTTTGTCATAGAACACCCAGAATGGAGTTCCGGCACCTTTTTTGGATGGAACCTTGTAGGGTAGGCAAGGGTAGGGTTGTATAATGTGTGTGAGTTCCAGCACCTTTTTTTTTTTTTTTTTTTTACAAAAAAAGCACTGCTTTTAGCACTGATGATGTTATCTGGTTGGGTCATGAAACGTTTGCAATAATGTGATGGTTCCTCCCTATGAAACATAATTCCTGCAGAGATAAGATTGGTCCCTACCTTGAGGCTCTTTCAAAAGACCCCAAAGATGGTTTTGCCAGCAGGCCGTGGGCATCCCAGGGTGACTGGGAGCCCATCCAGTGGTTTGATTGTTCTCACCAGGGGACTGGGGGTTCCTTGGGTTTTGTATTTGGGGTTTCGCTGTCGGAGTCACCGTGAGTTGAATGGCCATATACATTTTATAAATTAAATAAACAAATAAATAAATAAATCTAGGTCCGGGTCATTTGAATGGCCTTGTACATTTTACAAATAAATAAATAAATCTATGTCCGGGTCATTAGGTGGGTGGAGGACCTTAGAAATGCCATCTGTTTTGTCTTTGTTTTTATTTGGTTTGCCATCGCTAAGAGCAGAGGGATAACTTCATTTGTGTAAGGAATCGGGCTGTGTAAACCCAAGGAATCTTGTCTTCCAGCTGGTTATACTCTTGGTTCTCTCGCTGTTGGTGAAAAGGAAGAAACTCCACCCAGATTTTTGGAAGGGCGCACCTGGACTATTGAGGTACTCACTCATTGGTGGGGTGAACCCTTCACCTTAGAGGTCTTGCAGCTTCGAAGTGTATATTTTCAAAGCTTTCCTGCAGAGGTGTTCCATTTGTAGAACTGATTTTTCTTTTCTTTTTTCTTTTTTGTTTTCCTTATTCTCTCTCTGGCGTTCTGGTTGTTGGCTTGCCCAGCCCTATGAATTTCTTGGAAGAAACGCAGAACAAAGGATTGGCCATTGCAGTTTTTGGCATTCTCTTCTCTTCACTGTGTGTCCTATTGTTGGATAATGACCCCCTGCCTTTCATCTCCAACTCTTCCATACAGAATCGAGGTAATCTCAAACAGGCATCCTCAATGCATTGGATCGCATCCTCCATCTTTCAAGTTAGCCGTGTTGGCTAAGAATTTTGGGAGCTGGGGTCAAAGATGGGTCGATAGCACCCAGGCTGATAGAAAATGAGGACCATAATCTTTTTTTTTTTTTAAGTGGATGATTAAATTTTTGGAAGACGTTCATGGCCTCCAAGGTCCATTGAATTTGTCATTCTGTAGTAGCGAAAGAATATGGAGAACAAACTATGTCCACCTCACCTAGAACAACAGTAACCATCCTGGAGCTTCTGACATGGGCTAAGATTGGCTGCTTCCCAGACTGCTTATCATAATTAAGAATTGTGGTTAAGAGTTGTATCTAATCCAGCAAGTCAACTCCTTCTTCACAAGAACATTAGAAATACCTCAATGGATCAAAGCAAATTTATATCTTCCTTTCTCCTAGACAGAAAGCAACACAAGTGGGCATAGAAGAACAGCTCACCTGCTTTTGACCCACGCCAATTGGTGTTTGATGGCAGCATGAGCTTAATAAAAGATACTGCCTTCCTCCATTATGGTTTTAGGTGAAAAAGCACTCCAAATTGACCCAGCTCTGGTTTTTAAAAGCCATTTTAGCTAAGAGCAGGAAGAAACAGACAAAGGATTCAGGAGAAAGCCTGCCATTTCTGCTTTGTTAGGTAATTTCCTTGTTTAACCCAAGGCAAGGTTTCCCAACCTTGGCAACTTTAAGAGGTATGGACTTCAACTCCCAGAATTCCCTTGGATGGCTGCGGAATTCTGGGAATTGAAGTCCATGCATCCTAAAGTTGCTAAGGTTAGGAAATCCTGACCTAAGGAGAGGATCAGTCCAAGGTCTGTTGGCCATCAGTCATTGTTTACAGGTAAACGTCCCATCAATTGTCTCCTATGGAAAATCTGATAAAGTCCCCTTAGCAGAGGTCATGGCAATCCTAGCCACCCTTCCATTTGCATTGTCCACATGACTTTCTGCAGAAATACTTGGGTTCTTAACGTGGGGCCGTCTCTTCTGCTTAATTTCTTTCTCTAGAGTACTGGAAGATGCTGGCTTTATTGTATTACCCTGCCTTCTACTATCCCTTACTTGCATGCGCTACTGTCCAACACAGAGTTGGATACCTGCTTGGCTGCCTGCTGTCCTGGTGTCACTGTGTGCTCTATATCTGGCAGAAGGTGGAATGTCCTCAGTCACCCAAGGTAAAGACAGAGAAGGATGCTGATGGGGAGAAACTGGGTAGGAGCCAACTAGACCAACAGCTCTTTCTTATGAAGCCTGGAGACTTTCTGCCCACAGGATACATCAAGGTTCTGGAGAAGTTTGGGACTGCAGTTTTGGATTTTTATAAATGTGGTTGGGCCAAAGAATCAAAATGTATTAATTTGAAGCAGTTAATAGTGACTCCCCAAGTAAAACCATTTCTGCCTTTATCATATTCAGAAGGACATCCTGGGGACAACTTCTGGAGAAGATCTGAAGGCCATACTTAGAGTTGGGGGATACTAATCTGGGGCCACAGTTGCATCCGTGTTTTGATCATGATGCTTCAGAAGGTCCATGGCTGTTTATTACTTATGTTTGCCTAACTCGGTTAGGTAGATTTTAGGATGCAACCACTGCAAGCTAAAGGTGAGGATAGGTCCCAGAAGAATGAGGAAGGACCTAACTAGGGAGCAAATTCTCAGGAATATATACAGCATGGGTCTCTTCCCAGGTGGATTTCAGACCAGGAATCATTCATTATCCATACATTGGACAAAGTGAATGTTTTGACTTACAGGAGTAGCAAAATCTCTGGATTTCCCATCAACCACAGTGTGTTCTCAGCATCCAGAGATGATGGCAGAAAGCAATTAGGTGCATAGCTAATTGCTTATGGAGGGACTCAGCTTATTCTGAGTCCCTCCAAAGGCACAAGGATGAAAGAGGTCAAGAACACCATCTCCGAGTTTCAGAAGATCTGAAGAAGAGGGGGAGAGCAATTAATCCACTCTCTTTGCTTGGTCTTGCCCCTCAAAGCAATTCACAGAGGATTTAGCAAAAGGGACCAACTCACTCTTTTCATTCGTCCACCAATGAGTTGCTATGGCAGAGAATTCTCATCCATAAACCACAATCCCTGGTTCTGGAAACTTCCCAGTGTAATATTAGCCGTTGAGGGATTGTGACCAAGATACAATTCTTCTGAGTCTCAGTGATAGTTTCTTTATTGTGTTTTTTTTTCTTACCCTTTCTTTTCAGATTTACAGATATTATTCCCTGCTTTCTTACCTTCCTATCATTCTGTGCCTCGCCATGCTGAGCCTTTGGTACCCCATGAAACTGGTCGAGAGCTTCAAAGGGGATGCCAAGATGGCGACAGAGAAGGTAATCTCTCTTGACATTGCCCTCTCGAGCTCAAAAGGTTGCGACAATAAGCCACAATAAGAAGAGACCACCAGCTTTCATTTTCCCCAATTGATCTGGCAGAGGGTTTTCCTGTTCTTAAATATTTTTTTATGCAGGTAATCCTCGACTTATAATTATTTGTTTAGAGACCGCTCAAACTTTCAAAGGCACTGGAAAAAAGTAACTTACAACCAGTTTTCACACTTGCAACATCCCGGGGTCACGTGGCCACCGTTTGCAGCCTCCCCAGCTGGCTTTCTAAAAGCAGATCTGGTGTCTGGGAACCTCAGAGTGAATTTTGCTTCGGCAATTCTATGCCGTGTATTCAATAAACAGTAAGAATTTCAGAATGAAATGATCCTGGGGATTTATTTGGATTCTCGTGCCGGATGTTGACACAAAGTCAATGGGGGAAGCTGAGTTCGCTTAACGACCGCATATTCAGTTAACAAGGACCGTGGTTTGCTTAACATCCATGGCAAAAAAGAATGTAAAATTGGCCAGGACGACTTAACAACGGCCTTGCTTAGCAATGGAATTTTTCTTGTCCCCGTTGTTAAGCGAATCACTGCATTTGTTAAGTTAGTAGCACGGTCGTTAAGCGAATCTGGCTTCTCCCCCACTGACTTTGCTTGTCAGAAGGTCGCAAAAGGGGATCACGTGACCCACCCCGGGACACTGGAGCTGTCATAAATAGGAGTCAGTTTGCTAAGTGTCTGAATTTTGATCACGTGACCACGGGGATGCTGCAACGGTCCTAAGTGTGAAAAAGGGTCATAACTTACTTTTTCCAATGCTGTTGTAACTTCGGTTACTAAACAAATGTCTGTAAGTCAAGGAGTACCGGTATGAAGTACATCCAAAATGTAGGAAAGAGAGCTGTGTTTTTTTAAAAAAAAAAAAAAAAAATCTGCTTTTTTCTGAATGACCTCTCATTGATTTATTTGTGTCAACCCAGCTTCTCAGCCTGAGAAGATTTGAGTCTTAATGTTCAGAGGAGAACTAATGCCTTATTGTACAGTTGTATTAAAAAAGCAGCTTGTTGGCGCAATGGTGTTGTAATCCCCTCAGACGGTTGTGTAAGAAATCCCTGTTTTGAAAACCAACAATAGCCAGAGGAATGTTTGGTGCCTCTGGAAATTTGCATGTGATTGTCACGTTTCACCAATTCCAACCGTTTATACGATCCTGAGAGGAAAGGAAGGGATATATTTTTTTTTCTCATTGTGTGCCCAGACTTCTCTCTCTTTTCCTCACAATTCTCAGAATGACAACGCCGTTCTTCTTCTTTCGCACCAGATGTGGTCGGGCATCTGCGCAGCTATGTAATTAGCACCTTTGCAACTGTTATCACGACTCGCAGAGCAGATGGAAATTATGCGAGACATTTTTAACGGGTGGCACAAATCAGGCCTATTTCTTTCGTTCTGTTTACTTGCTAAAAAGCACAGGGAGAACGTAGGAGAAACAGCCAGGGGAGGCAGCTTTGCAACCAGGTCAGTGTAGAATAGCAATTTCCTAGGCAACTGGGCTTTCTTGTTTTTCTTTGAAGACGTTTCGCTTCTCATCCAAGAAGCTTCTTGAGCTCTGGCTGTTTGAAAGAGGAGTCAAAGAGGCATCAGTGTTGAAATTGAACGGCCCTCCCTCAACAGAGAGGGAGGGATATGACACCATCTATCTCCAATCTACAACACCGTCCTTTCAGCGGTTCCAAGAAGACTCCACACCCATTTGCACTACTCAGGTGACCCTGAAAACACAGATGCGCTCCAGGTAGCTTTAACGACTCACTAAAAGAATGCAAATGACCATCTGTCTGCCACGAGCATAAATCCTTCCATTCCCCACCATCCAGCCAGAGCTGAAGAAGCTTCTTGGGTGTGAAGCGAAACATCTTCAAGAAAAACAAGAAGGTCTTGAAAAAGCACCTTTGGTACAACCATGACCTGGAGGACTGTGAATCTCCGTAAGCAGGTGGGGTCCTTGGTGCTCTCTGAGCAAGATGGTCTGCTTGCAGATGTTTCATTGCCCAATTAGGTAACTTCATCAGTGCTAGTGAGTGTGACTTGTTCCCTGTTTATACACAGTAACCTCTTCTTTCAGTGTTGGTGGGGATATGGTTTTCTCTTCAGTAATTCCCTAATTAGGTTATTGTTTTCTGCTTGGTTGATTCTTTGTCTGGTGTTAATCCCTGCTTATCTGGGTATTGGTTGCTGGATGCTGGCTGTAGAGTGAGCTACTGAAGCAAACCTCAAACTCACTCACACTGATGATGCTACCTAGTTGGGTAATGAAACATCTGCAAGAAAACAACCAAGTTCAGAGAGCACCAAAGACTCTACAGTCCATCTCTTTCTCCTTCTCCTCTTTCTCCTCCTCTTCCTCTTCCTCCTTCTCCTCCTCCTGCCCCCTCCCTTTGCTTCTCCTACACTCAACGAACCCCACTCCCTTCTAGCACTGATGCCATTACCCAGTTAGGTAATTAAATGTCTTCAAGAAAACAACCACGTTCAGAGAGTACCAAGGACCCCATAGACCTCCTCTTTCGCTCTGCAAATCCCTCTCCCTTCTAGAATTGATGACATTACCTAGTTGGGTAATGAAACATCTGCAAGAAAACAAGCAAGCTCAGAGGGCACCCTGATCAACCCTGAGCTGCAAATATTCTCTTCTGTAAATCTACTCTTCTGCGACCAGCATTCTTAACCGCATTTCTGTTTTTAGGAAGCTGCAAGGAAAGGAGGGGGGGAGGACATTGGGCAAGGTCTGGAAGAGGAAGAGGGTTGATTTCATGGATTAAATGAAGCCCCCAAATTATTGGAATCTCATCTTGAGTGTTTCCTTGTTTGCTGGAAGGTTCCAGGAAGCAGCTATTACGAAGACTATTTGAAGCACATCCTGACTAAAAGAATACCCAAGAAAAGGTGAGACCTCAATTTGACCAACCAAGAGCTGGTAGATCCCAAAACAAGGGGTTGGTGAGGACTGGCCTTGTATTTATGGCAGACCTTCTGAACTTCTTCTTTCAGCATCAATGGAGTGAAGCCAAGAAGGCTTTCGAGTCTCCAATCCTACTTGCGTACATTTGTATACACACCCCAGAAAGGTACTGCATTTATATATATATATATATTCTTTTCCACTAGGTTCTTAGGAGATATTGGACAGGCTTAGGCTAGCTTGTTTTGTACTGCCATTCTATTTTGGTGGTTGCTCTGGAAAGATCTCCAGAACATCTACATCTTCAAGACTGCCACACATGTTCTGAAGCAAGGAGTTGCAGAGAAGTTCTGTATCTCTTTGACTTTCTCCTTCTCTCGTTATGGGCCTGTTTTTCAACACAATCCATGTATTGAGCTAATTTGTCTTCTGGGTCGGTTGTTCTTCAAGTCTCACTAACCCTAGCGACATCCCCAATGGGTAAAATTTAGCTAGCAAATTTTTGAAAGACCATGGATTCATCCCCAAGAAAGCTTTTTCACAAGGCAACTGGATTTTCTTGTTTTTCTTTGAAGATGTTTCGCTTCTCATCCAAGAAGTTTCTTTGGCTTCTTGGATGAGAAGCAAAATGTCTTCAAAGAAAAACAAGAAAGTCCAGTTACCTTGTGAAAAAGCTTTCTTGGGGATAACTATGACCTGGATGACTGAGAATCTCCATAAACCATGGGTTCATGTTCTACCCATCGGAATATTCTTCTTGAGATGTAGCCCTGGTTTTGTGATTGCAGGTTTCCAGATCCCACTGAAGCTGGCCCTCTCTCTAGCCATGGCTGTGATAGCTGTCTACCAGGTAAAGTACACCACAGTTTCTTCTCAACCTGTCCACCTGTGGTAGGACCAGCCTCATCTGTTGCTCTCCTGGTCTGCAGGTGGCCCTTCTTCTACTTGCATCCTTCATCCCCAACATCCAGATCATAAGAGCTGGGATGACAAAAGAAATGACAGCACTCTTTGTCCAGTTTGGTATAATTCCTTCCAAAAATCCTGCCAGTATTCCTGGAGACGAAGAGTTGGCAACGGCTAAGCACTACATCTGGTCACTGGAAGGTATGTTTCTTCAGTCTTAGACAAGAGTGTCCATTTCAGTGCTTGACCAACTGCAGCTGGAATGAAGAGGGTTCTTGCAGAATGCAAGAGTTAGGTCTAGGAACTCAAAACAAGACCAGAATAAGATGACATCTGCTTAAAAGGAATTCAATGATCAATATTGAGAAAGAACAAGTAATGACAGTGCTTGCTTATTCTTGATTGTCTCACCTCCCCCAGCAATATAAAAAAAAAATGCAGTGGTACCTCGGTACTCAGTGTTAATTGATTAGAATTAGAATAACAGAATTGGAAGGGCCTTTATAGGTCACCTAGTCCAACTTCTTGCCCAAGCAGGAGACTCGACACCATTTCTGACACATGGCAGTCTCTTCTTGAAAGCTTCCAGTGATCAAGCTCCCACAACTTCTGAAGGCAACTTCTGTTCCACTGGTTGATTGTTCTCACTGTCAGGAAATTTCTCCTTATTTCTAGATTGAATCTCTCCTTGATCCATTTCCATCCGTTATTCCTTGTCCTGCCTTCAGATGCTTTGGAAAATAGGTTGACCCCCCTCCTCTCTGTGATAGCCCCTCAAATATTGGAAGACTGCTATCATTTCTCCCCTGGTCCTTCTCTTCACTTGACTCGCCATGCCCAGTTCCTGCAACCGTTCTTCATAGGTTTTAGCCTCCAATCTCCTAATCATCCTTGTTGCTCTTCTCTGCACTTTTTCTAGAGTCTCAACATCTTTTTTTTAGTGTGGAGACCAAAACTGTGTTCCAAGAGGAATGATGACTACCAAAAATGATGTGACCCAAACAAATTATTCCCATAAGGAATAATGTAGAGAGTCACAAAGCAGCCGACACCGACAAGTTCTAACTTGTGCATTGAGCACCAAACAAACGATGCGTACCAGAATTTTCATGTAAAAATACATTGAGTACTAAATCCAATGAGTTTCAAAACAGTTAAGTACCAAGATACCACTGTATATATTAAAAATGATATTTTTTTTTAAGAATGAAGAAAACTCACTGGGACAACCCATCTTTTGCAAGCATCACCCAAGATCTGTTCTGAATATGCAATTCAACAGTTTCATTTGACAAGCTAATCAGCTTGACTGAGAATGTCACTTCGGATCATGCAACTGAACTAAATGGATTTGGAGATCCGATTTAGTCTTTATAAGAAGTCCGTTGGTTCTTGAAATCTCTTTGAAGGCACACTTAGATTCATTAAGACTGATGAGGTTGCAATTTGATTCCGCAATTTGATTCTGCAATTCCATTCAAAGGAAGGGGTGATTCAGTCAAGTTGCCTTCAAATCAGAGGTCTGAATCACTGCTTCCGATGTCCATAATATTTAACATATGTCGGCAAGCAGAGTTGCGCTCAGATGTGCTTTTGTTGCAGATCTGAATGAGGGCCTGTTGCTCCCTAGGAAAGAAGGAGCTTTAGTTATCCGTGCTTTAAAATAGGTCTCTGGGCTGAGGCTAAACTGAACACAGGAGCCAAGGCATTCTTTACAAATCCCTGGAGAAAATAGAGTAATTTCAGAGATGTTTCATGGTCTGTAAAACTTCCTGGAATTTTTAAGAGCCTAGACGTGTGGGATGTTTTAAAGAAATGTAATCAGGAAACTGTCAAAGGTTGGGGCAGAGTCTAAGAAACAAGCAGCACAGAGATGTAGCAGAAAGGCCTGCTGATTTTGCCCTCATAAAGACGTCTGAGAACCAGGTGCATGGAGCAGATGGTCTAGTGCAGTGGTTCTCAACCTGTGGGTCGGGACCCCATTTGGGGTCAAACGACCATTTCATGGGGGTCCCCAAAAATCGCTGTCCGCCATTTTTTTCCCTTTTCCCTAGCTGTCCTACTCCCTTTTATTGGTGGCCACACCCACTTGGGGGTCACCACAACATGGGGAACTGTATTATGGGGTCACGGCATTAGAAAGGTTAAGAACCACTGGTCTAGTGACATAGGGAAACTACAAAGAAGGATAGAAGGGGGTATCAAACCCAACCACACAATGGCCTGCTGTTCCTGTTACCTCCAGCTAAAGCAGTAGTTCTCAACCTTTTTAATGTCGCGACCCCCAACCGGTCGTAAGTCGAGGACTACTCAACCGGTCGTAAGTCGAGGACTATTCAACTGGTGCAGCACCGTTTGCAGAATGGGACTTTTGGCGGGCTCAGCAGGGCAGAGACAGCCTGGACAATTCCTATTGGCTTTTTAAAAGCCAATAGAATTAGACTCTATTCAAGAGAGTCTATTCTATTGGCTTTCAAAAGCCAATCGAATAAAAGGGAGTAGCACAACTAAGGAAAAGGGGGAAAAATGGCGGACTGCGTTGTTTGGCGACCCCCGTGAAATGATTTTTCGACCCCAAATGGGGTCCCGACCCACAGGTTGAGAACCACTGGGCTAAACTAAGCCCTTCGCTGTCCCAATATCCTGGTTCTTCCTGGGCCTAGAATTGAAGGAACATTTTTGGAAAGAACAGAATTGGAGTTGGAAGGGATCTTGGAGGTCATCTAGTCCAACCCTCTGCTCCAGCAGGAGATCTTATACCAATGGTGGCAAACTTATGGCAAGCGTGCCAGAGGTGGCACTCGGAGCCCTCTCTGTGGGCACACGCATCATGCCCTGGAGATGGCAACCACCCTTCTTCAAGCAACTGCCCGCTAACTCACCGAGGTCCCACGTCGGCGGATGCATCCCAGCACGGCTGGTTTTCCTTCCCCTGTCCCATCCCTCCTGGTCTCGCATGCTCTCCTTTTCCTGGGCACGACCCACTGCATCACTTCCACAGCGGTCAGCCGGTCAGCCAGCTCAGAGGCAGCTTCTCTGAACTGCTGTTGGCGGGCTGCGGTGCCCCAGAGTGCACCAGTCAAGGGGCCGGCAGGCTGTGGCTCCTGATAGACACTGTTGACCCCCATGTGCTCGCTGGCTTCTGTGTGTGGGGGACGATGGTGTCAGGCAGCAGCCGCCACAGCCCCTGCTTTGCCTTGCCCTGCGACAATGGCACCCCTGCCCTGCCTCACCTTGCCTCACCTCACCCTGCAGGATGAGCCTCCTGCCCACTGCCCCACCTGCCAGAGACCCCCTGGATCTCACCCAACCCTGCCCGGCCCCCACACGTGTCCTTCCCCACGAGCAACATCAAGGTGACCATGCCCACCTTGGCCACATCCACCCAATCTGCCATAACCACCACAGCTACGCCCACCCAGTGGGCCACACCCACCCGGCAATAAATAAGTGGGTTTTGGGTTGCAGTTTGGGCACTCGGTCTCTAAAAGGTTCGCCATCACTGCCCTATGCCATTTCAGTTCAATGGTTGCCTAGTCTCTTTTTAAAAGCCTCCAGTTGATGAAGCACCCATAACTTCTTGAGGCAAGCTGTTCCACTCATTAATTGTTCTCACTGTCCGGAAATTTCTCCTTAGTTCTAGGTTGCTTTTCTCTTTGGTTAGTTCCCATCCTTTGCTTCTTGTCCTGCCTTCAGGTGCTTTGGAGGATAGCTTGACTCCCTCTTCTTCGTAGCAGCCCCTTGAATATTGAAACACTGCTATCATGTCACCCCATGTCCTGCTTTTCATTAAACTAGACATACCCAATTCCTACAATCATTCTTGGGGAACAGAGTTACTATTAACTTTGGCCCTTTTGACAAAACATCTGCAACTGAGAGAGCAGATACTTTGTTTAAAGGTCCACAGCAGTTGATATCTCTGCTTGCCTTTGGGCAGATTATCAATGCGTTGCAATGTTTTTTTTAAAAAAAAATATGGGTTTTATAAAGACAGTAGAACTCATACCATGTAACAAACCTACATGTAAATTACAATCAGGAGACTGGGACTATTGTTGGATAATGTAGCTACAATACTGAGCCGATTCTCGTGGACACAGAGAGGCTGAAGAAGATAAATCTACAGGTTCTGAGAGATGAAAAAAAAAATAGAAACATCTATTTAGAAAAGTATGTAGAACCTATAGCTGCTATAGATCAGATATAGCTAGAGTCAAATGTGCCGACAATGTGTCCATGATTAAAGACTTTTTCAGAATAAATATGCCTGGAATTTCCTTGAAGTGTTCCATTAGTCGGAACTTGACAGCTAGATTTGCACCTCATTTGCCTGACTCCGACTGAGATCTGGGTGGGTTTTGGTTTGATCCCTTGAAAAAGCTGCAAGCTTTTAGGAATCCTGCAGCCTTTGTCTAAATCCCTCTCTGCCCAGTCCTGTTTTGCAGTGTGCTTCATCTCGTCCCTGGTCGTCTCCTGCATGGTGACCTTCTGCATGTTGCTGAAGTCCATGGGAAACCACAGGTGAGGCTTCTTCCCAGGGTTCAGAGGCCCAAACATCTCCTCCTCCTCCTCCTCCTCCTCCTTTTGATCACATGTTCTCCCTGTGTTTCAGGACTAATCTCCGGTGTCTCTACCAAGGGGCTGTTGAAAAGGTTTTCTATCGTTCCTGTAAACTCCAACCTTCCCAGCAATCTCTCGTATGCTGGATGCAATTCACGGGTTTCCAGATATCATTTGCGTGCCTAGGTAACTGAGGAGCCCTAATCACACCTTAGAAGGTGGGAATAGAGAGTAGTAAGTTGAAAAGAATGTGCTGGAAGATGTGAACAAACCACATCCAAACTGTTGCCAAGAAAACTGCATGGATGTGTCCTCCTGGCCACCAGTCAAGTTTGTGTTGAGGGAGTTTTATTATTTTCCTGGCCTTATACTCCACTTTCTGAGCAATAATTGGGCCAAAAAGTGAAATGAGTGCAGTTGGGAAGAGGTGATGGTATCCTCAAGATCAGAACGGATGTCCATCTGTGATCTTCCTTGCAACCCACCGCACCTTTTTGTCTCTGTCCCAGCTCTGCTCATCCAACACATTGTCTTCTTCATTTGCATCGTGTGTTTCACTTTCCTGATTGTTGTCCCACTGCAGTCTGGCAGCAACATGCATCTTTTCAAAATTGTGGTGAACTTGTGGTAAGTGTTCCACAGAGCCAAGCTTGGAAAGTAACATGATTTATCTGCCAGCCAGACCCTTATGTTGAACTATCTACTTTTTTCTCCATGAACTAAAAACTGCCAAGCTCAGCTCTATCTATTTAATGTTTCTTTGTGTAGCTGTTGGGTCTAGGGGAGCAATCATTTCCCATTTCTCTAACACTGCATTTGTTTCTAGTGTGATGACTAGAACAACTAGTATATCCTAAATTGTTGCTTTAAGAAAATTGGATGTTCATTCATTGAATGATGGATTATTTTGGTTTTGTCTAGGCCCTTCTGGTTGACCTTGATTGTTTCATTCATCGCCCAGAACCTGCTGGTCCACTACTACTTCCTGGAGCGAGACCATCTACCCAGAGAGTTGACCAACAGGTGATTATTGAAAACCATCCATCATAAAATATACCAAATATATTGGTATATCATCTGGAGATCATCTGGTTGAGATCCCTAGCCTGTTCTGGAATTTTGCAATGAATGATGATAAAATAATGAAAAAAAAAGCATCAATGATGGCCTTATTGGACCACCTGACTATCAAGTCCAGAATGGACCACTCAGATTGGCAACATCTGCCCATTTATAGGAACAGATAATGCTCTTTTTGAGATACACTACATTTGAGATGAACAAAAAGGGAAGATTGGAAAAGACCTTGCAGATTATCTGGCCCGATTACCTCCATGCCATATTACAAGACCCTTGATAGATGCCCATCAGCCTCTCTTTTACACACCTCCAGCAAACAGAGTCCACCACCTCCTGAGTCACCTATTCCATTGTTGAACAGTTCATACCTTCACCAAATCTTTCTGATGGCCAATCATCCTTTACTTCCTCGTAAATTGAAGGCCCTTCTTTAGGTTTTATCTTCTGGAGCAGATCTGATCGGTTTGGCCTGGTTTTTTTTTACTACTTCCAACCCTTCAGATATTCTGACAACTCCTAAAAACTTCCACCAACATAAAAGTTTTACGCAAGAAGGAATTATGTTAATATGGAGAGCCATTGTCATTGGTATTGATGTTACCTGAACATTCATTATTATATCGTTGCAACCCATTTGTGTATATGTGTGGGCGCTTTTGTGTGCTTTACTCATGACCGCCTCTGCTTCCCTCTTATGCAGGCGAGCCTTTTACATTGTGACGTACATGTTTTTCCCCATCAATGTGCTCCTGGGGTTAATGGCAGGAATCTGGAGAATGGTGATCTCAGCTCTGTACAACATTGTTCATTTCTGCCAGCTGGATGGGAGTCTACTGAACCGTGGAGTGGAGAGGTTTGATCCAGGTAAGGAATACAAGACACATACACACCCCAACCAGCCTTTTTTGCCCTGACTGCATCCCTCCCTCTTGTTCAGGATGCCTAAAGCTTTGTTCATACGTCATATGAAGCCCATGTAGATTTGTTCGGTTGCAACCTAGGGCAAAATGTCTACGGAGAGTCTCAATCATCCAGGTCATGCTTGTCCCAAAGTGGGTTTTTTTTTTTTTTCATAAAAGGCAACTGGACTTTTTTGGGTTGTTGTTTTTTTTCTTTGAAAACCTTTCACTTCTCATCCAGAACTGAAGAAGCTTCTTGGATGAAAAGCAAAATGTTTTTAAAGAAAAAAACAACAACAGAGTCCAGTTGCCTTTTGGGAAAAGCACCTGTGGGACTACTGCAATATGCAAACTCATCCAACCTGGTCTGTGGGAACTCAGCGGACTGACTAAGGTTAAATAGGTTAGGACAGCGGTCCCCAGTCTTTCTGGCTTGGCAGCCTGGCAGGGAGGGAAACGGGATGGTTCCCTGTGAGTGGTAGGTGGGTGTGCACAAGGGTGTGCAGCTCAACAAATGGAGCCAAGGAAGTTTTGCGCACAAGCTGCCACCACTTGCTTGAGGGGAGTTTTACATGTGAGGGGAGCTTTGCATGCATGCACACGCTCAGCCTCCACTCACACGGCCGGGTTTCAAACAGGCCGCAGCCTGGGGGTGGGGGACCCCTGGGTTAGGACACTATGGAACACCTCCATTAAAGCAGAAGTCCCCAACCTTTTGGGCACTAGGGACTGGTTACATGGCAAGGGGTTTTTCTGCGGACCAGAGGGGGCGTGGTTTTGTGTGCTGCCTGCATCCCGCAGATGGGGCTTTGCTTGCTTGTGCGGACCGGTTGCTGGCAGGCCATGGCCCACGGTACCGGTCCACAGACCAGGGGTTGGGGACCCCTGCATTAAAAGACATTTATCATATAACCTTTTATCAACTTTATGGGCAGCCTTAAAAGTTGTTTTTGGAGAGACATGAAATGAAGTTGAGAGAGCTTCACAAGATGCCTTTGTCATTCATGTCTTTGCCTTCTTGCCTGTCGTGTCTTTGTACATGTCTAGACTGATGTGCTGCAATTTTAACCTCTCCCCTCTCTCCTCTTCCCTGCGTTCCACCGACGTCACCACCCTCCGTCTCTTTCTCGCAGGTTACCGTACCTACTGCCAATATTTGAAAATTGAGGTCAGCCAATCCCACCCAGTAATGAAAGCCTTTTGCCTCGTGCTTCTCCGCTGGCAAAGCGACCAAAATATGCAGACCCTACAACTCAGAGATGCAGAAGAAGGTAAGGGATCAGCCGAGGACCAAGTCCAGGAGCAGAATGAATGGAAAGCTGGGACAGGTAGATGGAGAAAAATGGACCATCAGCTGCCATAGTCGCTCCAAGCTTTCCTTTGAAATAGATGTAAGCAGGTAGTCCTCTACTTACGGTCACAACTCAGCCCCAAATTTCTGCTGCTAAGCAAGACAGTTATTGAGTTTGGCCTCGTTTTATGTCCTTCCTTGACACGGTTGTTAAGTGAATCACTGAAATTGTTAAGTTAGCAACACTGTTGTTAAGCGAATCTGGCTTCCCTCATTGACTTTGCTTGTCAGAAGGTCACAAAAGGGGGACCATGTGACCCCAGGACACTGCAATCGTCATAAATATGAGTTGGTTGCCAAGCATCTGAACTTTGATCACGTGACCCTGCAGGTCGTAAGTCTGAAAAATGGTAATAAATCACGTTTTTAGTAACTTTGAACCACCACTAAACTATTGTAAGTTGGGAACTACCTGTATTAAACACTCGAGAGAAATAAGTCCAAATCATAATAATAATAATTGCCTTGCTTTCTTCTTCATCTCTCTTCTGCATCTGTATCCTGCTTTAAAAATCTTACTTCTCTAACTTACAAGGTTTTTGTTTTTTTTTTAAAGTCTGGAATCAGATCTCATGAAACAAACCTATCAAATTATACTCACCGCTTACTCTCTCCTTCTTCTTTCCTGATTATCTTCAAGCTGACCCCCCACATAACCTTTGAAGACCTCCGTTTGAACGTGATTCTTTTCTCAACAGGAATCAAACTCATGAAGACCACCAGTTCAGCACCCAAAGCATCAAAGGGCCAACAGAACCGGGTCCGATGGTGCTTGGCATATACCCTCATCAACAACCCTTCCCTATTGCCTTACCGCAAAGGGGCTCTTGTGGATGCAACAGCTAATGGGACCAAAGGCAGCCTCACCAAGCCTTGATGGAACCAGCAAGCGGTCTTGGAAACAATGGACTCCCATCAGGAGATGATGGATGGATTCCATCACGAGTTTTCATCTTGGGGTTTTTCAAGTTCTATGCCTCTTTCGGGCTTATGCATCTACCTTGACCTGTTTGTAGACTTAGAAGATGACTGAGGCTTAGTTGTCCTCCCTTCCTCTCCCACCCCACCCCACCTCAGGACAAACAACCTTGGATGGGCATGAAACCCATGCAAAGTTTTGGAATGGATCCAAAGCTGGTCTGTTTCTCTGCATTACAAGATGTTCCTTAGCATGTGTCCTCCTGTTTGTTTGTTTTTTTAATATGGGAAACCTGTCAATGTTGCCCTTTCATACATCTTGGGTTTTGAGGCCTCCTGAAGTGCTGGGTGCCCCCTAAATCTTGGGGGCTCACTTTTAGCAAGAAAGAAAGCAAAGGACGGTAGGCTAATAAGTTAAAAGCAGAACGGAGATCGGAGTGGTCCTCAAAATGGGGATTTTTGAGGGTTTTGCAAATGTAAGTAATGGGTTCTTTTTGAATGTTAGGGGTGGGTGGTGTTTGAGATGGAGAATTTGTATAAATGCATTGAACAGACCGCTTTATCTTGTTTAAATTCCCAAATACACTGTTCCAGGTTGTCTAGATGGATGGCTGCTATTCTTCAGTGGAATTAAAAGGTTTTAAATATAGAGAACAAGAAACTGGACAATCAAAATATAGGCACAAGAGAGAGAAAAAACACATTTCGGACATTTTAATCCCTCCAGTTCTGATAGGTTACATTGAGAAAATCCTACATAGTTGTGTCCCTCTTCCTGCCAAGTTATGGAGCTGCTTCTCCTAATCTTTAAACCAACTAGGGAATACCTCCCATCGCCTTTAAATTTAAAACAGCTCCCATTTCAGGATCTGGCCAGATGACTTCCACACACCTAGTGAATGTAGAGTAATTAAAGAGTACAGAAACCTGATTTCTACTACGATGAATAATAAATGAAATGTCATTGTTAGTCTCTTGGAGAAGGTGTGCTTCTTCTTCTCCTCCTCCTGTACCTCTTCTGCATCTCTTCTGGCCTACTGGAAGTCGAACGCTGGAAGGATGCATTTGATGAAGAAGTTGTTTTGACAATGTTGGGACTTTAAAAAAAAAATATAACTAATAAAACTGACTTGCCTGATCAAAGGGCTGCCTATCAGCATTTTTAATTTTTTTTTCTCACATTATCCACCTGTTTTTTTTTTCTTACTTGAGGATATAGGGAAACCTGCCCCAGTTCAAACGAAGATTCTTGATCTAGAACAGAAGTGTGAAACGTTGACCTAAACTAAAAGCTGCCATGGGCCATACTGTAGAAGGAAATCAGATTTTCTACACAATCCCAGATGGCAAATGTCTTAACTGTCCTGGGCAAGCAAGAAGAACAGGAATAAACTCCAAAAACCCAGCGGGCTTTGATTTCCTCCATTGCAAACCGTCTTGGGCACTGTAGGAGTCAAATAGATAAACTTCACATTTTCTTGAGATGTCAGGACTTCTTTGATGTCACAAGTTTTGTTTGGGTTCTTGCTGGCTTGGAGATGGTTCTTGAGGAAAGTGGTGGGCTTCTCGGAGCCGGCCAAAGCCACATGGACAGAGGCCTCATGAAAGCCAACGTCGTTATAGGCCTGGCAAGTATACATGCCTTCACTGGCCTTGCTGAATTTGGTGACGGCCATGGATCCATTTTTGAAGACCAGAAAGCGCCCTCTGCTCTGTGAAGAACTTGCAGGATCTAGCAACAAATCCTCTTCTCTTTCAATGTTGGGCCCATCGATGGCCACATGTTGATCAGCTGTCTGGATTTTCCACCTGATCTTTGGTGGGGGCTTACCCACGGCGTTGCAGTGCAATTGAAGGGTAAGCCCATCCTTCAACTTGCTATCACCCAGGCTGGAATGATAGACCAACTGGACTGATGGAAGGGCACAGTCCAGCTTCAAGGATCTCCCAAGAACGAGACCTTTCTGTTTCTCCGGAGTAGCACATGTAATGGACTTCTTCTCTGGAAGTGAAACCAGCGTGCTCTGTAGCCATCCATCTAACCACCAAATTTTACAGGTGCAGTCAAAGGGGTTGTTGTTGATCTGCAGCTGAGCTAACTTAGGCATGGAACTGAAGGTCCCATCCGAGAGAGTAGCCAGCCTATTGTCACTGAGCCAGAGAGAACGAAGGTCCTTAAGGGACTGAAAGGCTTCTGGTGGGATTTTCTCCAGATGGTTGTTGCTGAGCTTCAGCTGTTGCAGAGAGGTGAGGTTGGATAGGTCTCCCCAGGGGAAACTCATTATCTGATTGTGACTGAGATCAAGCGCTCGGAGGTGTACCAAACAAGCAAAGGTGCCCTCAGCAATGGTGTCAATTTCATTGTAGGAGAGCCACAAACCTTGTAGTTTTGCCGTGTTGGCAAAGGATTCTTCCCCCAATGAGGCAATGTGGTTGACAGACAGGGTGAGGGTGGTGGTGTTGGAGGAGAAGTCCTGAGGAACCATCTGGAGATCTTGGTAAGAACAGTCTGCAACATATCGCTCGTATTTCTTCTTGGCTGCACACCGACACACTTCTGGACAGCTCTGGATCCCCACAAAGAGCAGTGCAGTTAGCAAGCAGGTGAAGGGATCCATTGCTTTCTCCCCATTTAGCTGTAAAACAATAACAGGGGAGATTATCTTCCATACTTCTGAGATCTAATCCAACCCAACCATCAGCCTATAGCTGTGTTGTATCACCTCAGACTGAACAAGGGCACCACCTGATGGGACTTTCTTTTGTTGAGTGGAGAGAACCAATCTGGAGTTGGGTAATCTAACAAATCTGGTATCAAGACTTCTGCCCAGCAATTGTATGTGATAGCAAATTCATCCTCAATTTGTCTTGGAGATCTGCAAAAAAATCATTCCAGCAACACTGGATGGATGAAGTGATAATAGTTAAAAAACTATGACAATCAAAACTATATTGCAGCTAGCAAGGAACACTATTTTTATTGCCAGCTTATGGACAACCAGTCTGGAAGGATGTAGGGTCTTCCACTCAAACGGGGTTGGACTAGAAGACCTCCAAAGTCCCTTCCAACCCTTCTAGGAATGTCCGTTGCATAGGTACATCAGTTTCGTTTCCATTTATTTCCTATCTGGATGTCCTTCAACCTTTCAATTCAATTTTAATCAAGAAAAGATCCTTGCATTTTTAAAATTATTATGAAATACATCCTTTGCATAGACTGTGTAGGCCAAGACATAAAACTTAAGTAACATAGCATCCAATTTATAATTTTCCTGTACCAGTTCTCTTATTTTAAGAGTAGGTTCATGAGGTTTATTTCCATGTTATTTTCATGTTGTGTGAATCCAACCAACCCTGTGCTGCTTAATTAATCAACTCTGGTTTAGCCCTGTAAACACACAGACTCAAGGAAGCATTCCCATTTCTCAGCCTTGGCAACTTTAAGATGTGTTGTCGTCCACTCCCAGAATTTTCCAGCCGGCAGATTCTGAGAATTGAAGTCCACACATTTTATAGTCACCAAGATTGTGAAACAGGGCCATAATCTATTCCGAATTAGTGTGCTTCTTTTGTTGTCTTGTTTCACAATTTCACAATTTCACAATTCTATTGGGAAGAAGTTATCTTCGGCCAACTAGTACATGTCTAGCTGAAGATGTGCCTTGCCGTAAAAAGGATGACTTTATAGCTAAAAGAAGAAGAATTTTCTGGTAGATCATCAACACCTCACCACAACACCTTTCCAACAACACTCTCTTCTTTCGCATTCCCCAAGGACAGTGACCTCCTTCTGAGTTTATCCCAATATATGGAGTTTGGGAGTAGAACATGGCAGCTCAAAAGTAAAGGTAAAGTCAGGACGTCAGGTCTTCTTGTACGGTTTTTTTTCTATTAACCACATCCTGGAATTCAGGCTACAAATTTTGGTTGCCGCTAACACAACTGAACTGTTTTCCGTGGACTGCTTAAGAAGAAGTCTTCTTTCCCAGATGTAGAACTGGAGACTTGCCATGCACGCCTTCAGAAAATTATGGCTCCCCTAGTGCAATATATTTTGTTGATGACCTTCAGACTATCACCAGAAGTTTTGTGTGCTCCAGCGCTGGAGGTTTTTAAGAAGAGATTGGACAGCCATTTGACTGAAAGAATAGAATAGAGTAGAGTAGAGTAGAATAGAATAGAATAGAATAGAATAGAATAGAATAGAATAGAATAGAATAGAATAGAATAGAATAGAACTCTGAAGGTCTTCTAGTCCAGCCTCCTGCTCAAACAGGAGAACCTATACCATCTCAGACAAGTGACTGTCCAGTCTCTTCTTAAAAACCTCCAGTGATGGAGCACCCAAGCTGTTCACTGGTTGACTGTCCTCACTGTCAGGAAGTTTCTCCTTAATTCCAGGTTGCTTCTCTCTCTGGTCAGTTTCCAATCATTGTTTCTCATCCTTCCCTCTGGTGCTTTGGTGAATAATGGAAACCCCCCCCCCTCTTCTTTGTGGCAAGGGTTGGACAAGAAGACCTCCAAGGTCCCTTCCAACTGTGTTATTCTATTAAGTTATGTTCGGTTCTACCTTCAAAGAGGGCTTCATGAGGAGTGGGTAGCACCCGTATCAATGCTCTGGCATTCTATTGCTTTATATCAGTGGTTCTTAACCTTTCTAATGCCGCGACCCCATAATACAGTTCCCCATGTTGTGGTGACCCCTAACCACTTATACATTACCGGGTGCCAGGGGTGTGGCCAAAGAAAAGGGGAAAAAAATGGCAGACAGCCTTGTTTGGCGACCCCCGTGAAATGGTCGTTCGACCCCAAATGGGGTCCCGACCCACAGGTTGAGAACCAATGCTTTCTTTGTTTCAGTGACAGAGAAGGCTGGTTAAGGGTCTTCACCCTGGCACCCTGGATTTCTAGGGTGCTGTAGTTAAATTCTGATTCTGTAAGAGGCCCTCCCCTGAATTCTCTCAAGTCCTAATCACCAGTTCAAATCCTAACCACTTGGCCTGCTACCTGGAAAAACTAGAACCTGTGCTTCACGTTTGTTTTTCTCTCCCTTAAGCTAAGAACAATCACAAAACCAATGAATAGTTTAAAAGGCTGGCTTTTCCCAGGTGTGCTGAGGATCCATCCCATCTGATCAGCAATGGATGATGGGGAAGGTGGCCTCAACATCTCTCTAGGACCAACAAGAAGAACTTCTTGTATTTTCCACTATTGAGCTTAGCGGCTGCTCAAAAGCTGGAATTCACAGCAAAATCTGGAGGGGCCAATTCAACACGCTTGAAATTGAGCTGTTTTCTCGGCATTCATTGAAGCCACCACAATTTGGAATCTTCTCTAGAAAAACTTTACAAAGTTTGGTTTGTTGTCTGGTAGAACCCCAAAAAGAAGCAAGTCTCATTTCGTTCCCTTTTCTCTCCGGAATAGTAGTCCTTATCCCTTCCCTCCCACTTTTGCAGCCATTATCCTCCTCCCTCAAATACGCTACGCAAAAAACTTGCCATCAGCCCAGATGTTTCCTTTCTCCCAGTTTCACAATCCCTGGCCCTAAAATAGAGTCACTCGGCAAGGGAGAAGAACTGAAATCTGAGGAAAATCAGAACCAGCTTTTAGAGGGGGGTAAAAAAAAAAAAAGGCACCATCCCAGAAAATAAGCAATTTAACAACAACAAACTTAACACATAAAAAGGAATGTTTTTCTCTTGGTTTTTTTACCTTTTTCCAAGCTCCCCTGTTTTGTCTCTTGCGATGTTTCAGGAGGAAAACGTCTACAAACATTGCGTTGAGAGCAGTCAGAGTTAGGCATTCCAAAAACATTAATAATAATAGAAAGTCCTGCCTCCAATTTGGCAGGAGTTGGAGCACAGCAGCGGGATGGGGGGGAGGAGTTGATTTTTTGCAGGCCTCACTAAAAAAAGAGAAATGTTTGGGTTTTTTTCTGTTTAATGGAAGGGGCCTCTGGTATGCAATGTGCTTTCTGGAAATAAACTGTTCATGTTGTCTCTGATGGGGACATTCAAGGAAAAGACATCCAAAAAGTTTATTCTTGATATTCTGGATTTCCACTGAGGGTTCAGATGGATTGAGTTTTCCTCCTCTCCTCATTAATATGTAATAAGATTATTACGTATGTAATAAGATTTTACATATTTGTTTGTTTAATTGGTTTGGGCAGCAGCCCTCCTTGCCAAACAGCTCAGGCTGTGTGTGACACCAGAATAACAGAATAACAGAGTTTAAAGGGAGCTTGGAGGTCTTCTAGTCCAGGGATAGGCAACCTTGGCTCTTTTATGACTGGTGGACTTCAACTCCCAGAATTCCTGAGCCAGCGTGGCTCAGCTTGGAAACCTCTCTCTTTCCCCTCAGCATGGCTGGCTCAGGAATTCTGGGAGTTGAAGTCCACGAGTCATAAAAGAGCCAAGGTTGCCTACCCCTGTTCTAGTCCAACCCCCTGCTCAGGCAGGAGACCCTATACTAGTGATGGTGAACCTTTTAGAGACCGAGTGCCCAAAAACCTCCCTGTCCCCCTCCCACCCCACCTCTGCCCCCGCTCTGCCCCCTGCCCCTCCTGCCCCTACCCCACCCACCCACCCCTGCCCCACCCACCCACCAGGCCACCCACCACCTCCCTGGCCTATCGCAGATTGTCCAGGCGGCCCAGCAGCACCATGGCGGCTACACCCTCCGCCCGCACCATGCAGCATCATCTGTTTGCGACGGGGCACGAGGGCAGAGTCTTATACCTGCCCGGCTGCTATGTCCTTGGCTGTACTGCTCCGCACAGGCCGCACCTGGGGGCGATTCTCCTCCAGGGGGGCTGCTGGTGAGGAGGGGGTCAGGGGGAAGGCGGGGCTGTGGTGACAGTGCGTGTGCCCACAGAGAGGGCTCCGAGTGCCACCTCTGGCACACGTGCCATAAGTTTGCCACCACTGCCCTATACCATTACAAATAAAAGATTACTTCTTAAAAAACATCCAGTGATGGAGCACCCACAACTTCTGGTGGCAAGCCATTCCACTGGTTAATTGTCCTCCCTGTTAGGAAATTTCTCCTTAATTCCAGGTTGCTTCTCTACTTGATTAGTTGCCATCTGTTGTTCCTTGTCTTGCCTTCTGGTACTTTGGAGAATAGGCTGAGCCACCTCTTCCTTGTGGCAGCCCCTCAAATATTGGAACCAATAAACACCAATAAACAACAACTAGAAAATCTATGGCCTGTCAGCTTTTCCTTTCAGAGATATTTATTTACCTCAACAGAGAAACAGAATGATCCAGGGCAAAAAAGCAGTAGGAACTGAGTGACTGTAGATGACCAGGTTGAGCCTGAAGGAGGCGTCAAGTATGTCATAAGTCACGAATCCCTGCACACTTGCAAGAGATCCAAGTCCAGCCCACCTTGAATGCCTTCCTTATTTCCCGCTCTTTTCCCTCGACTGTTAGTTGGTCAGATTCTTGTAGAGAGCTTAAGCTTGTAATAAATCTTTATACTCATTTGAACTGCCTAAATCTCCTGATTTCCCCAGCGTTTGACTCTGACTTCCTGCCAGCTTGATTATGGTTGACTGTCCTCCAGCTGAGATTTATCTCCTCAACTTCCAGAGGACTCAGCCAGGATTGGTCTACTGAAACTCTGGGAAGCAGCATGGCACCACAGCTGCACCGAAGCAATCACAAATTTGCCAAATTTCAATTCTCTCGGAGTCATGGGTCTCAGATTTTGAATATGTTTTGTAGGTTAGCCCGATTCAGATACATCAATTCAAACATGGTGATCCTATGATGCCCTATTTTGCCTAATGGAAGATTACAAACAATTAAACAGACCCAAGAGTTTGAGTATGATTTAACTGGGTTAATTAAAAACCCAACTCGCCATGAAACAAAATATGAGATGGCAAGTAACGTGGGCCATACAAACCAACTCTGGAAGGCTATCAAAGCATCGGCCTTGGCAAAGTCTCAGATGATTAAATTAAAAATTGCCCACAGAACCGATTCAGATACTATCCATAGTCCATGGCAGATTTTCACTCCTGCTTTCTTATTTATTTTTCCCTTCCTTTGTACATACTCACTTAAAAATTCACACCTTCTCTGTCTCCTCCAGGCTGTAAAGCACAGATGCGGAGGAGTAAATAAAATGGAGATTGTCTGTCTCCCCGATGAATAACAGATGAAGCAGAGTCTCTAATCTGACTCACTGGCTGCTTTGGACTGAAGTAATGTCTCTTAACATAAGCAATATATTCTAAAGCATATAGATTAAAAAAAAACCTTGCTCTGTTTTCCTTTTTTTTGTAAAATGACTACAAAGGCTAGTTCAGCTTACGTGGGAAGGCAAAACAATCGGTTGACTCTGCGTGAGGATGTGTGTTTCAGGTGTCTCAGACAGCAGATGTGGTAGGCTAGAGAAGATATCAAGGTCATCTTTTTGGCCTCCTCCATCTTGGACTTTTATGAGGCCACCTGTCATCTCCTCCCCTTGCTTTTTGAGCTTGCTACCTTCTGGTGTGGTGATTCTGCTGTCCATCCACCACTTCTCATAATACACTGAACATAGAATAATAGGATTGGAAGTGATCTTGGAGGTCTCCTAGTCCAATCCCCTGCCCATGGCAGGAGAAAGCTTCCAATCCGGTCCTCACCCATTCCAAGACTTCAGGAGATGTTCATCTCATCCTTTCCATCAAGGTATCTGCCCATAGTTTCTTCTTTCAAACTGTTTCTGCAGAAGAAGGAGTCCACCCCTTCTTTAAACACCTGTTGTTCTCCATCGATGAAAAATTGGATGTCAACCAATCACAGTCCAATTATCTGTGATCTGTTCCTTTAGCTACCAGATCCAAGAGGAGTTTGGGACTGGATTCAATCGATCTCCCCTGTTCTTCCTTTTTCCCCAGTTAGAGGAAACAGGCCAAGAACAGGCCATCCAACTGATGGATGATGCTTAAGAGTTATAGATCCTGTTTGGTCTTCTGAGATGGAGAGTCTAACTTGGGAAGGGATAAGTATTCCTATAGAGCAGGGGTGTCCATCCTTGGCAACTTTAAGATTTGTGGACTTCAATGCCCAGAATTCCCCATGCTGTAGCCCAGTGGTGGCGAACCTGTGGCACAGGTGCCAGAGGCGGCACTCAGAGCCCTCTCTGTGGGCATGCGCGCCTTCGCCCCATTCCTAGGCCTTCAGCTGGGTTTTATAAAACCTTTTCACTTTAGGCCTCCGCCACCGTGTGCAAAAAAAAAAAAAAAGGTTCAATCCATCAATTTCAACTTTTTGTGGGGAAAAAAAAGATCTTGCAAAGTTGGAATTGATGGATTGAACTTTTTTTTTTTTTTTTTTTTTTTTTTTTTATTAAAGGTTTTATAAATTTTACAAAAAAAACAAGAACAATACAGAACAAAAAACAACACATACAAAAGAGAGAAAAAAAAATTAAACAATACATATAAAAAAAAACCCCCACCCCACACCCCTCCCAAAAACCCTCCCTTCCCCCCCCCTGAGCTTCCCAGAGCAGAATATAGGCTTAAGAAATAATAAAAAAAAAATAAAAATTAAATTAAAAACTCTATATTTATATATATAAAAAAGATATCTATAATATATATAAAAATAAAACTTATGAAAAGGCTATATAATATTTTTGTATACCCAATCTAAATTGTATAAATTTTATCCATTTGTCCCAGATAGCAAAAAACTTCTCTTGCGTTTGTTGCTTTAAGAAAGCCGAAATCTTTGCCATTTCCGCCAGATAAGCTACTTTAAAAAACCATTCCTGCAATGTAGGCAAAGATTCCTTCTTCCAATATTGTCCAACTAACAGCCTCGCGGCTGTGATCAAGTTTAACATCAATACAACCTCCTTTGTATCACAATCTGTAACAATACCTAACAAAAATAATTGCGGAGTGAATTTTACCCTCCTTCTAAAAATTCTCTGGATATTCCACCATATTTTGATCCAAAATGCTTTTATCTCTCTGCATGACCACCAAATATGATAATAGGAAGCCTCCTTATAACCACATCTCCAGCATTTAGGTTGCACGTCAGGGTACATGTAAGACATTTTTTGTGGATCAAGGTGCCATCTATAAAACATTTTATAAAAATTCTCCCTTAAATTCTGTGCTTGAGTAAATTTGACATTTCTCACCCAAATAGTTTCCCAGGTGTCCAATGAAACTGGCTCACCAAAGTTCTGCGCCCATCTAATCATACAATCTTTAATTAGTTCCGTTTCTGAGTCCAATTCAACTAAAACCCCATAAATTCTCTTAATGTGGGTTTGTCTTTGATCCTTCAGTTGCTTAATAAGATTTTCATCTTCTCTAAGAAAACCCACCTTGCAGTCCATCTTCCATCTATCTAGTAGTTGCCTATATTGGAACCAAGAATAAGTAAAATTTTCTTGTGCTAATTCTTCCCGTGATTTTAATTGCCAGTTTTGTCCATCCCATTTAAGTAACTGTCTATAGGACACCATATCCATTTTAACCCCTCTTTTTATTCCCTCTATCGCATGCCAAGGTATAGCCCATAATGGTACTTTAAAATCACTTTTATAATATTTTCTCCAAATCCTAAGTAAAGAAATTCTTAAAATATGAGATTTAAAAGCCCAATCTATTTTTTTATTAAATATTAAATAGGCATGCCACCCATAAAGTAAATCCCATCCCTCTAGATAAAGTATCTCAGAATTTGTCAAATTTACCCAGTCACTAATTAATGTTAAAACCACCGCATCATAATATAATTTCAAATTTGGTACCTTGAGTCCACCCCTCTCATGGATTGAACTTTTTAGTCCCACCCAGTCTGTTGTTACCACCACAGCCACGCCCACCCAGTGGGCCACACCCAACCAACGGGCCACACCCACCCGGCACCCGACGATGCATAAGTGGATTTTGGGTTGCAGTTTGGGCACTCGGTCTCTAAAAGGTTCGCCACCACTGCTGTAGCCCTTACCCTCGGGAATGTTGCCCCTTCAGATATCAGGAGGATCCCAATCCTGCTGGTGATTTCTAAGACCATGAAGAAGAGTGGGTTGGGTGCCTGAGCCTGGAATCTCAAGGGGGTAAAGGGTCCCATTGTCTGGCTGTATTAACATCCATAGTAACAATTTTACTTGGTGCTGTGTATATCTGTGCACTGATGAGGTTACCTAGTTGGGTAATGAAACATCTGCAAGAAAACAATCAAGCTCAGGAAGCACCAAGGACTCCACAATCTTCCTCTTCTCCTCCTTCGCTGCTCCTTCTTCTTCTTCTTCTTCTTCTTCTTCTTCTTCTTCTTCTCCTCCTCCTCCTCCTCCTCTTCTTCTTCTCCTCCTTCTCTTCTTCTTCTTCTTCTCCTCCTCTTCTTCTTTTTCTCCTCCTCCTCCTCCTTCTTCTTCTCTTCCTCCTCCTCCTCTTCTTTTTCTTCTCCTCCTTCTCTTCTTCTTCTTCTTCTTCTTCTTCTTCTTCTCCTCCTCCTCCTCCTCCTCCTCTTCTTCTTTTTCTCCTCCTCCTCCTCCTCCTCCTCCTTCTTCTTCTTCTCCTCCTCCTCTTCTTCTTTTTCTCCTCCTCCTCCTCCTCCTCCTTCTTCTTCGTCCTCCTCCTCCTCCTCTTCTCCACTTCCTTCTAGCACTGATCATGTTACCTAGTTGGGTAAGAAAACAACCAAGCTCAGAGAACACCAAGGGCCCCACAATTCAACCCTGAGCCACGAATATTCTCTTCCAAAGATATATTTATTTTATTCTCCTTTACATGTTTGAATTGCTTTTATGTTTTATGATGTACACAGGTTGAGATGGGCAGCTGTAGAAATCAAAACAAATCAAATAATATAAAACCTGCAAACTATTACCCCCAAACTGTACACCTTCATCTAATCAGCAGGAGTCAAAATTGACTGGAAGGCACCTATCTTACACATAATGGCTGCGTTTCTCGGAAGAGACACTTGTCATCTTCCCTCGTCTTTCTTCTACTTCCCGCTCCCGAAGGGATCCATGGCGTATCCTCCAATTCCAATATCTCATCATAACTAGATTCCCCGGAGAATTATTAGGTGGGAGGGGGCCGAAAGGGAGAGAAATCTATTACTCTCTAATTAATTGGAGGCAGAGAGGGTTGCGTTTCCC
The DNA here is from genome assembly GCF_016545835.1 of Crotalus tigris. Classification (NCBI taxonomy): domain Eukaryota; kingdom Metazoa; phylum Chordata; class Lepidosauria; order Squamata; family Viperidae; genus Crotalus; species Crotalus tigris. The sequence goes on from NW_024096563.1 coordinate 852,329, forward strand.
CTCTCTTTTCTATGTCTTAAAGCGAGAAACTCAATTAAAATGTGTCCACCAGAGACCATTTTTCCATAATGAGAAAGTCTACATTTCTAATGCACCGTAAAAATGTTGATATTGTCGCCCGCTCTGGAGAAAGAAGATTTATGCCATTTTGGTTCTGATAGTCAGATCAAAATCGAACAGATGCTTAAAGAAAAAAAGAAGAGAAGAGAAGAGAAGAGAAGAGAAGAGAAGAGAAGAGAAGAGAAGAGAAGAGAAGAGAAGAGAAGAGAGGTGACAAACATATGTTACTTTTTTTGTTCTGGAGGGTTTGGCCTGCAGAATGTCCCCATTTTGCCCTCTGCTCAATTCTTAGACGGTTTCATTTCCTTTAAAATAATGACAAATCGCCTCCCCCGCTTTACAGATAGTTCTCAATTTACGACCCACAATTGGGACCAGAATTTCCATCGCTAAGCAAGGGGGTTTGCTAAGTGAATCGTGCCCAGTTTTACCACCTTTTTTTTTTTTTTTTTGGCCACGGTTCTTAAGCAAAGCGCGGCAGTTCTTAGGTGAAGGATGCAGTCGTTAAGCAAAGCCGGCTTCCTTTATTGACTTTTCCTGTCAGGAGCTGTCAATCAGGGCCCCAGGATGCAGCAAACTTCATAAATACACACCAGTTAACAACCCTGGGGATGTGGCGACAGTCATAACTGTGAGGATGTCCAAGCACAGGTAATCTCCAACATACAACCGCAACTGAGCTCAAAATTTATGCTGCCAAGCAAGGCATCTGTTAAGTGTGTTTGCCCCCGTTTTACGACCTTTCTTGCCACAGTTGATAAGCAAATTGCTGCTGTTGTTAAGTGAGTCACATGTCATTAAGTGAATCCAGCTTTCCCCATTGGCTTTGCTGGTCAGAAGGTCGCAAAAGGGGATCATGTGACCCTAGGACAGTGATGGCGAACCTTTTAGAGACCGAGTGCCCAAACTGCAACCCAAAACCCACTTATGTATCACTGGGTGCCAGGTGGGTGTGGCCCACGCGGCGGGCGCAGCTACAGTGGGCTTGGCAGACTGGGTGGGCGCGGCCACTGGATGGGTGTGGCTGCAGTAGTCATGGCAGATTGGGTGGGCATGGCCAGGGTGGGCGTGGCCACCTTGATGTTGCTTATGGGGAGGGACACCTATGGGAGACGGGCAGGGTTGGGGGAGATCCGGGGGTTTTCTGGCGGGTGGGATGGTGGGCTCCCCAGTGGCAGCTCCAGGCTGGCTGGCCTTAAGCCAGTGATGGCGAAGTTTTAGAGACCACATGTGCTGGGGCGATGGCGCATGCCCACAGAGAGGGTTCTGCGTGCCGCCTCTGTCACGTGTGCCATAGATTCGCCACCACTGCCCTAGGACACTGCGACCATCATAAATGTGAGTCAGTTGCCAAGTGTCTGATTTTTGATCACGTGACCACGGGGAGCCTGCAACAGTCATAAGTGTGAAAAATAAGTCATTTTTATTTTTAGTGCTTGTTGTAACTTTGAACGGTCACTAAACGTCAGTTAAGGACGGCCTGTAATTTTTTTTCCCATTGCCATTTTTCAAATGGTCACTAAACCAATGATTCTAAGCCGAGGCCTATCGCAATTTTTAGGGCTGTTGAAAATATTTGAATGGATTCTCCAAACTTGATTAGACTGAAACATTGGACGAAAAAAACACCACAGATAATCCAGACTATATTGAACGTTTGGGATCCGTGTTCATTTTAAGAGCCAGTTTGCTCCCGTTTGGTGCAAATCCCTTCAGAACATAATAAAATCTATCTTCCAACTCTAACAGGATCCATTATCCTCCTCCTCCTCCGTGGAGAGACAGGGAGACGTGCTCTCCATACGAATCGTGCTTTTAATCAGAGGGGAAATTTACAATATCATTAGCTGCAGGGATAGGATCGCCTCTTTGGACAAAGGAGAGTGCCTTTTTCCTAACAGTTCACTGTGTTATTGTGAGAACATTGATTCCTTGTCTTTTTTCACAAGCAAGCACGTTCCTCGAAACCAGTGTGAATTGTGAAGGCACAGCAGGTTCCTGCTGGATGCTGTGAATGCATTGTGAGTGACATTGTCACTCTCCAATCAAGTTCTCTGCTTGAAACGCCGGTCAAATGGCTTCACTGCATTCACGCTTTTGTTTCGTGGTTTTGCTGTAATCCAAGAGTGTCAAACTCAATTTCATTGAGGGCCGCATCAGCATTGCGGTTGCCCTGGGGGGGGGCGGGTGTGTGTGGCCAGGGTGGGTGCGGCCTACTGGGTGGGCATGGATGGAGTGGGTGTGGCCTACTGGGTGGGCCAACTCTTCATCATTCGCCTCAAGGGTGCCTGTGGATGCCTGGGCAGGAGTGGGACAGATCTGAGGGTCTCTGGCAGAAGGGGGCGGGACTGGGGCAAGCACCAAGGCATGGTCCATTTCTTCATTCCTCACAGAGGGTGACCCCTCCCCAGCATGCACCCAGGGGCAGGGGCAACGCGGCAGGGGCTGGTTCCTCACTGTTTCCAGATGGTCTTGTGGAGCTAAGACTGAATGCGTTTCAGCATAGATGGCCACCACAAAATTGTACATTGGCTCCTAGCCAGCCTGGGCCAGGGCCAAGGCAGTGGGGGCCGTTCCCTCACTGTTTCCAGGATGGTTTCATGGGCCACATGAAACCACTTTGCGGGCCACATCCGGCCCCCTGGCCTTGTGTTTGACATGTCTGCTGTAGTCCTTCAAGATTTGACCGAATGACTTAAATACAGGAAGTCCTCAACTTATGGTCACACCTGAGACGGGAATTTCTGTTGCTAAGTGGGGCAGTTGCAAGTGGGTTTGGCCCCATTTTACAACTTTTCTTGCCCCGGTGGTTAAGTGAATCACTGCAGCGCAGTTGTTAAATGAGTAACATGGTTGTTAAGTGAATCTGGCTTCCCCCGTCGACTTCGCTTATCAGAAGGTCGCAAAAGGGGATCACATGACCGCGGGATGCTGTGACCGTCATAAATATGAGCCAGTTGCTGAGCGACCAAATTTTGATCATGTGACCCTGGGGATGCTGCAGTGGTTACATGTGTGGGAAAAAAGTCATAGATCACTTTTTTTTTAATGCCGTTGTAACTTCAAACGGTCACTAAATGAATGGCTGTAAGTCGGGAAAGTCCTGCAGTCCTTCAGGGTTTGAATAAATGGCATGCAACTGCCCTAAGTGACTGGCAGAAACATGAATGGGTAGGTAGGATTTGACAGGTGAGGACTGATAAGATTCCTTGTGCAAAGCTGGCTTGTCCATCCAGGCACATCTTTCTCTCTCTCCCTCTCTCTCTCTCTCTCTCTCTCTCTCTCTCTCTCTCTCTCTCTCTCTCTCTCTCCTCTCCTCCCTCCCTCCCTCCCTCCCTCCCTCTCTCTCTCTCCTCTCTCTCTCTCTCTTAGAAAGAGTGCAGTGAAGAGCAACAAATATGATTAGGGGACTGGAGGCTAAAGCATATAAGGAATTGGGTCTGTCTAGTTTAATGAAGAGAAGGACGAGGGAGGACATGACAGCAGTCTTCCAGTATCTCAGGGGCTGCCCCAAAGAAGAGGGAGTCAAGCTATTCTCCAAAGCCCCTGAAGGCAGGACAAGAAGCAACGGATGGAAACCAGCCAAGGAGAGAAGCAACCTGGAATTAAAGAGAAATTTCCTGACAGAGAGAACAATTAACCAGGAGAATAACTTGCCTGCAGAAGCTGTGGGTGCTCCATCACTGGAAATTTTTAAGAAGAGATTGGACAACCATTTGTCTGAAATGGTGTAGGGTTTCCTGCCTGAGCAGGGGGTTGGACTAGATGACCTCCAAGGTCCCTTCCTACAATTATTATTATATGGATCATCGCACAGTCAGCCAGATGTTCAGACTGGATTTGGGCATTTTGTCTACCTATCGAGTCCTTACCCAGGACCTGGGATAGGCAGATGTGGATGTTTGATGGTATTACAGATATCGTCGCAGGATGGAAGCATTTCCTAATAAGGCTGCCTTTTGCAATTGACTAATAGCGAATTTGTCAATGCCAATGGTGTTCAAGTGGTGCTCCAGTTGTTTTGGGATTGCACCCAAGGAGCCTATGACTATTGGTACTACCCTTGCTTGCTTTTGTCACAGTCTTTCTAGTTCTATTTGTAGGTCTTTGTATTTTGTTATCTTCTCCAGTTCTTTCTCGTCTATTCTGCTGTCTCCAGGCTTTGCCACATCCACTATCCAGACTTTTTTGTCTTTTTTATCGACAATTGTTAAGTCCGGGGTGTTATGTTGCAGGTGCTTGTCTGTTTGAATTCTGAAGTCCCAGGGCAGTTTAATTTTATCATTTTCTATGACTTTCTTTATTTTATGATCTCACCGGTTCTTGCTTACAGGCAAATAATATTTCTTGAAGATCTTCCAATGCACCATTGTTGCTACTTTGTCATGCCACTGCTTGTAGTCAGTCTGTGCAATCTTCTTGCAGCAGCTTATCAGGTGGTCCACTGTTTCTTCAGCATCTTTGCATAGGCGGCACTTACTGTCTGTTGCTGTCTTCTCAATTTTGACTTTATTATTATTATTATTATTATTATTATTATTATTATTATTATTATTATTATTATTATTATTATCATTATCATTCATCGCACAGTCAGCCAGATGTTCAGACTGGATTTGGCATTTTGTCTACATATCGAGTCCTTACCCAGGACCTGGGATAGGCAGATGTGGATGTTTGATGGTATTACAGGTATCGTCGCAGGATGGAAGCAGTTCCTAATAAGGCCGCCTTTTGCAATTGACTAATAGCAAATTTGTCAATGCCAATGGTGTTCAAGTGGTGCTTATTATTATTATTATTATTATTATTATTATTATTATTATTAATTAGACGTGAACCTCATTCAACTGAACATTCAAATTGACTGGCGCTGATGGTTGACACGGGTTGCTGCCAGCATCCTAGGTATCAACCAGGTACCTCCTTAAAATGTAAGATGTTCCGAGTAGCGCAGTTTTTTGTAGCAGCATTATTATTGTTGTTGTTGTTAAAATAAATAAAATAAAAATGAAATAAAAAAATGGAATAAACTCCTGCTGTAAGAATGCAGAAAGGGGACCGGCTGCCCAATTTACAACCCCTGTCGATTCACGTCAACTCGCGCTCCGTGCTGAAAAGCGACTAAAGCGTTTGATGCTTGCCAGATCGCTGCATCCTGACTGCGTTATCCCCGAGACAGCAACCCGCTTCGGAGAACGGCTGCGGAAAGGAGGAAAAAAATGCTGAAATAGTCCTGGCGTCTCTGCCGAGGCAGGAAACGTGCTGCTTTGCGCCTCCTGCCTTCTGCAAATTAGCTCTGCTTGAAGCAGGAGAGGAAGCCAAGGGCCCCATCTGCTCTGGAACACCCCGCCGGGAGAAGCAAGGTTTTCACTTTTCAGGTTCTGGAAGGCCAGCCTAAAAGGGTGTGTGTGCGCGCGCGCGTTTCGTTTCACAACTGAGGTTTTAGCCATTGGGGGGTGTGCAGCCTGCATCGCTGCCTGATATTGGCTAACTGAGAGTCAGTTTGGTCCCTTGGTGAAGGCATCAGATGAGTTCCGAGTTCTGTCTTAGGTGTCAAAGCCAGCTGGGTGACTTTGGGACCAATCAGCAGGAGACAATGAGATTTAGTCCCACCTTAGGCATCTAAAGTGGTTCGGTGACTTTGGGCCAGTCAACAGGAGATGGTGAATTCTAGTGCTGTCTTGGGCACCAAAGATGGATGGGTGACTTTGTCTCTGTCTCTCTCTCTGTCTCTCTCTCTCTCTCTCTCTCTCTCTCTCTCTCTCTCTCTCTCTCTCTCTCTCTCTCTCTCTCTCTCTCTCTCTCTCTCTCTCTCCTTCATCATCTACATCTATCTTTTCATCTTTGTTGTCTGTCTGTCTGTCTCTCCATCATATGTCCCATCTCCTCTTCCTCTTTCTCTTCCTCCATCTCTTCCTTCTCCTCCTCTTCATTTTTATTGTGTGTCACATCTCTGTCTGTTAGTTTCTCTCTCTCTCTCTCTCTCTCTCTCTCCCCTCCCTCCCTCCCTCCCCATTTTTAATTGATAATCGTGCTCAGGAGAAGGAGTGGAAACATTTGGGGCAGAAAAGCGTGGAGCCAGGGGAAAAAATGGCTGAGGGTTTTTTTGGGGGGGGGGGAAGGGGTTTGTAATCCAGCGTATTTTCCACCGGGGATCTCCTTCAACTCCAAAGTTAACTTGCGTTCAAAGTTAACTTTTCCAAATCCTTCTGCCACGGGATGGAATTTTGCGCCAGTTTTATTTTTTTGTTTATTTTGTTTTATTTTCACGTGTGGGTCATCCTACCTGGATAAGGTAAATCTGGCAAGTGCGCTCTTGCTGCTTCCCGCTTCTGGAATGTTGTAACCCATTCAGCATTCCCGGACTGGTTCCCCTCCCACTACAAACCTCATGTTCCTCCCTCAGCAAAGCCTAAGGCTGGGGATGATGGGGACATTTACCCCAAGGCTCTTGGAACGCTTCGGACTGGGCACCGCTGGTGTAAGCAGGATCCATTCGAATCTCCAGCCTGCGCAGATCCAAAAGTATCTCTGCCAATCCTCAAAATATCAACCTCCCTCCCTCCCCCCCCTCTCACACACACACAAATATATACGCGCAAACGTTGTTCTTGTTATTTGTAAGGCTCCCCTTGTTTCCAAAGCGAAAGCTGAAACGAAGCGCCGCGCAAACGCGAGAGCTCCGCGCGGCATTCCGAGTGCCCAAGAGCGCGCGAAGTCAAACGCCGTTTGACTTCCTCTTTGGACCACGGAGTCCATATGGCACGCCTCTCTCTTTGCCAAGAATCGGGAGTCTCCCGTCGGCAGGCTGAGGCTCTGAGACCACCCCCCCCCCCGCGCTTTCTTTAAGCCAAAGTCTGTTCCAGTAAGCCTTCATCCCGTAGCGCCCTCTCTCCTTTCCTTTTTCTGATTTTTGCACTTTGAAACGATTAGATAAGCTGGGGTCTCCTCCAGCGGACCCCCCCACACACACACACCAATCCCTGGGGCCAAATCTTCGAATTGCCTAACAGGAAAGGCTTGCTAACAGTCCTTTCAAAGTTGCGCTTTGAGCAATCCTGACTACTCTTTACAAGGCCAGATCCTAAAGTTGAAACTCAAGTACTTTGGCCACCTAATGAGAAGGAAGGACTCACTGGAGAAGAGCCAAATGCTGGGAAAGACGGAGGGCAAGAGAAGAAGGGGACGACAGAGAATGAGGTGGCTGGATGGAGTCACTGAAGCAGCAGGCGTGAGCTTAAATAGACTCCAGAAGATGGTAGAGGACAGGAAGGCCTGGAGGAACGTTGTCCATGGGGTCGCAATGGGTCGGACATGACCTCACAATTAACAACAACATTAAAACAATAACAACGCTGGAAGGGATCGTGGAGGTCTTCTAGTCCAACCCCCTACTCAGGCAGGAAACCCGATACCATTTCTGACAAATGGTTGTGTTTTCGCCATTCTGGTTATTGTTTTGTTTTGTTTTGTTGTTGCTGTTTTGGTAAAATTACTACTTCCCCGCGCGCCCTCGCTGCTGGCTCAAATTATCGCAATTCAAGTCAACCCGTCCCTAAAAACTTAATTACTCCCCTCCTCAAATTTGTCTCCTCCCTCCACACACAAACGTAATACACCGAGGGCGCAACTTTTTATATGCGAAGATCTGTGAATGTAGGGACGATTAAGCTCTCCAGAAAATGAAATGGCGATCCGATATGATTAATTTTGGTAAACCGAAGCGGGCTTCTATAAGTTCTGATGAGAATTAGCGGGTGGGGGGGAGGGAGGAACGGGACAAGGAGGAAAGGAAGAGGGCAAGTCCCTTCTGGCAAAAGACCCCCCCCCTTTTTTTTTTCCAAAACTGGCAGCCAGGGGGATTAACCTTGCACTGTTTTGTTTTTTATATATATATTCAGCATAAGCGGGGCAACGAGATACTCTGCATTTCTATTACAAAGATTTTGCAGAGAGGAATCGGGGTGGGGGCAGCAAAGGGGCAGAATCACGGAGTTTGTTTTTTTTTTCATCCCATTTGGAATTCAATCTGTTAAAAAAAAAAAAAAGCAAAATTCTCCCAGTTCGCCAAATAAGGATGCAACAGAGTAGGGTTGTTGGATTTTTTATTTTTTATTTTTTGCTCTGTTTTTATTGGACTTTCCATCTACAGAAATATACCCCTCTTGTGGCTCGAATTTGATAGTATCATTAATTCTTCTTAGACTTCAAACCATCATCGTATACAGTATTTAAATGGTATTATTTCTCCCAGCCCTGGAGAGGAAGAAAAAATTGTGCTGTTTCTTACTTGATCTTTTGTTGTGTTTGCATTTTTGTTGCGTTATTTTCCTTGACAAAAGTCTAAAAATGTATGCTAATAAAACCACAGGTTCACTGATGCAGAAACAATTTTGCTCCCAAAATCAGCAGCCAGACCCACCAATATTTTTTTTCCTTTCCTTTTCTTTCCTTTCCTTTCTTTTCCTTCCTCTCTCTTTCCTTTCCTTCCCTTTCCTTCCTCTCTCTTTCCTCTCCTTTCTTTTTTCCTTTTTTCTTTCCAGTCTTTAAATGCCATCCAAATACCAGCCAGGGCAGGAAAACTTATCTAAGCAACTATTTCTACTGATTAAACGTTTAGGAAACACGGATCTTCATGAGGGAAACGCTTTGGGTGGGGACCCCGGAGGGAAAATCCACGAGGGGAGGAGGGTGGGGCTAAACACGGCCTGTTTACTCGACTGAATGAGGCCACCAGCGGTCCAAATGCACACAAATACACTGACACGTTTCTACAGCACGGGCTCCAATATTATTCACACGGTCAGAAGAAACCCGTTCCTTTGGCTGGACCTTCCCGGATCTGCTGCCGAGCAGCGACCCTGACTCGGGTTATCGGGGTAGCGTCTTCACGACCAACTTTCCAACCCTTTATGGGATGAAAAGGCAAGGCAGCTTGTCCGGGCGGGTTGGCCCGCGGGAATAAAGGACGGGAACTGTCCAGCAATCGCGACCTCCTGAAACTAAAACGGGCGCGCTCTTTCGTAGGGACGCCAGTCGTTCAGGCAGCCACTAGCCACCCAAACCCCGGTTCTACTCCATCCTTACCTTTGGATTTTGACCCAGAAACGGATTCAACCCGAGTGAGGGAAAAGGAGGGGAGACACGTGTCAAAGAGAGAGGAAGGAAGGCCAACACCGAGGTTTGGTGCATGTACAATTTCCGACTTCAAAACCGGAGTGCGAATTTCTCCACCGCTTCGCTTCCCCTCCCCCCGACGGACCCCTTCAAATGTCCGAATAGGTCAGCCCCCCCCCCTAAGAAAGAGCTGGGGAGAGAAAAAACACGACCCCCAAAAATCCCCACCCCAACTCCCACCCCACCCCGACCACAGCCAACCTAGGCTGAAATCCCAATGTCCCGCCCTTGTGCCAAGGGGAGACCCTTCCCAATAAACAGCTCGCTGGATCCGAGGCTCCGGCGAGGCGGGAGCGCCTCCGAGTTTTGGGAGGGGAGCCGGCCGGACCAGCTCAGCGAGGTGGGGGCTTGTAGTTGCCGTTGATCTCCTGGGAGATGGTCACGGCCTCGGCCCCGAGCGGGAGGCGGTCGCTGTACTCCGAGCCCCCTTCGAACTCCTCCGGATTGGCTTTGGACTGGGATTCCGCCAGGGAGGCAGCCGCCAAGCTGGGGTCCCTGGCCAGCTGGCCCCCGCCCTCGCCGGCCCTCCCCTCCTCTTCCTCTTCCTCGTCGTCCTCCTCCTCCTCTTCCATCTCCCCCCGGCCCACCTCGCTGGGCTGGTAGTTCTTCTCCGACTCCAGGTAGGAGGCCCGGGGGTCGAAGTCGGCCGCCATGTGCTTCTCCATCTGGTCGCCGGGGTTCTGCGCCGCGCGGAGGATCAGGCGGTAGGTCTTGCCCTGGTACTTGGAGAGCAGGTGGCAGCAGGTGGCCCCCAGCAGCGGGAGGGTGGCCAGGGCCAGCAGGAAGGCGCTGACCACCACGATGATCAGCAAGGAAGGCACCTCCCTCTTGGTGCTGAAGACCACCTGGATCTGGCACTCCTCGCCCCCCGCCAAGCTCAGGCAGACCGAGTAGTTGGTGCCCGGGACGAGGCCGCGGAACCAGTAGGAGTTCAGGCCCTCCTCGATCTGCGACCAGCGCACCAGCCTCGGCGGCGCCCCCCGACGGCTCTCCTGGCACAGGTAGAGCCGGCGCAGCTGGCCCTTCTCCCGGCCGGAGAAAGGCGTGATCTGCACCTTGGCTTCGCGCTCCGACACGTCCAGCGCGATGACGCCCAGCTCGAAGCTCTGCGGCTTCAGCTCCGCGCTCTGGTTGAACGCGTGGTTGGAGACGTAGCGCAGCGGTTGGATCGCTCCGCCGCTGCTCCCGCCGCCGCAGCGAGGCTCGAAGCCGGCCGGACGAGAGGCCGCGTCCGTCCCCGAGTCGGAGTCGTCGGGCCCTGCACTGTTGCCGCCGCCGGGCTCGTCAGGATCGCGCGCAGCGTCTGGGACCGGCGGCCAAAGGAGCTTGCGCGTCTCCTCCGGCTTCATCACGCTGTTCTTGGACGCCTTGCGCTCCCCGGGCGGCGCTTTGGCCTCGCCGTTGGGGCTGCCGACGGGGTCCTTGGGGGCTGCGTCGGCCAGGGCCAGGCGGAGCGAGCTTTGGCTGCTGCCCACCTCGTTGGCCGCCACGCAGGTGTAGGTCCCTTCCTCCTTCTTGCCCAGGTGAGGGAGCAGCAAGGTCCCGTTGGGGAAGGCGCGGAAGCTTCGCCTCTCCCCGGCGCTGGCCGGTGGCAGCGCGTTCAGCCGGTCGGCCTCGCTGCCCGCGATCTCCAGCGTCTGCCCGGAGGCTTCGATCCGCCAGGTGAGCTCGGGCCGCGGGAGCCCCTCGGCGTGGCAGTGCAAGGCGAGCGCGGAGCCGTAGGCCAGGCTCTGCAGCTCCGGCTGGGAGCTGAGCCTGACGGCGGGCGCGGCGCAGCGCATGTAGGGGACCTTGAGCAGCGGCTGCCCCTTCCAAGCCTCGGGCGCGGCGCAGACGATGGCCTCCCGCTCCGGGATGGAGATCAAGGTGTGCTCCGTCCAGTTCTTCAGCCACATGAGCTGGCAGGTGCAGTTGAAGGGGTTGTTGTAGATCTGCAGGTGGGAGAGCGAGCTCAGCGGGTCGAAGGTGCCCTGGGCCAGGCCGCCGAAGAGGTGGTTGTTGATGCGCAAAGAGCGCAGGTCGCCCAGGGCGGCGAAGGCGCCGGCGGGCAGGTGGACCATCCGGTTGTTGTTCATCTTGAGCAGCTGCAGAGCGCTGAGGTTGCGCAGGTCGCTCCAGGGAAAGTCGGCGATCTGGTTGTGGCTGACGTCGAGGTTCTTCAGCTGGCCCAGCACGGCCAGCGTGCCTTCCTCGACGGCGCGGATCTGGTTATGGGCCAGCCAGAGCGAGGTGACTTGGGTGACCTCGGCGAAGGTGCCCCGGGCCAGCGCCGTGATTTTGTTGGCCGAGAGGCTCAGCGTGGTCACGTTGGAAGGCAGCCCCGACGGCACCGTCTGCAGGTCTTTGTAAGCGCAGTCGGCAAACTGTTGCGCGTATTTGTCCACGCAGGCGCAAGGCTCCGGGCAGCCGGAGCTGGGCACCCACCAGAAAGCCGAGGCCGCCAGCCAGGCGCGCAGCAGAAGCGTGGCCACCATCTTGGATCTGCAGGGGGGGGAGGAAAAGAGAGAGAGGCTGAGAGATGCTTGCGCTCCCCCCCCCCCGGATCCCCCAGCCCCTTCCAGGACCCCATAGTCAGACACTCCCCGTCTGCTTTCCTTCCAACCTGCCCCCCTCCCGTGCCTTGAGACCTTTAGCAACTCCCATCATCCCCAGATAATGGGATTCTCGGAGCTGCACCCCAATATTCCATGCCAAGGAAGACAGAGACCTCCAACAGTCCCACAGTCCCACCCCCATCATCCGCAGCCAGAAGAAGCACCTCACACAACCTGCGCTGGCAAGCCGTGTTTCCACGCCAATCCTCGGGGCTTGGGGGGGGGGCAGAGAGCCGTCAATTAACCATCCGTGCCGGGTTCTTACGACCCAGGAGCTCGACACGTGTTTGGCTCGACAGCTGAGTTGACGGCGCGCCAATGTATTCCGCCCATTGGATATCGCCCGTCTTCCTTCTTTATTCTCCCTTATCCCGCTTGAATCTGATCCTTAACCAGCCTGTCTATCCCGGGAGTTTCCCCCTTTACCTTCCACGCCCCCCCCCACCCCGCCCGTCCTCTCCCTTTTGGCACGCGCCACCCGAAACGGTTTGCGAGCAGGGCTGGGGAGGGGGGGGGCTGGAGGTTCGCAAAGCTGTCCCTTCCCATCACCTTATCTGTCTATCCATCTACCGTCCGTCTGCCCCCTTTCAGGTCTACTTACCTCACTAAGCCATGGTTTAGTCAATCAACCACTCCTTGGGCTAAGATATAAACTGTGCTTGGGCTGCGCTGATCCAGAGCGAGTCGCAAGCAGGAGCCTTCTCTGGCTCGCCTCGCCTCGCCTCCTGCGCTCTCGGGACGCCTGGATTCACAGCCGGCTAACCTCCCCCCCCCCAGAAAAAAAACAGCCCCCACGTGTCTGGGTGCTTTAGATCTAAGGACACTTTCTGGCTCCCCAAGGAAGGCAAGCAGCTGACTTGAAACCTGCTCCCCCCCCCGCTTCTCCTGAAGCAGATGATGCCCCGCCTGGCTTGAGTTACACCCCCCCCCCCGCCCTGCCCCCGCCCAGACAAATGGGACCTGCCAACGGGGGCTTCCCTGGCGGGCGAGGGAGGGGGGTTTGCTCCTTGCGCCTACAGGTTGCTGCCAGCTCTCCAGCCTCCCCGGACCCCGTCCCTAGCCTCACCCAGACCCCTTACCGCTTCAGTTGGGGCTCCGAGAGCGTTTCCTTCGGGGGCCCTGCGGAACTCCAGGCATGGGACTAAGATCGCCTGTGGCACCGCCCCACTCGGGACGGGGAGCCGCCGTGGGTCCTTCCTTCCTTCCTTCCTTCCTTCCTTCCTTCCTTCCTTCCTTCCTTCCTTCCTTCCTTCCTTCCTTCCTTCCTTCGGGATGAGGTTGGCCGTCGGGAGGGCAGCGCCTTTCCGAGTCTCGGATTTTCCCCGGATCGCCCGAGAGGGTCTCGCCCCCTCCCTCTCCTCCCGCTCGCCGCCCACCGCCCCTTTGCCAAAGCCTCACCTTCGCTCAGCGGAGCTGGCCAGCCCGAGCGCGCAGCCCAGGCGCCCGCGGACGCGCCCAGCCCGGCCCGGCCCGGCCCACCTTCCGTTTCTTGAGTGGGTGTGGAAAGCGCAGCCCCCTCCCCAGCGAAAGCCATGCAAAATTTAGCATGTCAAGAGCCCTCCAAGCCTTCCCCCCCCCCTCTGCCCAGCCCAAGCAAGGATGGAGGGGGTATTGTTATCCTCCTCCTCCTCCTCCTCCAACTGGGCAGCTGTGGTAGGAAAGCCAGGATCCAGACGAAGGGGAAAATCTAGATAATCATCTGAACGGGTCCGCTATGCTTGTTCTTCCTCTGCTGGGGCTGCAGTGGTTTTCTCCCTTTCTCCCTCTGATTTTTCTATCCTGAATTCAAATCAGAACAAATGGGGGTCTCTTCAGCTGGTCTCTCCCTTTCACTTTCCTGCCTTGGGGGCCCAAAGAGGGCTACCCCTTGGTCTCTTAACTGCCCCCCCCTCGCGCCATCCTTTGAAATTAACATAGGCGCAAGGGGCTGGGTCTGTAGGGTAGGCTTTTTTATTTTTATTTACTTTTATAAATAACTCACGGTGGTGACTGTATCTGATACGCCTTCCTCCTCCTATTTCCCCCAGCACAACCACCTTGTGAGGTGGGTTGGGCTGAGAAAGAGAGAGACTGGCCCAAATGCACCCAGCCACCTTTCGTACCCAAGGCAAGACTAGAACTCCCCATCTCCTGGTCACCCAGTCAGCTTTCATGCCTAAGGCGGGACTAGAACTCACTGTATTCTGGTAATTGGCCCAAAATCAGACAGCAGGGTATTGTGCCCAAGGCAAGACTAGAACTCACAGTCTCCTGGTGATTGGCCCAAAGTCATCCAATTGGCTTTCATACCTAATGCAAGACTAGAACTCACGGTCTCCTGGTGATTGGCCCAGTCACCCACAATGTCTCTATAGCAGACTGCAGTGATGCCAAAACAACACGCACAGGCTGCTCTCATGACACAAAGGCCTTCCTTCTACTCTCGCAACTCAAGGTGCTGATGGTGTTTCCCAACCTGGGCGACTTGAAGATGGCTGGACTTCAACTCCCAGAATTCTCCAGCCACCTACCCATTCCTGCGCTTTATGATTTGTTGTTTTTGGAAATCGTATCTGTTTTGGAAAAAGCTAAGAGTCATTTCATTGACTTGCGGGGCAGAAGAAACCCGCCGCCTTTTAATTTTCTTGTTTCTCCCACTTCACTATAACCCAGATGGTTTGCCTCAGTATCTCTCAACCTTGGCGACTTGAAGATGGGTGGACAGCACAGCTGGCTGAGGCATTCTGGGAGTTGAAGTCCACCCATCTTCAAGTCGCCAAGGTTGAGAAATACTGGTTTACTTTACAGAAAGAAATGAATTCCTGTGGGATTTGATAGATTGATTGATTATGTGCCTTGACGTCCTTTTTTTACTCCTAGCAACCACATAGATTTTCCCCCCATGATGATGTGTCCCTAATTTGGTTCTTCAGGTCTTCCACCGTCACCGCTGTATTGGAGTCCATCCCCCTTGCTGCTGGTGGTCCTCTTCTTCTCTTTCCTTCCACCATTCCCAACATCAAAGCCTTCTCCAGAGAGCCGGATCTTCACATAAGGTGTCCCAAGTAGGATTATTTGAGCCTGGCTTTTTGTTTGTTCCTTGAGCAAGAACTCTGGGTTGATTCGTTTAATGATTCAGCCACCAGCACCACCAGAGACAAACACCAGGATTAGGGTCAGACCAACAATCAAGCAGTCAAATGTGAATATTGATCACATGGGTCATGGGGATGCCATCATAACTTTAACGGTCATTAAACAAACTTTTGTAAGTCAAGGACCATCTGTAAAGTTTTTGCAAATCTCCACCTCGTTGTGTCTAGTTTATTGGGCATTACACACCAGGCATAACCATATCCCGAGCAGGGGGTTGGACTAGAAGATCTCCAAGCTCCCTTCCAACTCTGTTATTCTATTCTATTCTATTCTATTCTATTCTATTCTACAATTTATTCTATCCTATTCTATTCTACAATCTATTCTATTCTACAATCTATACTATCCTATTCTATTCTATTCTACAATCTATTCTATCCTATTCTATTCTACAATCTATTCTATCCTATTCTATCCTATTCTATCTTATTCTATTCTATCCTATTCTATTCTATGCTATTCTATTCTACCATCTGTTCTATTCTATTCTATTCTACAATCTATTCTATCCTATTCTATTCTACAATCTATTCTATTCTATTCTATTCTATTCTATTCTATTCTAATCTATTCTATCCTATTCTACTATTCTACAATCTATTCTATTCTACAATCTATACTATACTATTCTATTCTATTCTATTCTGCAATCTATTCTATCCTATTCTATTCTACCATCTATTCTATTCTATTCTATTCTATTCTACAATCTATTCTATCCTATTCTATTCTATTCTACAATCTATTCTATCCTATTCTATTCTACAATCTATACTATTCTATTCTATTCTACAATCTATTCTATTCTGTTCTGTTCTGCTCTGCTCTGCTCTATTCTATTCTACAATCTATTCTATCCTATTCTATTCTACCATCTATTCTATTCTACAATCTATTCTATTCTATTCTATTCTATTCTATTCTACAATCTATTCTATCCTATTCTATTCTACCATCTATTCTATTCTATTCTATTCTACAGTCCATTCTATTCTGTTCTGCTCTGCTCTATTCTATTCTATTCTATTCTATTCAAATGTTTTCTAGGACAACAGTGGCTTGCAAGCCGCTGTCCTTGGTCAGTAGGGACTCATCCCAATATTTGAATAAAGGCTTTTGATTAGAAGCATAAGCCAGTTACAAAGCTAACTGCTTCTCCAAGCTAACTTCACTGAGAATTTATGTCGCTGAAATCGGCGGCATAAATTAAATCCTAAACTGTGCCCCTCGGCTTTCATTACTTCGGGACAGGGGAGGCGAACGAGTGAAATCAATTTTCATAAATGCAGTGGATTTCTGCGCTGCGAACGAAACTCTGCCACCGGCTCTTGCAGAGATTGTTGAGAACCATTTAAATTAAGCAATGCATAATTAATTGCTGCAAATCGAGCTGGCTGAATATTACAGCTGCCATTTCAGAGGATTAGTTCAAACTGGCAGTGCTATTTACGGCTCCGAAAGGTAAACTGTTATTTTACAGGCAATTTAAAATGCTCGCACCTTCTTCACTTGAATGAACTGGGGCAATGATCTGGGGCAATTAAAATAACATTCAGAGAAGAGCAACTAAGATGATCAAAGGCCTGGAGACTAAAACATATGAAGAACAGCTGCAGGACTTGGGTTTGGCTAGTCTAAAAAAAAGAAAAAATAGGGGAGACATGACAGCAGTGTTCCAATACTTCAGGGGCTGCCACAAAGAAGAGGGGGTCACGTTATTCTGCAAAACACCAGAGGGAAGGACAAGAAACAATGGTTGGAAACTGACCAAAGAAAGAAGCAACCTGGAATTAAGGAGAAACTTCCTGATAGTGAGGACAATTAACCAGTGGAACAGCTGGCCTCCAGAAATCGTGGGTGCTCCATCACTAGAGGTTTTTAAGAAGAGGCTAGACAGTCACTTGTCTGAGATGGTATAGGTTCTCCTGCTTCAGCAGAGGCCTGGACTAGAAGTCCTCCAAGGTCCCTTCCAGCTCTGTTCCATTCCATTCCATTCCATTCTATTCTATTCTCTGTTCTATTCTACAATCTATTATATTCTATTCTCTGTTCTATTCTATTCTATTCTATTCTATTCTATTCTACTCTATTCTCTGTTCTATTATATTCTATTCTCTGTTCTATTCTACAATCTATTCTATTCTATTATCTGTTCTATTCTATTCTATTCTATTCTATTCTCTGTTCTATTCTACAATCTGTTCTATTCTATTCTATTCTCTGTTCTATTCTACAATCTTTTCTATTCTATTCTATTCTATTCTACTCTATTCTATTCTCTGTTCTATTATATTCTATTCTCTGTTCTATTCTACAATCTGTTCTATTCTATTCTATTCTATTCTCTGTTCTATTCTACAATCTGTTCTATTCTATTCTATTATCTGTTCTATTCTACAATCTGTTCTATTCTATTCTATTATCTGTTCTATTCTACAATCTGTTCTATTCTATTCTATTCTACTCTATTCTCTGTTCTATTCTATTCTATTCTGTTCTATTCTACCATCTATTCTATTCTATTCTATTCTCTGTTCTATTCTACAATCTATTCTATTCTATTCTATTATCTGTTCTATTCTACAATCTATTCTATTCTATTCTATTCTCTGTTCTATTATATTCTATTCTCTGTTCTATTCTACAATCTATTCTATTCTATTTTATTATCTGTTCTATTCTACAATCTGTTCTATCCTATCCTATCCTATCCTATCCTGTCCTGTCCTGTCCTATTCTATTCTGTCCTATTCTATTCTATTCTATTCTATTCTTATTCTAAACTACAGCATCCAGAAAAAATTCTTGGCCCAGCCTCTCAACTCCTCCAAATATTTATAATAGTGTTCATTGTAGATGTAGGTTTTACACATTCCAGCTCTATGTCATGCATATTTCAATATGGCCAATGCAGATTCACCCATCAACATCCAGCCTGTTTTCTCACGCATGAAGGCGAATCTACGTGTCCCAGGATAATATTTGCAGGATCCAATCTGGGTCGGGTTGCCAAGACCAGAGATTTAATCTTTTGAGCTTTTGTTCTGGTGCTGGAGTCCATCCTCAGGGAACATCTCTCTAGCAGCACAGGTATGTGTGGTACAGGTAGACCTTGACTTACGACCACAATTGAGCCCCAAATTTTGGTTGTTAAGTGAATTTTGCCCCATCGTAGGACCTTTCTGACCACAGTTGTTAAGTGAATACTGTGGTTGTTAAATTAGTAACACAGTTGTTAAGCGAATCTGGTTTTCCATTGACTTTGCTGGTCAGAAGGCCACAAAAGAGGATCACGTGACCTCAAGACTGTCATGGTCGTAAATGCAAGTCAGTTCCCAAGGCTCTGGATTTTGTTCACGTGACCATGGAGATGCTACAACGGTCGTGTCCCTTTTTTTCAGGGCCGTTGTTAACTTCGGCCACTAAGTGAACTCTTACACGTTATTTATATGGTGCCTGTTGTACCGGTATGTGGTTTTTTAGTTGTCGATTGGGATGTTGATGGCTGGTTATTAAGTTGTTGGCCGTTGTTTCCTCGTGCTGCCAAGCCCTCGTCTCCCAAGTACTTGATAAGCTGATGGTAAATCAGCACTCCCGTTTCCCAGGCTTCAATCACTTCCCTGGCTGTTTTTGAGCCTGCTCGTCCGACAATCTTAGTAACTGCAAATGTCTGTTTTGTACTCACCCTGTAAGACTGAAGCGATCCAAATTGTTTCATAGAAAATATTTTTAAAAACTGCAACTGGGAAGCAGTGCTTTAGCACAGCTTCGCCCCATCTGAACAGATCCAGGGTATGGACTTCACTTCCCAGAATTCCCCAGCTAGCAGGGCAATCGCTGAGAATTCTGGGCATTGAAGTCCATGCAACTGGTGGGTGACTGCTCTGCCGAGGCTGTTTGAGAACATGGATGCCCCTTTTTCATACAGACGAGGATACAAATAGTCCTCAATTCAGAGCCATTCATTTAGTAACCATTTGAAGTTATGACAGTGCCGATAATGCTGATTTATGACCGGTCCTCGGACCTACATCCATTGTGCCCCCATGGTCACAAGAGCAGAATTTGAGCACCTGGCAACCAGCGTGTACTTATTTATGAAGATTGCCACATTCTGGGTCATGTGATCACCATTTGCGATCTTCCGAGTAAGGAGCAAAGCCAATAGAGGAAGACAGATTTGCTTAACGTCTGTGTGATTCACTTAATGACCCCAGTATATTGATGGTGTAACCTAGTTTGGTAATGAAACGTCTGCAAGAAAACAACCAAGCTCAAAGAAGCATCATGGAGCCCTCATTTCAACGCTGAGCTACAATATTCTCCTGTATCTCTTGTATTCTGCTCTTTTGAGGCACCAAGGCAAGGCAAGTAAACTCTTCTTGTGTTAGAGTGCCACCTGCTGTTTCTTGTCTTTACACCACACAAACAAGATGCAAACTTCACAAAACAGGCTAGTCCAACGGTGGCGAACCTGTGGCACGGGTGCCAGAGGCGGCACACAGAACCCTCTCTGTGGGCACGTGCATCGTCGCCCCAGTCCTAGGCCTTCATCTGGGTTTTATAAAACCTTTTCGCTTTAGGCCTCCACCGCCGTGTACAAAAAAAAAAATTCAATCAGTCAATTTCAACTTTTCGTGGGGAAAAAAAAAAGTTCTTGCAAAGTTGGAATTGATTGATTGAACATTTTAGTCCCACCCAGTCTGCTGTTACTACCACAGCCACGCCCACCCAATGGGCCACACCCAGCCAATGGGCCACACCCACCCGGCACCGGACGATGCATAAGTGGGTTTTGGGTTGCAGTTTGGGCACTCGGTCTCTAAAAGGTTCGCCATCCCTGGGCTAGTCATAATGTGCTTTATTTGCTTTGGGCTTAGCATATTGGGGGAAATTAGCTTGTAAAACCTGTTTATTTATTTCCCTTTTTATTTATTTTTTTACAAAAAAAATTCAAGGCAGCACACACACACACACACACACACACATTTTATTCCTCTAGTTACTGAGTCATAAAGCAGGCAAAAAACCCCTAAGATTATTTGGAAGAAACTCCTAGCAGCACAGACAGGTAGCAAAACTCAGAAACTGAGCGGAGAGATAAAATATTTTTGTTCAGTAATCCTATCTGACTCTCCCCCCCCCCCAAGGCCTGTGGATCTGAAGAAGATTAGCAATGCATGATTCAGTGCTTGTAATTACAGGCTGGCTAAAACTGCACAAGGAAAAAAGAAAGACAGTCCTTTTCCATGATTCAAAGGCCCCGGAGTGAAACAACAGCTCCGAATTGGGGCTATGAGGCAGCTATCTACTCTTCAGGGATGTCATTAGCAGAAGCACAGGAGAAAAGTGCCAATTGCACATCCATCGTGCGACTGCTAAGTCAGGCTCAGCTTACTGGAAACCGGTCTGGAACAAGCAGATCGTCACTGGAAGAAAACAAACAAACAGACAGAAATCTCAACCAATTTTACTGGATCACACCAAAAGAGCACCAGACTTTCCCAGTGTTGTGACCACAATTCCCAGAATTCCAGGGCTTTTGTGACTACAATTCCCAGAATCCCAGGGCTTTTGTGACTACAATTCCCAGAATTCCAGGGCTTTTGTGACTACAGCTCCCAGAACTCCAGGGCTTTTGTGACTACATATCCCAGAACTCCAGGGCTTTTGTGACTACAAACCCCAGAATTCCAGGGCTGTGACTACATATCCCAGAATTCCAGGGCTGTGACTACATATCCCAGAATTCCAGGACTATGACTACAACTCCCAGAACTCCAGGGCTTTTGTGACTACAAACCCCAGAATTCCACGGCTTTTGTGATTACATATCCCAGAATTCCAGGGCTTTTGTGATTACATATCCCAGAATTCCAGGGCTGTTGTGACTATAACTCCCAGAACTCCAGGGCTTTTGTGACTACATACCCCAGAATTCCAGGGCTGTTACGGCCACAAATCTTCCTGTTGCGTCAACAGGGATGATGAGAAATGTAGTCAATCCATATCTCAAGCAGTGTTTCTCAACCTCGGCAATTCGGAAGAGGTGTGGACTTCAACTCCCAGAATTCCCCCGTCTGCATGGACTTCTGCACGTCGAAGTCCACATATCTTCCAACAGCCAAAGTTCAGGAGCACTATCTAAAGGCCTCACAAATCCTGAAGGGCAAGGTCCTCGTCACACTCACCACAGCGTCATCTTCGGTGTCATCAGAACTACTGATCACAATACTGGCGACCTCTGCAGAAAAAACACAAGTGTGAATGCCACACAATGGACCGAGTCTTCCTTATTTAGCATCTTGGAGGCCGGGAGCATCTGAGGATTCGGACTGGCCCATTGGTGTGTGAAGGGCTGTGAGAATCCCCTCAGGAGGCAGGGGGAAGATCCATAGCTCAATGGCTGGATAAGAGGAAACACGGCCCTCAGAAGGAATGGGAGTGAAGAAAGCAGCTTGGAAGGGACCCTCCCTAGATGATACGATAATAATAATAACAATGGTAATAACAATAACAATATAAAGTTGGAAGGGACCTTGGAGGTCATCTAGTCCAACCCCCTGCTCAGGCAGGAAACCCTACACCATTTCGGACAAATGGCTGTCCAGTCTCTTCTTAAAAACTTCCAGTGTTGGAGCATTCACCGCTTCTGGAGGCAGGTGGTTCCACTGATTAATTGTTCTCACTGTGAGGAAGTTTCTCCTTAGTTCCAGGTGGAACAACTTGCCACCAGAAGTTGTGGGTGCTCCATCATTGGATGGTTTTGAAGAAGAAACTGGACAGCCATTTGTCTGAAATGGTACAGGGCAGTGGTGGCGAACCTATGGCACAGGTGCCAGAGGCAGCACTCGGAGCCCTCTCTGTGGGCACGCATGCCATTGGCCCAGTCTTGCCTCCCTCCACGACCCCCTCCTCACCAGCAGCCCCCTGGAGGAAAATCGCCCCTGAGCATGGCCCACATGGAGCAATGCAGCCAAGAACATGGCAGCCAGGCAGCGCAGACAAGACACTGCCCTCACACCCCATCCCGCACAATTGATGCTGCAGGGCGCAGGCAGAGGGTGTGGCCGCCATGACGCTGCTGGGCTGCCTGGGCGATCTGCGGCAGGCCCTGGAGGCGGTGAGTGGTCCTGTGGGCAAGCAGGATGGGGGGCAGAGCGGAGGCGGGGGCAGGGGTGGATCGGGGGCGGGGCCAGTTTTTGGGCACTCGGTCTCTAAAAGGTTCGCCATCACTGGTATAGGGTCTCCTGCTTGAGCAGGGGGTGGACTAGAAGACCTCCAAGGTCCCTTCCAGCTCTATTCTGATTCCGATTCCAGGTCCACTTTGAAGGGTGTCCTTTCATCGTCTTCCCGGGGTTCAACCTGTGTGATTGTTGCTTCTCCTCCTACCTGATTCACAGATCCCAGCAGGTGAGTCTTCCCTGGGCCCAAACAATTTGGCACCTTCTTTTTGCTCTGGCTCTGGGGTCGATTCACGATTCAGGGGTGGAGACCTGAGAACCTTCTCCTGAACTTGCTTGCTGGAGACTTCACGAGCGCTGCACTCATGCTCTTCCAACTTCATCAGCTTGGGTGAAGCCTGGATGGACTTCTCCAACTGGGTGATCGGTCGCTTAGCACTGGGTGACGTAATCGAAGTGGTCTACAATCCGGATCAAAGAGATTTCCATCAAAGAGTTGGACTGAGCCAACGTAGGTTTTTGCGAGCAAGACAAACACAGTCAAAGTCTCCAACCAACACCCAACAATTAATGTCCCAAGTTTGTAGCGAGTCCTTGACTTACGACTACAATGGAGCCTCAAATTTCTCTTGCCACGTGAGACAGTGGCTAAGTAGGTTTGGCCCCATTTAAAGTCTTCTCCTGCCATAGTTGTTAAGTGAATCACCACGACGGATAAGTTAGTAGCCGGTTGTTAAGTGAATCTGGCTTCTCCCAATTGACTTCGCTTGTTGGGAGGTCGCCAACAAGCGTCATAAATTGGAGTCAATTGCCAAATGTCTGAATTTTGTTCACCTGACCGTGGGGATGCTGCGACAGTCGTATGCGTGAAACCAGGTCATGTCACTTTTTTCAGTGATGTGGCAACTTGGTATGGTCACTAAATGAACTGTTGTTAAGTCGAGAATGACCTGTAGGGATGACTCAGCTGGCTATCAAGACAGTCCCTGTCTAAATATGGATGATTTTTTTTTCCTTTGCAATTTCATTTCATGCCCCTTTTAAATGCCTATGGCTGCACACGGTTTTTCATATATTCCAATGAGGTTGCTTATTGCATTTTTTTTTTTTTTGCTGGTTTATTTTACTCTAAGACAGTGGTTCTCAACCTGTGGGTCGGGACCCCATTTGGGGTCGAACGACCATTTCACGGGGGTCGCCAAACAACGCAGTCCACCATTTTTTTCCCCTTTTCCTTAGTTGTGCTACTCCCTTTTATTCTATTGGCTTTTGAAAGCCAATAGAATAGACTCTCTTGAATAGAGTCCAATTCTATTGGCTTTCAAAAGCCAATAGGAATTTTTCCAGGCTGTCTCTGCCCTGCTGAGCCCGCCAAAAGTCCCATTCTGCAAACGGTGCTGCACCAGTTGAGTAGTCCTTGACTTACGACTGATTGAGTAGTCCTTGACTTACAACCGGTTGGGGGTCGCGGCATTAAAAAGGTTGAGAACCACTGCTCTAAGACAAGGTTAGTCAACCTTGGCTCTTTTATGACTCGTGGACTTCAACTCCCAGAATTCCTGAGCCAGCATGGCTCACCTTGGAAACTCTCCCTTTCCCCTCAGCATGACTGGCTCAGGAATTCTGGGAGTTGAAGTCCACCAGTCATAAAAGAGGCAAGCTTGCCTACCCCTGCTCTAAGAGCATTGCTTACAAAAACAACACGGAACGATAGAAAAAAAGATCCTCAGTTAATATACAAACTCCAGATAGATCCATAATCTAGCTGTTTGGCCGGTTCTTGAGTCAGTCCTCAAGCCCACCTCCCCAATTTCTCCTTAAAACAATCCTAATTGTCTGGTCTTTGCCTCAAACAGGAATTTCCTTTCCTATCAGAATAGGTTTCACTGCTTACACTATGGGAGGTTTAAAAAAGTAATAAAAGAAAGCAGTGGATAAACTAATACTATTTCAGTCAGACCTGCTTGGTGTTTTCAGAGGGGGGAAAAAAATGAGCAGGTAACTTTTTGGGGTCAAATGCATGTTACCTTAGCTTAGAAGCAAAGCCAAAAAGAACTCATTTCAGAGTAGAAATATTTCTACCCCTGCTTCAAGGAAAATTCAGTGAAAATTTACAGATTTTTTCCCCGTTATGATAAATTGGAAGCCCCCCCCCCCAAAAAATAAGCTGAAACTGACCCGCAGAGAAATCTGAACAGGTGAAACAACGAAAAGCTATTGCAGATAACCAACACTTACAAAACCTTGTGGTGTTTTGGCAACACTGACGGTGTACGTGGGCCTTTGTGTTTTCACCCCTTGGGATCTGGGTGGAGTTTTCTCATTGTGCAGACTATCCTGCAGACAACAACAGCAAAAAGAAGAAGAAGAAGAAGAAGAAGAAGAAGAAGAAGAAGAAGAAGAAGAAGAAGGAGACGGAGAAGGAGAAGGAGAAGGAGAAGGAGAAGGAGAAGGAGAAGGAGAAGGAGAAGGAGAAGGAGAAGGAGAAGGAGAAGGAGTAGGAGAAGGAGAAGGAGAAGGAGAAGGAGAAGGAGAAGGAGAAGGAGAAGGAGAAGAAGAAGAAGAAGAAGAAGAAGAAGAAGAAGAAGAGATTAAAACGAGTTTTAATGCAAACAGAGGTGGGGAGAAGGAAGCCGGTCTACATGATATTCCTGATAAAGATATTTGAGACATGCTATTATACAAAAAGTCCTCGACTTATGACTGTAACTGAGCTTAACATTAGTGTCATCGTTTGGGGCAGTCGCTAAGCAAAGTCAATGAGGAAGCCAGATTCACTTCACAACCGTGTTACCAATTTAACAACTGCAGTGATTCACTTCACTTAAGTCACAAAACGGGGCAAAACTCACTTAAGAGATTTCTCAACACCATAAATTCTGAGCTCAGTTGTGGTCTTAAGAAAAGGACGACTTGTCGTTACTGATCAACCTTCTGCCCACAGGATAGGTGACAAAATAGGGTCCTGTGATCCAGACTCAGGCCCAGCATCAGTGGCCCTCACCATCTTCGACTGCAGTGTCCACTTCCATATCCACCCAACTCAAGCTTACCGAATTGACCAGCGAACAGCAAGATCCGGGCGTGGAAACTGTACACCCAAAGGCATCTAGAAGCAGAACAGAGAATTAAGACTAGATTAAGGGGATCAAATTTTGGGCTGAAGGCCTAGGGTTCTGCCTCGATTCTTCAACCAAGAGACAGACCAGTTGCTCAGCACCAATTCCTAAACAACGTTCCACAGTCTGTAGTGACCAAAAGTGTTGGTACTACAACTTCTCCAATCATCGTGTTACTCATCCTGCTTTTTTCATGGACTTCAACTCTCAGAATTAGCTGGCTGGGGAATTCTGGGAGTTGAAGTCCACAGGTGCCCAGTTTAGACATCCCTCCTTTACAGATTAGGGCTCAGTTGGGTTCCCCATCAAAAATACCATTGGTATCGATATGGCTGTAGGCTCCTTGATGACTGTCCCACAGATGTCTCCACAGATGTTCCTTTATGATCTTCCAGTCTTGTTTAAGACACCATTGCCCCACCCCCAGAAAAAGGACAACCACAAGAACTGGCTTTTCAAAAGCTTCTCACCTTCTCCTCTGACTCTCCTAAGCAGATCTTGGAGCTCCCCTTTGACCTCATCAAAGTTCTCCACTTGGATCCGAAAGCTCGAAGCGGGCAACTTCTCTTTCTTGAGCCTCTCCAGGGAGTCTTTGATGAAGGGTTGCATGTCCATCACCTCTTGGTCCGAGGCAAAGAGGTCCATCTTCTCCACCAGCTGCTCACCGGCTTCCATTCGCTTGAGGAACTGCTCCGTAGACTCCAGCTTCTTCTTGGCTTCATCTTGCTCCAGACACAGTCGTCGGTCCATTTTCTCCACAAGTTCCTCCCCCTTGTGCTGGATCCACTGGACCATGTCCTTCACCTTCTTCTGGATCAGCTCTCGGGTCTCGTTCCGTACCTTCTCCAGCTTCTGCAGTCGCTCCTGGACTTTGTGATAGGTGCTCTCGTAATTCCTCTTCTTCTCCACCAGCTCCACCTTGACCTTGCTTAGTTCCTCCTTCCGGCTCTCAATTTCCACCCGGATGTCACTGTAAAGCTTGGCGTTGTAATGTTCTCCATCGAGCAGGGCACAAGAGCAACACATGGGTTTGTGGCAGCCACGACAGTAGATGCTGTTAAGCACAAGAAGACCAGTTATTGTTGTTGTTGTTGTTTTAAAAAAAGACACCCGAATCCTTTCTGTCTTTTCCTGGATTAAAAAGATGGCATTGCCAATTTGTTTTCAAGTAAAATGAGTAGATCTCAAGTTACAACCGTTTGAAGTTAGGAAGGTATAGGAGATGAGCAGACTGAGCCCGAGGGAGGGAAGGGTCAAGGGCATCATCCCTCTGAAATCCCTTCACGCTCACAAGAGATCTCAACTTACAACCCTTTGAAGTTAGGACGGTGTAAGACAGTGGCTCTCAACCTGTGGGTCGGGGTCGAACGACCATTTCACGGGGGTCGCCAAACAACACAGTCCGCCATTTTCTTTTCCCCTTTTCCTTAGCTGTGCTACTCCCTTTTATTCTATTGGCTTTCAAAAGCCAATAGAATAGACTCTCTTGAATAGAGTCTAATTCTATTGGCTTTCAAAAGCCAATAGGAATTGTCCAGGCTGTCTCTGCCCTGCGGAGCCCGCCAAAAGTCCCATTCTGCAAACGGTGCTGCACCAGTTGAGTAGTCCTCGACTTACGACCGGTTGAGTAGTCCTCGACTTACGACCGGTTGAGTAGTCCTCAACTTACGACCGGTTGGGGGGTCACGGCATTAAAAAAGTTGAGAACCACTGGTGTAAGAGATGAGCAGACTGAGCCCCAGGGAGGGAGGGGTCAAGGGCATCATCAGTCTCGAATCCCTTCGTGCTCACAAGAGAACTAAATCCCGCCCACCTTGAATTCCTTCTATTCTTAATTCCCGCTAATTTCCCTTGACGGCTAGTAGTTCAGATTCTCACTGAGATCACCAGCCCCCAATAAACCTTTATATATTTGTTTGAACTGCCTGGAGTTCCTGATTTTCCTCTCTCGGCTGCCAAGGAAGACCCCTCACCTTACGATCTGATTGTTGTGGCTGGGCTCGGCACAATAGAGGTTGCAAGTCTTCCTCGCCCCTTCTAGAAAACTCTGGGCCGTCTCATTCCTCAGATCGGCCAGCCGCTGGGTCTCGTGGCTTTTCTGCTTCATGTACCACTGGTGGGCTTCGTAACACTTCAGGCAAAGAAACTCCTCGCACTTGACACACCAGAACTCTGCTCCTCCTTTGCAGAGATTGCAAAGCAGCTCCTGATTCCTGACGATCTTCTGGTAGGTGTTGAGCTTGGCCTGGAGGTTGATGAAAAGCAGGTTGTCCTGAAGCGGAAATCTCTGCGAGGTCTGGATGGGGATGGCGCAGATCGGACACTGCCCAGTGGGCTTGTTCTCCTCGAGGCATTCACTGCAGAGGGTGTGCAGGCAGGCTAAGAGTTTGGGGTTCCTGGCTTCTCTCTGGCACCGCGCGCACAAGAGGAACTGGAAGTCTCCCTCCATCCTTGGAGAAAAAGCAGAGAGGACAAGATGAAGCCCATGGAGCTAAGAAGAATGACCATCTGGACAATAATTGGACTTCAACTCCCAAAATTCCCCTGGCTCCGGAGTTCTGGGAGTCCAAGTCCACCTTTCTTCCAGCTGCCAAGATTGAGAAGCGCTGCTTTAGTTGGTGGACTTCAACTCCCAAAATTCCTTAGCCAGCATTGTGGCTGTGGGATTCTGGCAGTCGAAGTCCACCCCTCTTCCAAGATCGAGAAACACGGTGCTGTAGTATTTATTATTATTTTTTTATGTTGGGTTCACACACTCCACGTTCAAACCAGGCTGAAAAAACAGCTTTCCTTGGAGCTTTGAGGCCTTCCAAATGCATTAGGTGGCTTCTGCCCCCAGGAGAATGCTGGGAGTTTTAATTTAATATATGTGGAGGGTGCCTAATTGGGAAAAGGGAGGGTTAACCCCATCTTTTCCTGCTTCCCAAGGAAAGAGAATTGATTTTTTTTTCTCCCCTGAAATTTATTTTCCCATTATCTGGAAAAGATATGCCCCAGATGTTTGCACACACACACACACACACACACACACACACACACAGAGAGAGAGAGAGAGAGAGAGAGAGAGAGAGAGAGAGAGAGAGAGAGAGAGAGAGAGAGAGAGAGAAATGTGTGTGGAATAGGAAGCTATTAAAAGCAGAGGCAAAGCAAGCAAACATTGTGTCATTAACTGTAACAGTTGCTTTTTCAGTACAGGTGGTCTTACAAAACTTACAAAAGTGCATTTAGCGACCATGCAAAATTACAACAGATCTGAAAAAAACTGACTTTTGACTATTTTTCACACTTAGAACCGTGGCAGCATCCCCATCAAAATTCAGACACTTGGCAACCAACTCATATTTATGATGGTGGCAGCGTCCCAGGATCATGGGATCCCCTTTTGTGACCTTCTGACAAGCAAAGTTAGTGGGGCAAGTCAGACTCACTTAAGGACCGCATGGATAAGATAACCTTTATTGTCATTTTTTACTATGAGCACAGTGGCCCACATTAAAAATGAAATTCTTGTCACTTGCTCTCAAAAGACAGTATACGTCTACCCACACCCCTGCATAACACACATGTACACATGCTATATACATATATATGATATATATCAGTGGTGGCGAACCTATGGCACGGGTGCCAGAGGCGGCACTCAGAGCCCTCTCTGTGGGCACACACACCAGCCCCGCCTCCTCCCAAGGGCCCCTCCTCACCAGCAGCCCCCCCAGAGGAGAGTCACCCCTGGGCACAGCCCACGCGAAGCAGCGCAGCCAAGGACATGGTAGCCAGGCAGTGGGGACAAGACTCTGCCCTTGCATCCCGTCGTGCGCAGATGATGCTGTGGGGCATGGGCGGAGGGTGTGGCCACCATGGCGCTGCTGGGCTGCCTGGGTGATCTGTAGCGGCCAGTGGAGGTGATGGGTGGCCCAGTGGGCAGGACGGAGGGGGACGGGAGTGTGGTTTTTGGGCACTCGGTCTCTAAAAGGTTCGCCATTGCCCAAGATTCTACAAAGGGCAGCCACATGTTGAAGAAAGCCTGGCTGTCTGATCAGTATTCTACCAACCGGCATATCGACTTGTTACTGGCATATCAGGCGTTAAGGCATCATGAGCAATTGCGCAAGAGGTCAGAAGGTGCAAATCGACCGCTACCCCCCTCCCGTATCGTCATCCAGGATAGAAAAGTGAGGGACCCTAACCACATAACAACTGATATACCTGCACAATTAAAAGACATGACAATTAATGATACAGGAGAACGGACTGGACCGGCTACGAGATCGAAGAGAGCAAACTAATGCTGTAAGCGCAACTGAGAAGTCACTAACCCAGTGGTGGCGAACCTTTTAGAGACCGAGTGCTCAAACTGCAACCCAAAACCCACTTATGCATCGTCGGGTGCCGGGTGGGCGTGGCCCATTGGGTGGGCGTGGCTGCAGTGGTAACGGCAGACTGGGTGGGACTAAAAAGTTCAATCAATCAATTCCAACTTTGCAAGATCTTTTTTTTCCCGCGAGAAGTTGAAATTGACTGATTGATTGAACCTTTTTTTTTTTTTTTTTTTTGCACATTGCTGCGGAGGCCTAAAGCGAAAAGGTTTTATAAAACCCAGCTGAAAGCCTAGGACTGGGGTGACAGTGCACGTGCACACAGAGAGGGCTCTGAGTGCCGCCTCTGGCAACCGTGCCATAGATTCGACACAACTGCACTCACCAGTATAACCACATGAAATGTCAACAACACATTGGACCATGATAGTAGTAGGAGTAATCATACAGCAACATCGGACAGCCTGACATTACATGATAAGCATATTCAGCCTATAACGGGCGGCAGGAAGCAAAGCAACGGGAGTCAGGCAGACATTGGCTAACACAGTTGAATCGCGGTTGATACAGCCAATCACATGTGGGCAGCAAATTGACAGACCTATTACGTGCTCGATGACCAAATTACTGACATTTAAAGGGCTATAAAAAGCAATGTCTTTCCAATGTCAGCTTATACTTTGATAATGTTAGCAGTGGCTAACATAAGCTTAGTACACAATAACATTTTTTGTCCTGGAGATCAGTATGTCTTTTTTACAAACACACACACACACACACACACACACAGATAGACAGATATAGATGTGTGTGGTGTGTGGGTGGTGTGTGTGTGTGTGTGGCCTAGGGGTCAACACAGCTGCCTAACGTGCAAGTAGCCCAGGTTCGAATCTCAGAAGGATATATATATATATTTTTTTTTACTTTAAAAATACGAATCCCAGGTATGTTTTCCTACATATATCTAAACCCATGCATATATATTAATCCTAGTCCATTTTGAATACATAGCAGAAAGAGGAAGATTGACAGCTCACAAGGCTGATGCTATATAGAATCTGGATGTTCTGCTTCGAAAGCCACACAGCTCCTCCCAGCGGAGGTTCACATGCCACAACTGTGACAACAAAGACGGTGAAATGGGGCAAAAACTCACCTCGCGACTGCCTCGCTTAGCGACAGAAACTTTGGGTTCAATTGTGGCCGTAAGTCACGGACTACCTGAAGGCACCCAGTCGGGAAGGGTTCCTGGATCCAGAAGAAATTCAGATCAAATGTCTCACTTTGCTTCAATTTCTGCTCCCAACAAAGGGAGCCTGGTTGGTTGCCAGGAGCTTCCGCCACTGTGGGACAAAGTAAAATAGTTTAACTTGAAACCAAAAATCTCTCGGGGAATCTGTGCAGTTTGCTTGGCAAGGATACGGAATCGCCAGACTTTTTTTTTCCCCAAAAAATGTTGGGTTTTTTTCCCCTGCCCAATTGGGTTTACCACCCTAGGTTTCCTGGTGGTCTCCTGTCCCTCCACAGTCTAATTCATTTAGGGAACTCTCCAAAGAGAAGGGGGCTAACTGTCCCTGAGCAGAGTATGCTTTAAGTATAAGTTGGGGACTTACTGCAGTGGTTCTCAACCTGTGGGTCGGGACCCCATTTGGGGTCGAACAACCATTTCACGGGGGTCGCCAAACAACGCAGTCCGCCATTTTTTCCCCCTTTTCCTTAGCTGTGCTACTCCCTTTTATTCTATTGACTTTTGAAAGCCAATAGAATAGACTCTCTTGAATAGAGTCTAATTCTATTGGCTTTCAAAAGCCAATAGGAATGGTCCAGGCTGTCTCTGCCCTGCTGAGCCCGCCAAAAGTCCCATTCTGCAAACGGTGCTGCACCAGTTGAGTAGTCCTCGACTTACGACCGGTTGAGTAGTCCTCGACTTATGACCGGTTGGGGGGTCGCGGCATTAAAAAGGTTGAGAACCACTGACTTAGTGCAACCGGCAGATGGATCACACAAGGAGGGATGCCAAGAAGCAAACAAACCAACCAATTGAGGTTACACTACAGGGGGAAATCCTCCCCCCCAAAGCACCAACGCAACCTTTTTAACCCCCGAGTCCCATCACCCGGGGATACGAGAAATCCTCCTTTCTCGGGTCGCTCCCAAATCCACCCCCGGGTTAAGCACGTCTGGACGAGGTCAACGAGCCGCTTCCCCGTTCCTTGATCGGGGGGGGGGGGGGAAAGGCAGAAGGCCCTGCAAACTTGTCCGCGGGTTGCAACCCCGTAACGTGAGAACGAGACCCCCCTTCCCTCCCTCCCTCCCTCCCTCCTCCCTCCGAGACCCCCGGGAGAAGGAAACGCACCCCAGACCGCAAGGCAGCGAATGCACCCCTGAAATCGGCGGCAGGAAGGAACAGCGCGGGGTTTTGTGGGGGGGGGCAGGGGGTGCCCTTCCCCTGCTGGAAGCTGCGGCCGCTGGAGAGAGAAAGGGGGGGTGGGAAGCTACCCGCCCACTGTCCCCCACCCCGGAGCAGGCGGAGAAGTGAAAGTTTCGTTTTCTCCTCGCGAGGAGCAGCGTAGCCGAGGGAGGGAGGGGCAGGAAGGGGCGGTTTGCAAGGAGGAGGAGAATCAGCTGCAAATCCTGGGGAGGGGGGAGGGGAGGAGAGAGAGAGAGAGAGAGAGATCTGATGCGATCGACTGACTCAGACCGCGCTCCCTCCTTCTCGGAATACCACCCACCTCCAATCTCAGAATAACAGCGTTGGAAAAGACCTTCCAGGGGTTCTCAACCTTGGCAACTGTAAGACTTGTGGACGTCAACTCCCAGAATTCCTCAGCCAGCAATGCTGGCTGTGGAATTCTGGGAGTTGACGTCCACAAGGATTCCGTATCCTTGCCAAGCAAACTGCACAGATTCCCCAAGAGATTCCAACAGCGTGGGAAAGGATCTTCCAGGGGTTCTCAACCTTGGCAACTTTAAGACTTGTGGACTTCAACTCCCAGCAAAGCTGGCTGAGGAATTCTGGGAGTTGAAGTCCACAAGTCTTAAAGTTGCCAAGGTTGAGAACCCCTGTAGTCCATGGGTAGGCAACCTTGGCTCTTTTATGACTCGTGGACTTCAACTCCCAGAATTCCTGAGCCAGTCCACGAGTCATAAAAGAGCCGAGCTTGCCTACCACTGCACTAAACGGTGCTTCTTGGGGTTTTTTTTAAATCAGGTCTTCCTTTGCCTAATGTTTCCCTGGCAGCCAGCTGGAGAAACGGGGACGGGTGGCATGGGGGGTGGGGGGGGGTAGGAGAGGAAAGTGGGGTAGGGGGGTATGGAAACAGCCCAAAAAACCTCTGAAGATCTTATGGCCCAGCCTTTCCCCAAGCCATCTCCTCCCTAGGTCGCCTCATTTAGACACCTCTTGAGAAAAAGACAATCGGGGTCTTTGGCTGAGCATCTTCAAAAGGTGGGGGAGTTTAAGCACTAAGAAACAGTCACAGGCCTGTCTTGAGCCGACAACCCCTGTCGTGTTTATTGCTTTTATATTCCTTGTTACATACACAAGCTTTCTTAATCATTCAGTGCTTGACAATGGTTTATTCATTGGATAATTCTTTTATCTAACAAACTATTTTCTAGTTACATATTATATGGTCAACAACTAGATAAAGAACAAAGACAGGAAGATAGAAAAAGAAAGGAAGCCTGTGATCTGTTTCAGTACGTGAGGCGTTAGGTCAAGGGGGTGTTCCCTTACCTTTTGGCTGCTTCACTGGGGCAAAGGGTATAGAATTATGAGGTTTGTGGGGGTGCAAAGCAGGGCAGTATGCTGCATGCGCATGTTACCCCTACAGGGGAGGGGCCCAGCTTTCTTCTAAAGATGAAGGAGGGTCTACAAAAGTTAAGATGGCTCAGATGTTTCCAAAAGGTGCCCCAATGCTTCTAGGTTAATAGGGGCAAAGGGTTTAAAAGGCGCCTTCTGTTTTTTCAGTTGGGCATTCCCTTTTTCTCAGTGGGGAATTCATTGCGCCTGTTGGCCTCCGAGCTGTGAATTGGGGCAGAAATTTCAGATCCCAGAAGTTCATGGAAAGAGGGCGATGGAGGGATGTGGACCTTCCTTCCTTCCTTCCTTCCTTTCCTTCCTTCCTTCTCTTTCCCTCCCTGCATCCATCCTTCCTTCCTTCCTTCCTTCCTTCCTTCCTTCCTTCTCTTTCCCTCCCTGCATCTTTCCTTTCTCTTTTCCTTCCTTCCTTCCTTCCTTCCTTCCTTCCTTCCTTCCTTCCTTCCTTCTTTCCTTCCTTCCTTCTCTTTCCCTCCCTCCATCTTTCCTTCCTCCTTTCCTTCCTTCCTCCTCTCCCTCTCTTTTCTTCCTTTCTTTCCTCCCTTTCCTTCTCTTCTTCCCTCCTCCCTTGCTTCCAGATCTCTCTCTCTCTCTCTCTCTCTCTCTCTCTCTCTCTCTCTCTCTTTCAATGCTGCGTAGGATGAACTGCCTGTCCCTGGAGTAAAACCCCCACCCCCACCCCCTTGCAAGGACGTGCCCCCCACCCGAGAAACGTCCGAATCTTCCTGACAGGGGGGAGGGGAGGGGAAGAGCGCGCAACAGGCTTCAGTTTCTCGTGAGTCAGAGGCTTAGAGTTGCGGGGAAAACGAAAGTTGGGTCTCGCAGTTCGCGGGAAACGAAGGATTCCTCCTCCCCGCGGGACGGAGTTGGAGCAGCTGCCCACGTCGCTAACGAGCTGCGATGGACGAAGAAGCCGCCTCGGTGCCGGAGACGTCCGCCTCCCGTTTGACGGTAAGCTTCGGGGAAGGTTTCTGCGGTTTGTTCCGAAGCTCTGCGGGCAACTCCGGAGCAGAGAGAGAGCAGAGACTTACTTGGCCCAGAATGCAGAGCACTGCCCTCCAGTTTGGGGGGGGGAGAGGAAGAAGCCCCCTCCCCCCAAAAATCCTTGGTCCCACCTAAGTGTCTTAAAACTGGGACCTGCGGAGCGAGAGGGAAGACGCTGGCTTTGAGCGTCGGGGGGGCTGCCCCGTGGAGAAGGGCTTGTAAAGATCCGTGCCCCCCCCCATATTCAGCCTCTCTCCCCCCCCAGTAACTGCGGTAACTTTGAAATGGTCACTAAATGAAGTATCGTATCTCGAGGACTACCTGTAGGATGACATGAACTAATTGTCATGGTTCCGATAGACGAGACCAGTAAAAACAGAACTCCAAGGCAAGAGATTTCCTTAAAGAACACATTTATTGGCTACAAAGTACCAGCCCTTTCAAAAGTGAAACCAAGACCAAAGTTGGGTTTCCTAGCAAAAGCGTCAGCAATGACCTTGGTTCCCACAGAACACTTTGTGTTCTAAAAAACTAAAAAAATACTCATCTCCCCTCCAAACTCTGTGGCACCCGAAAACGAGGTGGAAATGGCTTCAGCCAAATTCGTTTGCAGGGTTGACACTAATTCTACTTTATTTTAAGGCTACATGAACAGAATCTTGTAGGTCTGAAGGTACAGGCTTCCTGCTTTAAGCAGGTTGATTTATTCAAGAGGTTCCTTCCTAATTTTATTCCTCTGACCAAAGAGACACGGAGGGTTCCTGCCTCTCTTCTTTGATTGTTGCTTCCCTTCCCTTCGTCCCCCAAGGTCGCCCACGGGTTCCTTTACAATTATTGAGAGTAGAGAAAGCAGTTGATACTGGACCATCAAGCTCAACCTCAGCCTCCTGAAGAGGAGTGGACTTCCACTCCCAGGAACCCCTTAGCGGCCTAGCCTGTTATCTGGGGGAATTCTGGGAGTTCAAGTAGCTGAGGTTAAGAAACACTGGGCAGATGGGTTGAAGATTTACTCTCCAGGACTTCTGGCTATCCTCCAGATTTCAACTCCCAGAATTCTCAGCTGGGGCCATGCTTGCTGGGGAATTCTGGGATTTGAAATCAACCAATCTGGAAGCTGCTGAGATTGGCCAAGATTGGGCGTAGAATTTCTACTGAAAGGTGAGGCCAAATCCACAGCGTTGGAAGGAAACCAAACAAGGAAGCTAATTCCAGTTGTGTTGTTAGGTCCCTTGTGTGCTTTTTGGTTTGCAGTTGACTCTCTTCTCCCTCCTCAGAAAGAATTGAACAAAACCAAAATTGTTGGATGGGAGGGGCTCTGAAAAATGGCCACACCCAACTTTCTATCCGTTCCAGCTAGCAGCGTTTCATTTCCTGCTTGTATTAAAATACAAGCATTTCAGTTGCATTCATTAAACTGAGTTGGGTTAATTTAGACATTTCTTTCGCATCTTCTCCTTCCACAGGAGATGAATGAGGAGCTACAGTTCCTCCTATGTGACAGATGCCACTCAGAGGTCCCACACCCCAAACTCCTGCCCTGCCTTCACAATCTCTGCTCCACGTGCCTTGAGGAAAAGCCGATCGATCTGTGTGTCATCTGTGGAACTCCGTACTTCCACCTTGCAGAGACCCCTGAAAAGCAGGATAATGTGTTCTTCGCCAACCTCCAAGTCAATCTTGATCTCTACCAGAAGGTCACGGGGAGCAAAGAATCGGTTTGTAACAACTGTGAGAAAGAGGCAGCGTTTTGGTGTTTCAGCTGCAAAGAGTTTCTTTGCCTCTCGTGCTTTCGAAGTCACCAGAGATATCTGAAGAAAGAGAGTCATGAAGCCAGGCTGCTGAAGGACTTCCAGGCAGAATCTTGCAAGGAATTCCTTTCAACCATCAGAATGCCCAACACCATGTTTTGTTCCAAGGAGGGACACAATAGCCAGATATTAAGGTAGGTTGTCCATCTATGCTTCATTCTCAAAGTGGAGAACCTCTTTTAAGCCACCACCCTGTTGCCCACTGGCTGGCTTTGCTGTCTGCCCAAAAGCTGATGGTTTTGGAATCTGGAGCAAGAAGCAGTGAGCTTTGTGGCTCCAACAGACATCTGGAGCGAGGCGTAGAGAAGCTTTGAGCTAACTAGCTAAGATAGAACAAGACAATGGGAAGAACAGAAGTGGCCCCAGCTCTAATGAAATTAAGTCCCGGTTGGGTTTCCAGGACACTCCACACGATTTGGAGAATAAGTCCCAGTTCATTCAACATTCTGTGGCATAAGGCAATAAGTGAATAGCCTCCAAAGCAAAGTGTCAGGAAATAGATAGGCAGCCTTTATTGTCATTCTTTTTTACCGTGGATATAATGGCACACATTAAAAATGAAATTTAGTTGCTTGCTCTCAAAGTGTACGCATACATAACCCAATGAGTTCTCATTCTTGCAGATGAGTCTCCAATTTCTCATGAGGGAAGCAGCTTAGCTTGGACAATCATGAATCTGGATATTTCTTTAGGGACAATTGTTCAAGCCTTGTTGGTTTGAACTAGGCTAGGGGTAGGTAACCTTGGCTCTTTTATGACTCCTGGAGTTCAACTCCCAGAATTCCTGGCTTAGCATGGAAACCTCTCCATTTCTCCTCAGCATGGCTGGCTCAGGAATTCTGGGAGTTGAAGTCCACGAGTCATAAAAGAGCCAAGGTTGCCTACCCCTGTCCTAGGAAGACATTTCTCCCAATCTTCCAAGGTGTATATAGTGTATTTCCTCCATAGTTTTAATCTAGTAGTTCCAAATATTACTCAACAGGTAAATGGTTTTGTCCTCTTTAATGGGATTGTGACATTGCTTGAAGATGCTCAGGTTTCTAACATGACTGCACTGGGGGCTAAAGACCCAGTTTTGAGATCCCCTGCAAATGAAGTGACCGGGGATGGACAGCAGCTCCAGTCAAAAATCATATAAAATTCATATATGGTTAGAAAAAATGATTAAAATGCAGATAGAATTTAAATCTGAACTGTTTCTACTAGGAATACTAGCATCTAATTATGGAAAAGAGAATGAATACTTAATATTACATGTATTAACAGCTGCGAGAATAGTATTTGGCTTTGCCCAATTCTGGAAAAATGAAAAGCTACCATCCGACCAAATTATTATTACAAAAATATTGGAATGTGCAGAAATGGATAGACTAACTTTAAGAAATCAAAGAGAAAGAAGTCACAATTTATTTTAAAACTTGGGAAAAATTCTACCAATGGTTAGCAAGATGACAGAATGAGAAAAGGCTATGAAATTAAATAGGGTAAATGATACTTTTTATTCAACATTTATGTTATCTGATTGTTCTGAATATTTTTACATTTTCGAATTTACGTATGTAATTATAATTAATAAGCAGTATATCAGTATTCATAAGTAATAATATTCAATTAGTAATATACTATTAATGGTTTAGCAATTATTGTTATTTTTAGAATGAATGGCTAATTTCTCATTCTTATGATTGGTGATAAATTTATCTTGACATAGCTGTCTAGCATTATATTAATTACTGACATTCAATATGTATACCCAGATGACAATCTGCTTGCTAAAGCGTTGATTTATTGTTGGGGGTAACCCCATTATTGTACCTATCCCTACCTTTGGTTTAACACTTGTTTTCTACCCTATGTTATACCCTACCTATTCTATTCCCTCCCCACCCTTAAAAAATCCAATAATACACACACACACACACACACACAAATCATATGCTTTGCCTTTCTTGATCCCCAGCCTTTACTGCAAGCAATGTTCTCAACCTATGTGTACCATTTGCACCCTATTGGACAGCAAGCACCTGGGTCAACATTGTGACATCAGCAAGGAAATACAATGCAAGCAAGAAGAATTGCAAAACATGAGCGCGGAGCTGAAGGAGAAGAAGAACACTTATGACGAGACCTACAGCAGCCTTGAGAAACAGGTGAGGGACATGGAGCAGTTGAGGAACGAGATGACAGAGCTGATCCAGCAGAAGATAGAGCAGATGATCCAGTGGCTGCGAGAAAAGGGCAAAGGATTCTTAGCCGAAGTAGAAGCCCATCATAGCTACCAAGTGCA
This sequence comes from Crotalus tigris, assembly GCF_016545835.1. Taxonomy (NCBI): domain Eukaryota; kingdom Metazoa; phylum Chordata; class Lepidosauria; order Squamata; family Viperidae; genus Crotalus; species Crotalus tigris. The sequence continues at coordinate 890,819 of NW_024096563.1, forward strand.
AGAAGTAAATAAGAAGCTGCAGGAGACGGACGGAGTGGTCCAGAGAATTACATCCAGCCAGAGGTTGGTGGAGAAGTTACAACTCTATGCTTCTGGCCAGGAGGTGTTGGAGATGCATCCTTTCCTCAGAATGTCCATGGTGGACCTCAAGAAGAAGCAGCCATCTTCCGTAAGGGGAATCGAAATGAAGACTTTCCTGGAAATCAAGGACCAACTCCAAACTTTGCTCGACAGAGTGACAAAAGAGAAAGGTAAGGTTTCGCAAAGATACGCAGGCAGTCCTCGGTTTACAACCGCCATGGGGATTTCTGTTGCTAAGCAATGCAGGAGATGTGGAAATTCTGATGCAACTTATTTTCATATTTGGTGGACTTGTAAAAATATTAACGCTTTTTGGATTATGATTTGGTGGAACATTCAAAATATTTTTAAAAGGAAGATAAAGTTTATTCCTCAACTACTTTTATTAGGGATTTTTGAGGATTTTGATGTTAAAGAAACTATTTTAATGTTGAATTTAATTACAGCAGCAAAGTTATTGATAGGTCGATATTGGAAGAAAGATTCGTTGCCTACATTAGAAGAATGGACATTTAAGGTTTCCAATTTGGCAGAAATGGCTAAAATTTTGCTTATTTAAAGGATCATACACAAGAAAGATATATTATGGTATGGAGAAGATGGATAGATTATATTCAGATTAAATATGGAACTGAAAAGTTCCATTTATTTTATGATTAAAAATAAGTATTATTAATAATAAGGTTTAAAGGGAGTTAAGGGTTAAGTATGATATTAATTGTACAAATTGTTAAACTTGTTTATCTTATGATTAATATATTTGTTAACTTAATTAGATTATGTTTAATATGTTTGATATACCCTGTATTTGGTTCCGAGAAGTGGGGGGTGGGTGGGGGGTAGGGGAGTGGGTTATTGGATTTATTATATAATTATTAATAAAACTTTTTAATAAAAAAGCAATGCATTTATGAAGTGAGTCATCAGGGAACTGGGTCCAATTTTAGGATCCTTTCTACCACGGTCATTAAAGGGACTTCTGTGGTCTTTAAGTGAATCCAGCTTGCCCCACTGACTTTGCTCGTCGGAAGCCACCCAGAGGTGTCGGAGACAAGATGGGGAGCAAATAAATTTCACAATCAATAAAACTAGGAAAGACGCAAATGGAATTTATGGCAGTTGACCGCAGGATGCTGCCAACTGCCAAAAATGTGAGCTGGTTGCCAAGTACCCAAAGTACAACCACATGACCGTGGGAATGGTTGTAACTTTGAGGACAGGTTATATATTATAATAATAATAATAATAATAATAATAATAATAATAATAATAATAATAACAACAACAACAACAACAACAACAACAACAACAACAATAATAATAATAATAAAGTTGGAAGGGACCTTGAAGGTCATCTAGTCCAACGCCCTGCTCAGGCAGGAAACCCTGTACCATTTCAGATAAATGGTTGTCCCATCTCTTCTTAAAAATGTCCAGTGTTGCAGAATTCAGAGCTTCTAGAGGTAGGTCGTTCCACTGGTTAATTGTTCTAACTGTCAGGAAGTTTCTCCTTAGTACTAGGTTGCTTCTCATCTTGATTAGTTTCCATCTGTTGCTTCTTGTCTTGCCTTCAGACACCTTGGAGAATAGCTTGACTCCCTCTTCTTTGGGGCAGCTCCTGAGATACTGGAAGACTGCTATCATGCCCCCTCGTCCTTCTCTTCGTTAAACTAGACATACCCATTTACCGTTCCTTATATATTTTAGCTTCCAGTCCCCTGATCATCTTTGTTGCTCTTCTCTGCACTCTTTCTAGAGTCTCGACATCTTTTTTATATTTTTTTCCAGGGCTGTTTTAACTTTAAACCATCATTAACCTGGAATAGTAACCGGATTCCCTATTTTGCATGGGAAAAATCCCAGATTTACATCCTAAGTGTCTTGAATTAAAAATTCAGCGAGAGAAAATGGGACGGCCTTACTTGGGGGAACACAGAGACCCAGACGACCGTGGAGTTGGCTGCCCCCAGGAGAACACCTCCCGGCTTATTTTTATAATGTTTTTATCATGTTAAAGCTTTTATATTAATTCTGATTTAATGTTGAGTTGATTGCTTCTATTTTACACCAGCCAGAGCCCTTCTCTGAGAGAGAGGGAGGGCAGATTAAAAATACTTTATATAAATAAATAGGTAAATAAATAAATAAAGACATGGAGGCTCGTGGCTAGTCCCAGTAGAGCAATCTTTGCGCAACCAGTTCTTTCCCAGAGCATCTGGAGCTACAAAACCAACACCAGGTACCAGTTTAATAGTGCCTTTTAAGAGGCTAGCCCAACTTTGGCAACTTTAAGACTGTGGACTTAAACTCCCAGAATCCCCCAGCCAGCCATGCTGAGGTATTCTGGGAGCAGAACTCCACAAGTCTTAAAGTTGCCACGTTTGGAGACCCACTGGGCTAGAGTCGTGGCACGGAACGACTTTAGTAATTCTGGCTGAATTTAGTCTATTATCGCTCTTTCCAAGGTCCGAAACACCTAGCTTTCTGGATGAGACCATGTTGGCATAAACCAGCAGAAACTGTAGAACGACGTTTTTATGACTGTGTCTTTCACTCTGCTGCCCAATTTTCTAACCCTTTGGTTTTTCTGCCTTCTTCAGAAGCTGATCCAGCTAAAGCTCAAAGAGAGCCTCCAAAGGTGAGAAGGCTGGCATGTGCAACTTATATAGTGACGGCAGGTTACCCTGTGGCGGTTCAAAATCAGGAGCCTTTGTCAAGGAATGTAAGGTTTTTAAGAAGAGATTGGGCGACCATTTGTCTGAAATGGTGCAGGGTCTCCTGCTTGAGCAGGGGGTTGGACTAGAAGACCTTCCAACTCTGAATTTGTTTGTTAAAAGGCCTAGGTTTTGTGAGTTACGGCACATGTTATCAGATGGAAATGTTATTGCCAATCAAAATATTACGACATCAGTGTTGGCCCTGAAAATGAAGATTCAGGTTTTGTATTAGATCAATGATGGCGAAACTTTTAGAGACCGAGTGCCCCAAAACTGCCCCCCAACCCCGTCCACACTCTGCCCTGCCCACTGGCCCACCCACCACCTCCACCTGGGCAGCCCAGCAGCGCCATGGTAGCCATGCCCTCCACTCGCACCCTGCAGCATCATCTGCGCGCAATGGGGCGCAAGGGCGGAGTCTTGTCCCCGCTGCCCAGCTACCATGCCCTTGGCTCCGCTGCTTCATGTGGGCCGCGCCCAGGGGCAACTCTCCCCCGGGGGGGCTGCTGATGAGGGGCTGTGGGAGGAGGCGGGGCTGGGGAGACGGTGCGTGTGCCCACAGAGAGGGCTCCGAGTGCCGCCTCTGGCACCGATGCCATAGGTTCGCCACCACTGTATTAGATTGTGTACATTCCTGTATAGGTGGTAACAGAATAACAGAACAGCAGACTAATTGAGCTGGAAGGGACCTTGGAGGTCTTCTAGTCCAACCCCCTGCTCAGGCAGGAAACCCTATGCCATTTCAAACAAGTGGTTGTTCAATCTCTTTGTCAACGCTGCAAATATTGTATATTTTTGCTTTGACAATATGCAGAACTGTCTGGTATTTTGGGGGTTAATACAGAGCAGAAGGGGGTGGGGGCAAAGCAGTGGGAAAGAAAGAGGAAGGAAACCTTTGATCTTCACACTAATTGGATAATGTGATATATGACAGTTAATTTAGGGAGGGACCATGCTGATAATTAAACTGCTCAGAGGAAGAGAATTTAGATCTTAGCATAAGCCTCCGTTATGCTTGTGCCGACATTTTGTAACAATAAAAAACTTTTAGGAAAATCAATGCCTGGAAGTTCTTTGAAGTGTTTCATAACCATAACACTCTTCTTAAAAACTTACAGTGGTTTTTGACTTATAAGCACAATTGAGCCCAGAATTTCTATTGCTAAGTGAGACATTGGTTAAGTGAGTTTGGCCCTATTTTACGACCTTTCTTGCCCCAGTTGTTAAGGGAACCACTGCAGTTGTGAAGGTAATACCGCGTTTGTTAAATGAACCCAGCTTTCCCCGTTGACTTTGCCGGTCCGAAGATTGCAAAAGGGGATCGCCTGACCCTGGGACACTGCAGCCATCATAAATACGAGTCAGGGGATACTGCCAAGGTCATAAGGGTAAAAAACAGCCATAAGTCACTTTTTTTAGTGCCGTTGTAGCTTTGATCAGTCACTAAACGAATGGTTGTAAGTTGAGAACTACCTGTACCAAAATACAGGTGAATAATATCATCATGGTTTTTTTTTTTTCCTTCTAGGACCTTTTGGGAAAGTCACCGCTCAAAAGGAAATACGCTGAAGGGGAAACAAACACTGACAGCTATCCAAAAATTGTCAAAATTGAGCCATTAACTGATGAAGAATGGAATGCTTCCCCCAAAGCGTCTTGCAGCTGTTTGACGATGGATGAACCAGGGACCAGTTATGGATCCACCGGTGGTGGCTTTGTCTCAGGAAGTCCAGGGGGCCTCAACAAAAACCCATTTGATGGTCCAGAGAGTGTTGATGGCTGCTCAGATTTATCTGATCCAGGTAGCGTTGTATCCAGGATGCTTCGTCTTGAAATTTCGAGAGCATTTCAGTTCATGCATAAAATAGATACTCTTTTTTGGAGGTGTGAAGGACAGTTTCTTTTCTGGGTGAGGTTCATGCCAAGGAAGGCCTGAGATAAAGCTGCCACGATACAATGATTGATGAAAAGACCTTTTGATTATTTAAAGGAGCAGTTATCAATGCCTTATAAAAATTACAAGCAATAGATTATTTATTGGTGTCCCTGCCTTTATTATGTTTATAACTAACTCGGCAAACATACTTAATACTCCTTCCTCTGCCTGTTTTTCCCTAAAAACACAACCTTGAGAGATGGGCTTTCATGCCTAAGAACTCACCTGGCCTCCTGGTTTCTACCTGTAATGCAAGCTTGCATTACACAAAAGCAATTTTTTTTAAAAAAAAAAAAGAGGAAGAGATAGAGTAAGCGTTAATTTGGGAAAAAAAATATTGGCTAAGTTGACCTTGACCCTTGTTTGATGGTCCTTCATATAATATTCTCTGAACCCAAAGAGATCTAAGTTTGGTTTGAAATGATTCAGAGGAGATATGGCCAACCAATATTCCATATATTTTAAGATGATCAGTGGTAATATTCCTTGAAACTATTTTTTTTTAAAAAGGATCTGTATGATCTAGAGACTATCCTAAATTATTCGCTTGAGAAATTGTACTTCAATTATTACCTGCCTCAAATTCCCCTTCTCACTTCTCTGCATGGGAGTCCTAGTTTACTTATGAATGCCAGACAAATTGTGGCATTTGAAGACTCTTAGTAGCTAAGTGAAGCAGTAGGTGTGAATTTAAATGGACTCCAGAAGATGGTAGAGGACAGGAAGACCTGGAGGAACGTTGTCCATGGGGTCGCGATGGGTCGGACACGACTTCGCAGTTAACAACAACAACAAAAGTAGCTAAGTAGATGGAAGGAAAGGGAAGAAGAGAACAACCAGCAGGTAGATCAGGCCCAGAATTCCCCAGCCAGCGTGCCTGGTTGAAGAATTCTGGGAGTTGTTCACAAGTCATAAAAGGACCATGTTTGAAGACCCCTGAAGTAGTGACGTGTTGCGACGTATTGCAACTTTTTTTGCATTGCCGGAGCTGGGGTGGGCGCGGCCTCTGTATGATTCAACCAGCCTGCAGGCGGGCAGTTTGGCACCCCTGATCTATGTGGTCATTAAGACGTGATGCTGACTTGATGGAACGTTGTCATAGAAGTAGCTTTTCATTGTGATTTCATTGTGGCAGCTCCTTCACTTTTGTTCTTTCTTTGGCAGAAGAGGACTCCTTGATAAACATTTCTTCAGAAGAAGAATCCACTGAGGATGAATCCGGGGTGAGGGCATAGTCACCTAGTTCCAGAATGTCACCTCATTGGCATTCTCCTCATGAGTTTCTGCCCCGATGATTTGTAGACCAACAAATCTGAGGACACCTATCTGTGCCACCTCAAGAAATGATTCACGGATCCTCCTGTAAGGACCCACCCCACTTTGCATCTTAAGAAGACAGAACTCTTGGAATAATTCTTCCAACAGGAATCCTTTATTAAGAGAGAATGGTTGCAGGCATGCTAGACAGGATTTGGGGTTCAAGCTCTCCCATTCAAGGTTTTAAGGGGTTCCCCAGTAGTCCCACCCAATCAACCCCCCTTCCAGTGATAGTTTCAAGTATCACAATTCCGCCCCCTTTCTTCTTTCTTCCGTCTGGATGGAGACTTCAGATAACTACATGAAAGGCAACTACCCTCCTTTGGTATGCTAACACTTCGAGGTTACAATAAACACACATTCAGCATTCCACTCTTTGAAGTGTAAAGAAGGAAGTGAGGGCCATAAAGCCCCTTTGTTCTCCCCTTTCTCTCCCTCTTATGGCAGAATCCAGAGAAGGCAGAATTGGGAGTTTCTATATTTGATAATTTAAAGATGAAATATAATTGGATTCTGACACCTCCTTTCACTCTGTTGACTGGGATAGCAGTATCTCAGCTGACTCGGTTATTTGGTTATTTGGCCCGTTTCATATGACTTCTTGTCATGAAAGGGGGATCTTAACTTCAATTTATTTACTGCAATATATCTGTTGGTTCTTGAAGTTGTTATAAGACTCTTCCCTGGACAATTGAGCTCCATGGTTCAATTCTTCCAGTTTTTACCAAATCATCACGATAGAGGGGACAAGTCAAATAATTCTGGATCTCCAGAGCATCACACTACTTGTTCATCTTTTTTGCAGGCCTCAGTCTTGCCTCTGGACATCAGTCCTACATCACCAGTTGACCAGGAAAGCCCAATGAAGTATCCGTGCAGCACATCTGAAGATCTTAGCTTGGAGTCCAAGATCATATTCTTTGACCTCAAGGTTCTGCGTAAGTATCCTTGGTCTCCAGGATATTTCTGATCATATGTATCCTGGGAGCCATATGTGGTCATCTTGCCTGAAGTAGGTCAACCCAATCTTCTGTTTCCTAGAATGACCTGTAACCACAAAGCCTGAGTGACCCCATCACCTCACCCATGAGGGGTGCAGGTATCCCCAGAAGATTCCATCATTTGTTCTTCTTCAGTTGTTTCTGTAGAGGAATGTTCTTACTACATGTTGGGTCTCAAAGGCTGATCACAATCTTTTTTTATTTAGCAACCAAGAAGAAATTTTCAGTATTATTTGCTCTTTCAGCATTTATCTCTTTTCCTCCCTGTTCACTAGTACAGGTAGTCCTTGAGTTATGACCACAATCGAGTCCAGAATTTATGTTGATAAGTGAGAAACGTGTTAAGCAAGTTTTGCCCTGTTTTACAATTTTTCTTGCTTCATTTCATAAGTGAATCACTGCAGTTGTTAAGTTAGTAACACGGTTGCTAAGTGAATCTGACTCTCCCTTGACTTCACTTGTCAGACGGTCGCAAAAGAGAATCACATGACTGCAACCGTCATAAATGTGAGTCAGTTTTCAAGCATCCAAATGTAAATCACATGACCGTGGGGAGGCTGCAATGGTCATAAGTGTGAAAAATGATCATAAGTCACTTTGTTCAGTGCTGTTGTAATTTCAAACGGTCACCAACTATGCTGTTGTAAGTTGAGGACTACGTGTATTCTTATTTTTGTTAGGTATGAGAACCATTTTAAGATCCATAACTTTCATCCATCAGCCCAGACCAATGAAGTCTCTCTTTTCATTGCAGCAGGAAACATCCTTCACCTGGTCGCGCTTGGAGAAGAAACCCCCCCTTTCAGTGTCATGATTTCTTGCCTCAAAAACACAGATGACAAAGTCTGTATGCATGGAGTGGATGAGTTCCTGGAATATCTCAGCACCCTCCATAGGCCCATTTTTGTGGGATACAAGTTATGGTCCATGGAACTGCCTGCTCTGCTTGATTCCCTTCGAAAGATCAACAAAGAAAAACAGTTTAAAGAGTCCATCTTTGGTTTCCTGGATGTTTTGCCCTTCATCAGAGAGAAATTCCCTGAAAATCCGAATTATACACTGAAAAAATTAGACAGGAAGTATCGTCAGGGCCAGTTGGATTGCACCAAAGCAGGTGAATGTGCCATAGCTCTGAAGGAGCTCTGCACCTTCTTGAAAATTAACCCCGTGACCCAAAAAAACCAGATAATCGCCTGTTCCAGCTTCAGATGTTACTCCTCCCTTCAACCACTCTGGGAGAAGAAAGTCCTCACCCAGCCCTCCAGGCGGACTTTGGCCCTACACAACATCTCCCTTCTCAAACTGCAGTCTGTCTATCAAAAAGACCCCGAGAAAGGGCTAAAGAAACTCTGCAGGCGTTTGAACACCAAACGGAGGACGGGCGAGAAAAAAATTCAGAGGTTGAGCAAGATCCGCAGCTATTTCCAAAGCCTCCCCTCGTCATCTCAATGTTCTTCACTTCCACAGATTTGTTAAATGACACTCTCATTTTTATGGGATTAGTAATAGTAACAGTAATAAAGTTGTAAGGGACCTTGGAGGTCATCGAGTCCAACCCCCTGCTCAGGCAGGAAACCCTTCAGATGCTTTGGAGAACAGCTTGACTCCCTCTTCTTTGGGGCAGCCCCTGAGATATTGGAACACTGCTATCATGTCCCCCCTCGTCCTCCTCTTCGTTAAACTAGCCGAATTAAGATTAAGTCACCCCTCTGTACACAAGGGAATTACCTTGAAATAAAACCACACAGACTGGCTGGTACATCTGGCCAAAGAGTCTGTGACTTGAGTTTACATAGACCACATCATCGTGTTTTATGGAATCCACCAAAGAGGGTTATTAGGTTGGTGCATTAGGCTAAGCCATGAGCCTTGATTTGCAAACCACAACGTGACAAGATCACGCACATGTAGAACACCTGGTTTTTGTATAGGAAATGGTAAAGCTAGAATGCAGAATACAACTATTTTTAAGGCACAACTTGAAATTGTCTGGGCCCCAGTTCCCAGAATTGGGAGAGGATTGAGGACCAGACATTTTCAAGTAGCCAAGATTGGAAAGCACGGGTTTAAGATAAGATCCGTTTGTCTTTCCTACAAATATCACATTGTTATACAGTATTTTGGGGTGGGGGAGGAGCAGAAGCCTACTATAAAATCCAAGCAGGGATACTGCATCGAGCTATCATACTTTGTTTGTAGCTTGTGTAAGGTCTCAGTTCCTTATGTGAACTTGAGATATTAATCTAATCAGATAACCCAAGCAGAGACTTCTTGATCAAGCAGAACTTTATTTGATCAAATTAAGCAGCTGGGTGGCCAACAATCTGGAACGCTGGCAGAGTTATGTCAGAGGTGCTACACCTTAGAAAGTTGGTAGCATTGCTTTATAAACTTGGTTAGCCAATGAAAATCAAAGAGAGCCATTATATCATAAAAAGATATCAATCATTCCTGTACACTCCAATAATAATAATAATAATAATAATAAAGTTGGAAGGGACCTTGGAGGTCATCGAGTCCAACCCCCTGCTCAGGCAGGAAACCCTATACCATTTCAGACAAATGGCTGTCCAGTCTCTTCTTACAAGCCTTCAGGGATGGAGCATTCACCGCTTTTGGAGACAGGTTGTTCCACTGATTAATTGTTCTCGCTGTCAGGAAGTTTCTCTTCAGTTCTAGGTTGCTTCTCTCCTTGACTAGTTTCCATCCGTTGCTTCTTGTCCGGCCTTCAGGCGCTTTGGAGAATAGCTTGACTCCCTCTTCTTTGGGGTAGCCCCTGAGATACTGGAACACTGCTATCATGTCCTCCCTCGTCCTTCTCTTCATTAAACTAGACATGCCCAATTCCAGCAACCGTCCTGCATATGTTTTAGCCTCCAGTCCCCTAATCATCTTATTGCCTCCTTCAGTATATTGCATCCATATACATGTTTCCCACACTTGCATGAAATTTCTCTGGTGCAAAAGCTGGTTACAAAAAGCAAGAAAGCAACAGACTAAATGATTTTCCTTTGTTCCAGAACCCTTGTATAGTGTGAAACAGCCCAGAAGATCAGGAATTTCCAATTCCCACAAGGATTAACCTTGCAAGTCCATGAGTGGCTGAGCTCACACATTCTGCAGCTAAAACATGGCTAATGTTAGATTCTTTTGAACCAGCCAGAATGTCTGTCTAGTAATAAACTAGCATATATGAATTAGGGCTTCCAAACATGACCAACTTAATTTTTATACAGCAACTAAGTAAAAAGAAATTAAGCAATTCAGCAACATGTCCCGTTTGATATGTGTAATTTTACTCAAAAACACTGGAACAAAGCAGGGGTCTTCAAACTTGGCCCTTTTATGACTTGTGGACTTCAACTCCCAGAATTCCTCAGCCGGGCATGCTGGCTGAGGAATTCTGGGAGTTGAAGTCCACAGGTCATACAAGGGCCAGGTTTGAAGACCCCTGGCCTAAAGCAAACCTCATTCTAGACCTAGGTTCAAATTCCCTACCTGACCTCAGAACTTGGGGGAGAAAGCAGTCAAGTTCCCTTCAGGTTGTTTCTGCAGGGGTAAAATTAGGGGAGATTCTTACATAAATCATATTAAGCACCCAGAGGAAAGGTGAACCTCTTGTTATTATTGCTTTTGAGTCTGAGGGCCCTTAGATGCCATCCTTGGTCTTGCAGGTTCAAGACATGGTGGACCTGCCTAAAATTCTTCTCCCAGTTTCTAAGTCTTGTGGAGGCTTCTATCTTTTCTCCTCCAGATCCTTCTTGTGTGTCTCTGGAGATTCTCAATCATCCAGGTCATGGTTGTCCCACAGGTACTTTTTTTCCAAAAGGCAACAGGACTTTCTTAACAGAATAACAGTTGGAAGGTGTTGAGTCCTCGGCTTAATGGCGAATGAGCACAGAACATCTTGTAGTGTCAAGAAGTCTTTATTGTAGTCTCTTCTGCTCTGTTACAGCTCTGAGGCTCGCAGGCCTCTCTGCTTCCTTAATAACGTTCCCCGGGCAGAATGGCAACAATTAGGCGCGCTCCGCACCTCGCGCATGTGCGCGAAGCCGGCGCCAGCCAGTCTGGTCCCGGGCAGCTTGCAACTGCCCAGGACCATTGCAACATCCTGAGCCTGCCTTTGCAGGCTCAGGACACAACAGAAGGGACCTTGGAGATCTTCTAGTCCAACCCCCTGCTCAAGCAGAAAACCCTATACCAGGGGTAGGCAGCCTTGGCTATGCTGGTTCAGGAATTCTGGGAGTTGAAGTCCATGAGTCATAAAGGAGCCAAGGTTGCCTACCCCTGCCCTATACCATTTCAGACAAATGGTTGTCCAGTCTCTTCTTGTTTTTTTTTTCCTCTAAAAACATTCCACTTCTCATCCATTAAGCTTCTTCTGAAGAACGGAAGAAGCTTCTTGGATAAGAAGCAAAATATTTTTTTTTTAAAAAAAAACAAACCCAGAAAGTTTGCTTGTTTTTTGGAAAAAGCACCTTTGGGATACTCAAATCCTCTTTGGCCCTATGCAAATCTAAGTACTTTCAGGAGAGTGGCTGAAACTTTTAACCTACATTAATCTCTCCTTCCCCCCCCCTCTGGCTGCAGAGCGCTTGCAGCTGGGGGAGATGCAAAACTTCATATTTTTGGGGTTGCTTTGCAGGATTTGCACTGGCTGCAAAGAGAGCTGATTAGCTGCCTGATTATTGAAGTCAGGTGAGAGAAGATTGGCCTTCAGGAGCTGGAATAAAAAGGATGCTGGGCAGATGCTGGTCTCTTCTTCTCCGGCTTCCTAGAACAGACAGGATGGGACCGTTACAGAATTTGGCCATTGTTTTAGCTTGTTGGGTAATTGGGGAAGTGGCTTCTTTGGATCCCTGGGATTATGTCTGGAGGTATTATAACACTCCTGCCCCTGCGAGGCAGCCTTATATGCCTTCTGGGGTTGAGACTTACCCTTATGCTTGGGTAGATGCTTCTCAGGCCCGAGCTTTGTCCCTCCTGTCACCTGTGCTGGTCCAGTGTGGAGAGGCCCAGGTGATGGTGACTGTGAAGAGAGACCTGTTTGGCACCGGGAGACTCGTCCAGGTAGACGACCTGAGTTTGGGTCCATCTGGCTGCCAACCCACGGCCTACAATGCTGCCGAGAACACGGTGATCTTCAATGTAGGTCTTCATGAGTGCGGGAGTGTCTTGCAGGTAAGGGTGGAAGAGTCTGCAAATCTGTGTTTTTCCCATGCCATGAAATTCCCCTTGTACTGTATGTGGCAAGCACTAAATCCACTTCTGGTTTATTGCTGCATCTCCCTGGTCTCATCTTTCCTTCTTTTCTCTAGATGACTGCTGAGTTTCTGGTCTACAGCATCAGTCTCCATTATAAACCCACCCCTTCTTCCCACAGTGTCATTGTAAGAACCAGCCCAGTTGACGTCCCCATTGAGTGTCACTACCCAAGGTAAGTTTGGAGGACGAAACTAACAAAAATGTGGGGTTGGCTTGAGTTTTGGGGGCAGGGGTCTTCAAACTTGGCCCTTTTATGACTTGTGGACTTCAACTCCCAGAATTCCTCAACCAGAGGCATGCTGGCTGAGGAATTCTGGGGATTGAAGTCCACAAGTCATAAAAGGGCCAAGTTTGAAGACCCCTGTTCTAGAGGGTCAAATAGTGTATCATTTTCTTCACCTGTGGCAACAGAATTTCTGGTGGGAGAAAAAAACCACTAAATCACTTGTTCTCTTTGGGAGACTTTACCTGTCTTTATTTCCAGGAGAAACAACGTAAGCAGTAGTGCAATCAAGCCAACGTGGATTCCATTCACATCAACGATTTCTGCAGAAGAAAAACTACGTTTCTCCTTGCGTTTGATGAATGGTACTCCTTTTTATGTGGTTACTAGGAGTTGGAAATGACTTCATGGCCCATAATTGCTTCCAGAAGCCCCTTATTTCTTCATGAGTCTCATGAACACGAGGGTCCAATGAGATTAAACCTTAATTGTGCACAAGTAACTTTTTCTTCACATTGGCATTAGTCAAACCATTTTTAAACTGTTGGTTAAAAAAAATTGACCCCACTTTCCCATAGCTTTGTGCATAAGGCCAGATCATGTTTGTCCAAATAGTCATATGTGCATGTGTACATATGCCACGCAAACCATGTTACAGAATTGTGCACACGTACTTCCTCAAGTCGCAATTTTGCACAGCTTCTGACTTTTTATGGCAATTCCAGAATTGCTAATAGTCCTTCAAAATTCTGGGGAAAATAATGCAGATGTCGGTGTACCTTCTGGATTCTGCATATTTCAGAAGACTGCAGCCGATTCGATGGTATCCAAAATTTAAAAATGGTTTGACAGGCCAATATAAAAATTAAGATGGGATGCACATTGGTTTGCAGACATGATACATGGGAGAAAAAAAAGACTATTTGTCCAAGTTGCATTCCTGATCTGAACTGGGCTCACTTGGGTTGAAATTTGCATCCAAGAAGTTGGGTATGATGGTTTTGGTTTTCAGATGGCTGGAACGCAGAGAGAACCTCCAACGGCTATCAGTTGGGAGAAATCATGTATATTCAGGCTGAAGTAATAGCAGAAAACCACACGCCACTCCGGCTCTTTGTTGATAGCTGTGTGGCCACGCTGAGCCCAGAGGCAGATTCCAGTCCCCGCTATCCCATCATCAATTTCAAGGGGTAAGAGTTCTATCTCTCTTCGCACTTGCACTGAACATTTTTATTTGAGATAACTCACTGCTCCTGGAGATCTTAAAGTTGCTTGTTCAGTAGCAAAATTGCACTGTGTCCACTTAAAATGGTCATCACTATGGGGTAGAATGGCCATCGGGAGCAATAACCTTGCTTACATATGAAAATTGCTAATAAAGGAGAATATTTGGGTTGAAATGAGGGGTCCTTTGATGCAGCTGTAACCTAGTTTGGGTAATGAAATGTCTGCAAGAAAACAACCAAGCTCAGAGGGCGTCAAGAACCTCTGGTGAAACTTGCTAAATTTGTACGAAGAATCAGGTTTTCCCTTTTTATCTTTTGCCTTCTGGCTCTTACTTGCAAGAAAGTTCTTGTTCTATGCTTGCGTCCACAAAGAAAGCCATCAACTCATCCCCGTTATCACGGCTGGGTTGTTACATCGCCTCCTGACCTGCTTTTCTCTCTGTATGACATAAAAATTATATTTTAACTTGATGGCGCTGATTGCTTCGGTTTCTATCTATCCCCTTGTGTGTCATTTGTGTTTGAGGGTAATCCGGCAGGTAGTGTGGTTTTCCCTGGTCATTTTGAAGGATCAGATGAAGGAATATACGAACAGATGAGGCCCCGGGGATCGGAGGAAAGAACGTCTGTGGAGATAATATGAATTCTGAGAGAAATGTTTTCTCTTGTCTTCATGTCACGGCCTCAAAACAAGCGAGGAAAAAGCTCTTCTTTCATCCTGCTTACTGTCCAGTTGTAATAGGGGATTTGTAATACAAGCTTGCTAACAGTTGATAGCATGACGAGGGGGGGGGGCATGAACAATGAAGCGAGGAAGACTCACATGTCAGAAACCACTTAACCAAGATCTTGGATGCAAGAATAGCTCACTTACAAGAAAAAAACCCCAAACCACAGAGTTAGAACATAGAACTAGAAACTTCGCAAGATAGCCGCAACCTGGGGTAGGCAACAGGAGGCGTGACATTTAGCTGTTTTGCACAGCAAGCGAGAAAGCTTTAGGGGGCTGTAATCCAGGTAACCAATCTATATTATATGTAATGCATGCATTATTAGGGGGAGGGCAAAGGGATATATGTGATTCACCTTCAGCTATAAAAAATGCTGTAAAACTGTAATCAGCGCCTTGGCTGCCTTCAAAGCCAAGGTCCTTATATCTTGGTACCAAAATAATTGTCTCACACCTTCTCTTTGGTGATCCACTGGCTTCGACTCCAAGCTAAGGCCCAGTTTTTTGGACGATAATTTCTGAGTCAGACTGGGAGCTTTGGGGCTAAAGAACAGACTCGCAATTTCATTTAAACGCAAGGTTCAGATAGGCCTGTTGTTTGCACAACCACGCTAAAATGCAGAGTGCACTAATGTGTAACCAAGTGTGTCAATAATAGGAAGCATTGTTGACGGGTGTTGTGTCCTCCAGTTGCCTGGTAGATGGAAGATTTGATTCCAGCTCAACCTTCTTATCACCAAGGCTCAGGGATGACATTCTTCAGTTCACAGTAGACGTCTTCCGGTTTAGCGAAGACCCCCGAGATCTGGTAAGAGGTCGCCTTCTGAAGCCCAGCTCCTAGCAGCAATATTTTTGAAGTCTCACTCTTCATCATGCCATAACCTAGCTTAAACCACCTTTTATCTTGTTCCTAGATCTACATCACCTGTCATTTGAAAGTCTCTGCAGCTACTCAAGCCCCCGATCCTGAGAACAAAGCTTGTTCCTTCCATCAGGCTAGTAACAGGTAAGCAAACTGACATTCCTACAGGGTGACGCCACTGTGCTAAGCCATGTGTCACTGTAGGAGGACCTTAGTAGGCTTAGTCGACCAAAATGTGAACATGCAACTAGTTTCTTTGATATAATTTATCTGCTTCTTTGGAGAAAAAAAAGTTTTAGATTTGTTTTATTTTGGAAGACTTAGTGATTATCTTGTTTTGAGCTACACACCAATAGTTTGGAAAGCGGTTTCTAACCTAACTGGCTATTGCATACTGTTCTGATTCCAAGAGAGATTAATTTATAAGCATTAAGGACCTTCTCGGCTTCATACAGTGGTTTGAAGAACACACTTTTCCTTATTTGAAGACATGTTCCGTAACTGAGTGTCCTGATAGATGAACCTATTAGCAATCTCAACTTTGTATACTAGTTCATATGCCTGATTTTTCTCTTACCCCTTAACCTATTAAATGACTTATTCAAAATGTTAACATTTGTTATAGAGGGGTTAGCTGTGCTTGGTACAAATAGAGTAAGGATATTTTGCATATAGTGAACTTAAGAGGTTTGCATAAACCACAGATGGGGGAGTTCATTAACCAGAAACCAACCTGGGTTCCAACTTAACAACCTTGTAAGCCCAATTGCTCTTAGGCTAAGTAGATCAATGGTTGAACCTAAGAAATTAACTACCAGTAATTTAGGATATAGCCAGGTATCCATCCTTTGGTCTATTACAGTGGTTCTCAACCTGTGGGTCGGGACCCCATTTGGGGGTCGAACGACCATTTCACGGGGGTCGCCAAACAATGCAGTCTGCCATTTTTTTCCCCCTTTTCCTTAGCTGTGCTACTCCCTTTTATTCTATTGGCTTTTGAAAGCCAATAGAATAGACTCTCTTGAATAGAGTCTAATTCTATTGGCTTTCAAAAGCCAATAGGAATTGTCCAGGCTGTCTCTGCCCTTGCTGAGCCCGCCAAAAGTCCCATTCTGCAAACGGTGCTGCACCAGTTGAGCAGTCCTCGACTTACGACCGGTTGAGTAGTCCTCGACTTACAACCGGTTGGGGTCGCGGCATTAAAAAGGTTGAGAACCACTGGTCTATTAAGAAGGGGAAGTATTGGATGAAATCTCATTATATAGGCGCAACCTTACAGGAAATGTTTCCCTTTTTTCACCACAGCTGGGTTCCAGTTGAAGGAACCGCAGATATTTGCTCTTGTTGTGAAACCCAGAATTGTGTTCGAACTACTGGTCAAGGCAGCTGGGACAGATGGGGAAGAAGATTGGGCAGAGATGTGGCTGCTAAATTGGGTATGTATCAAGATTAGGCGGCATAGGTAGTGAACTATTCCCTTGAATGATATTCAAAAGTAGTTGTTCTGGAAATATTAGCTGAGGGTCAATCATGTCACATTCTCTGAGATTGCCTGGACCAAGTCCCTGTAGTTTTCTTGGCAAGGTTTCTCAAAAGTGGCTTGCCATTGATTCTTTTCTAAGACAGAGAGAAGGTGACTGGCCCAAGGTTACCCAGTTGGCTTTGTACCTAAGCTGGGATTAGAACTCACGATCTCCCAGTTTCTAGTCTGATGCCTTAACTACTACACCAAACTGGCACTCTCCACCTTAACACGAATATCTTGTTAATCTTGTTCTCATGCAGATAAATCAAAGGAGGCAGATGCTGACGTGATGCTCGGTCCCATCCTCATTCTTGACTCGTACATGACTTCCAGAACTCCTCCTGACAATCAAAATAAGAATTTGGTCCTCTCAGCAGAACATGGTACTGTAACATGTTAATTATGGAGTTCAGACATTGTGTTAATCCATGATTTGCTGACTAAACCATAACCGGATATATTCGTACCACTTGCTAAATCAGAGGTGTGTGGCTTTTGTAACCTTGGGGCTGCAACAGTCCCCATAAATTTTCCATGTGATTACAATTTTTTGATCTGACAGTCTGCAACCATTACTCCCACTAGATGTAGTATTAACTGTATGAATTTCAGTGAAATTCTATATAATTGTTTGACTTAGAGCCAGAAGAATGGAATCAGTTGAAGTTAGCCTGATTCTTTCAACAGACTGGCAATAATTTCGCCCAATTATAAATTTACATGGAACTTTTGTTAAGATCTTTGACAGTAGCAGGAGATTCTCCGAGCAGAAATTTGGGATAAAAGTCACCTCAATGGCACTTGCTTATCATTAAGTTCCACTCTTTAGGTTTGAAGGGAAGGGAATCCGGAATGTTAAGCTCTTTGTTTTCTACTGTGTATGATATTCTTTACTTTTGATTTTCACTGCAAAAAAAGCTGTTTAAGAGAATCCAGTACTGTTCTGTTCTTTTTTACAGGATTTTTCCAAATTCCTTGGATGCTGGTGGGGATCATCCTGATAGCCCTTACTACAAGCTTGGCCTTGACCACTCTAGGAATCTTTTGTACTAGAAAAAGACGTTCTAATTCTTCTTAAGATGTTGTGCAATGTGGAAGGATGTTAAAATAAACAAATCAAGACGTAAAAAAGACTTATTGAACAAGGTGGAGGGGAAAAAACAAATATAATGGTGCTTGCATAGAAAACATCTCAGAAGCATCAAAACAAAGACTAAGTGATTTGTACCTGCTAGGTCCGTGCTCACTTCAAAAAAAATAATACAGAATTCCTTTGGACCTCACACAACCATCACATCTCCCTGCTCTTAACTGAAGTAAGGCTTGATTTTTCAAGGCTGCAACTGAGCCTGAAGAACAAGGAGTCATTTAAAGAGTTGCATTCACTATTAAGATTGCAAAGATACTTTCTTATAACTCCCATTCAGTCCTCTATGGGTCCTCCTAAGGTTGTGGTCTAATGTTATGTTAGGATATGACTTGCTTCAAAGTAGTTTGATAAATAAGGCCATGTGTGAACTTAGTTGATTGTGGTTTAAATCAAACATTTGGGTATATGCTAAGTATATTCAGCTTAAATCTTTAACATCACTTCATAAGACTGCCTTGTAAATAAAACACAAATTAACTGAATGATGAAAACTGAGTTTCTCAAGAACAAACTAGGCCATTGACTCTCATTTAATAATAATAATAATAATAATAATAATAATAGTAATAGTAATAATAATAATAATAAACAGACAAGCACCTGCAACATAACACCCCAGACTTAACAATTGTCGATAAGAAAGACAAAAAATTCTGGATAGTGGAGGTGGCAGTGCCTGGAGACAGCAGAATAGACGAGAAAGAACTGGAGAAGATAACAAAATACAAAAACCTACAAATAGAAATAGAAAGACTGTGGCAAAAGCGAGCAAGGATAGTACCAATAGTCATAGGCGCCTTGGGTGCAATCCCAAAACCACTGGAGCACCACTTGGACACCATCATCGGCATTGACAAATTCGCCATTGGTCAATTGCAAAAGGCAGCCTTACTAGGAACTGCTTCCATCCTGCGACGATACCTGTAATACCATCAAACATCCACATCTGCCTATCCCAGGTCCTTGGTAAGGACTCGATAGGTAGACAAAATGCCAAATCCAGCCTGAACATCTGGCTGACTGTGCGATGATCCATAATAATAATAATAAAGTTGGAAGGGACCTTAGAGGTCATCGAGTCCAACCCCCTGCTCAGTTCACCCTTCAAAATTACCAGCTCCTCTTATCATGCGGCAAATTTATTCATTTATTTAAAAGTATTGCCCAACCAGCTCCAATGAACTCTGGGCAGCCTGCAGAATAAAGAACATTAAAAACAGCTTAAAATATTGACTCGGATTTGTTTTGCAGATTTGGGAGGAAAAGTACTGTGAAAAGCAGAATAAGGGCTCTGATTTAAAAAATACTGCAGAGAAGCCCACTAATTTCAAATACAACAGAATAGTTTGTTTTGACCAAGTGTGATTAGTCACGCGAGGAATTGTGTTACAGTTTCAAACAAAAAGCCATCGAGGTGCAAAAAAAATTCTATATTCCTGTGGGCAGCCAGGAAAGCCTCCCCAAAGTTCATTTTGTATACTGAATTACTAACAGATACGGAATGGCGAGATTTTGAAGTAAAGGCTGAAAAGGGCTGACGCGCATTAGCTCTTTAAACACCTGCAGTTCCCACGACCAATAGGAGAACACGTGTCGCTATAGCAAGAAGCAAGAACCTCTGACGGTCAGCTGACTTGTTCACGGTCAGCTGATTGCAAAGGAAGCTCTTCAGGGATTGGCCAGAAAGAAGTAAATAAGGGGAAGCTCTTCAGGAATTGGCTAGAAAGCAGACAGCTGGGGGAAAAAAAGAGAAGCTTTTCACGGATTGGCTAGAAAGAAGTCAGCTGATACAAGGGGAGCTCTTCAGAGATTGGGTAGAAAGGAGAAGTCAGGTGACTCGCTTTGTATAGGGAGGAGGGTGTTGCTCAGTTCAGGGGAAGATGGTGAGTGCGGGGGGAGGCGCGTGGAGGGGAGCTTTATTGCTAGCAAGGCAAGAAGGGGGGGGGGTATTTTAAAGGATTAAAGGAGAAAGAGCCCAGATCTTTAAAAGAAAAATTGGTGCAAGTGCAGAGTAGTGCATTTGTCAGTGCAAAATCTCAGTAATTCTGAAATGGGTGGACTTTCGATTCCCAGAATTCCCCCAGCCAGCTTGAATTCTAGGAGTTGGAGTCCACCTATACTGGCTGGGGGGGGATTATGGGAGTTGAAGCCCATGCATGCTAGCTGGATGAATTCTGGGAGTTATAACAATAATAATAAAGTTGGAAGGGACCTTGGAGGTCATGTAGTCTAACCCCGGGCTCAGGCAGGAAACCCTATCCCACTTATGCTGGCTGGGGGAATTCTAGCAGATGAAGCCCATGCATGCTAGCTGGAGAAAGTCTGGGAGTTATAACAATAATAATAAAGTTGGAAGGGACCTTGGAGGTCATCTAGTCTAACCCCAGGCTCAGGCAGGAAACCCTATCCCACTTACGCTGGCTGGGGGAATTCTAGCAGATGAATCCCATGCATGCTAGCTGGAGGAAGTCTGGGAGTTATAACAATAATAATAAAGTTGGAAGGGACCTTGGAGGTCATCTAGTCTAACCCCAGGCTCAGGCAGGAAACCCTATCCCACTTATGCTGGCTGGGGGAATTCGGGCAGATGAAGCCCATGCATGCTAGCTGGAGGAAGTCTGGGAGCTGGAGTCCATGCATGCTAGATGGGGGGATTCTGGGAGCTGAAATCCACCCCTCTTAAAATTGCTGTGATTGAAAAGTACTCAGATTTTCTTTCTTCCTGCCAGAGATTTCGATTCTGTGGAGATTTGGACTGTCCTGACTGGGTCTTGGCAGAAATTAGCACTTTGGCTAAAATAGTAAGTGATTCCCCCCCCCCCTTGAGTTCTATGAATATTTTAATTATTTTAAGGTATGGGGGTTGCTGGCATTTTACTACCTACTTGAAGCTGGATTTGCCCCATTGTATGATTTTGCCTGACAACTACCGTTTTCCAAGGGAGGATTTAAAAAAAACGAAGATGATGGTTATGACACATTTTTGTCTTTTTTCCAGTCTTCGGTGAAACTCAAGCTGATCTGTGCCCAGGTTCTGAAAGATGTGCTCGGAGAGGGCATTGACGTGAGTTTATTCTCAATCTCTTTTGTGGATACTTGTCAAACTTGGTTTGCATAAATCCAGAATCGGTAAGAGAGAAGCACTTTCTGATTAAACCTGTGGAACGTTATTTTTTAAATAATAGATTCATAAATCAGTTGCCCCATTCATAATTGTGTTTCCATGGCAAATGAGTGCTTAGATTAGTGTCTCCCAAATGGTGTTCTGTAAATTGAAAATTCTGGGATGAATTTAAAAAAAAAACCCTTAGAGCTGTTGGGACTTTCCCAACGTTAAGTTTGAGCTGAGCTAAACTAGAAATTGTTCTTTTGTCTCTTTCAGTATGACAAAATCCTGAAGTTAACATCAGATGCCAAATTTGGTGAGTGTCCTTCCCTTCTATGTTCAAGGCCTAAGTTAGGATACAGCTAAGCCATTTCCTACCCTTCCAACATTTCTCAACTGAGAATTGAGAATCGGGGTTGCATTTATTTCCTGAGTTTAGTATTGGTGCTGAAAGCAAATTTGTGCATGGGGAATGCGTACAAAGTGTTGTGGTTCCTTACTTGAACTGGTATCTTTTTGCAAGAGACTTGCAAAATTGGTCATGTCCAAGGATCCAGAAAAATATGGCAGTATCTTACATGTCCATTCCAAACTACAGAGACGAGTGTTTCTCAACCTTGACAGCTTTAAGATATGTGTCAACGCTGCTAACATCGGATGTTTTTGCATTGACAACAGATGGAAATGTGGCCATCTTTTTCCCTTTCGCTTTTAGAGTTTGATGATGCTGGGAGGGTGTGTGTGTGAATGAGAGTCCAGCTAGACATAACAACACTAAACTTAGCATGAGAATCAAGGTTATTGAGCCCAGAGCTGATGAAGAATTGGCGAGCTGGAGAGGAAGCCCACGCTTCAAATTAATTGGGGAATGTGATTTATGACTATTAATTGGAGGAGGGAATTGTGCTTTGATACTAGGTGCCCCGGGGAGGGGAATTCAGTTTTTGGCGTTGATTATGCAGGGCCAATATTATGCTACTCAAATAAAAGATTCTTTAAGGTAAACAATGCCTCAAAGTTCTTTTGAAGAGTTTCATCTGTTGGAACCATATGTGAACTTCAATTCCCAGAATTACCCGGCCAGCCATAATACTGACATAGATGGTGGTTACGTTCTTTTCCAAAATGTTGATTCACAATAGGTAAATTTTGAACAAAATGATAGTAGTTTCAACAAACCTACACAGTTTTGGAGCAATTCATGGCCTTGGGCTAATGGCAGAGTGGTGTTTTTCTACCTTAGCAACTTTAAGATGTGTGCACTTCAACTCCCAGAATTCCCCAGCCAGCATAAGTCACTTACATCCTTTTCAATAACACGTGTTAGTCTGAAGCTCAGATAATTATATTTCCTTTCTTTTCTGCTGCAGAAATTGGAGACGTGAAAGCCACTGTGGCTGTTCTCAACTTCATTCTCTCAAGTGCCGCCAAATATAACGTGGACTCTGAGTCTCTCTCTAGCGAACTTCAACAGCTGGGGCTGCCCAAAGGTGATTTTGGGGGTTATTGCTTTTAAAAGCATAAAATGTTAACGGTTCCTCAGAATAACCTCTAACCGTAAATAAAATTTTAGAAGTTGATGGAGTTAGAAGCTAGTGGGAGAATGAAATTAGGTATACCAGGGTGGGGAACCTTGGATCTTTTATGACTTGTGGACTTCCACTCCCAGAATTCCTGAGCCAGCATGGCTCAGCTTGGAAACCTCTCCCTTTCCCCTCAGCATGGCTGGCTCAGGAATTCTGGGAGTTGAAGTCCACAAGTCATAAAAGGGCCAAGTTTGAAGACCCCTGACTTAGTGGATGTCTTGGTTGCAGAGCACGCCGCAGGATTGTGCCGGTCCTACGAAGAGAAACAGAGCGCTCTCCAGGATAGCCTGAGGAAGTGCAGCCTGAGATGTAAGTCAACCTCCTTTGCTGGTGACAAAACGAATGGTCACTTTAGGGAAACGGTCCACTGCAGCCTTTTCCCCCTGGGCTGAGAAGTTTTTGCTTTCTTATGGGAAGATTTCTCAGCACCCCGAGGGGCTCACAGGTTGATTGGAGAAAGATTCTGTAAAATGCCAACAAGGCTGAACCGCCCTGTCAAGGAACACACAAAGCTGCTCTTCTGAGACTGGAATTTTCAGAGCACCCGGGAATACAGGTAGTCCTTGATTTACGACCAGACATTTAGCGAATGTTTGAAGTTATGACAGACCCTTAAAAAGAGATTTACGACTCATTCAAAGTTTTGATGTCTAGACCCCCTCTGTAGTCACATGACCGCATTTGGGGCGCTCAGCAACCGGCCTGCATTTACGGCGTTGGAAAGGCAGATGGAATTCTGTTTCTGGTGCAACTATTTGACTTGTTTTTTTTTTTTAAAAAAAGATGTTCCTGTTTCTTCTCTTTTCTTTTGGAGAGTTGCAAGTAGCAGATGAAACACGAATTAAAAATTGCAGTAGATTTTGGAAGCTGTGATCGGGTGAATTCCTTGGCAATGCTCTTGACACATGCAAGAGGGCTAGTGTCTTGCACAAATGATGTGCCTAAACGTTTGATTTTTTTCCTTCCTGCAGTGAGTTGCCTGGATTCTGTTTCGTGGAGAGTGGATTATACGCTTAGTTCCAGCGAGCTCCGGCAAGTCAACGAATCTGTCATTCACCTCAAGCTGAACGTGAAAGATGTCGACCGGAAGGTGACAGAGCCTGTGGCAATGACGTTGTCCGCTGAAAAGTTTCGCGTCTTACTTGCTGGTGAGGAGCTAAATATTTTTTTACAGCTTGGAGGTTCAGGGGTTGCTTGTATCTGCCAGAGCCTTATAACAAGAAAGGCATCAGGAAACCCCTTAGCTTTATTTAAAGAGGCAAAACATTCCAATTTCTCTTTTAAAATCTCCAACGACAACAGGTCTCAATCCTTTACTTTTCCATCTGCCTCTTTCTAGTCATCGTAGTGGGCACCACTTTGTAGAAGAAGCCAGAAGACTGCTTCATCACACAGCGTGGAAAGATACATATTTTAAAAAGGAACAAACCTTAGAGTGTGTCCGTTAATAATCTGAACAGGGTTGCAGTAGAATTCTGGTGAAAATTGTTCAGGATGTCCCATTTTATGGCATCCCAGAAACATCCCTGTCCTGGCCTTGGTCTGCTTAATATTCCTGGCAGAACATAAAGCAAAACCTTTGAAATTAGACATTTCATGGGAGCAAAGGGATCTATTTATTTTATTACATTTTTGTGTGATTCTTGCTGGCTCCTGGGGCCATGTGGTCTTTTAGGCCACTTATATTTATCGTTAGATTCCTTTCTTCTTTTTTTAACCTCCTATTTTCCCTCCTCAGAACTAAAACAGGCTCAAGCCATCATGAAAACCCTCGACTAAGGAACTCCGGTTGCTATCAGGTCTAGTCAGACGAAGCTTCATTTTGACCACAACCAAAATGTCTCCACTGGATAGTGATCTCCCAGCCTATGAAATACAAGCAAAGCAGCCAGATGGGCTTAATGTCCATTTCCTAATAGGCCAGATCAGCAAAACCTGTGGGTGGGTGTCGGTGTGTGTGCAGAGTGTGGTAGTATAGGGACATCTTGGTCACAAGCATCCAACCCCTGCCTTAGGAGAAGTCTATCTGTTTTTACGTTTTTTCATTTGAGCATCAGTTGTCAAGGAAAACTTAGCACAGGTTTTGCTCTTGTGGCTCTGCCTAAGAAATATGCAAATGCTGCCTTGGGTTTTTTTTCTGTATTTCATTAAAAGCAGAAAATTAAATCCCACATATGTGGCGAAAGCTACCTTTGTTGAGTCTTGTGTATTGGGCAGAGCTGTGGCCTCATTGCTTTGGGCTGGAAAGGAGATTAAAAAACAGTTTGATGTTTGTTCGTTTTAAGGTTTGAGTCCCGAGTGAGGCACATAAGCAGATTTGTTGAAATTGGAATTTCTCAACCTCAGCAACTTTACAGCCATGTGGACTTCAGCTCCCAGAATTCTCCAGCCAGCATTCTGGGAATTAACTCCATACATCCTGGCTAAGGAGTTCTGGGAGCTGAAGTCCACACATCTGAAAAGTTGCTGACGTCGAGACACGCTGGTTTAAATGAAATGCCATCACCCCGTTGTTCAAGCCAGCCACCTCCTGGCTTAATGGTGTAAAGCAGTGTTTCCCAAACTTGACATTGCTGGCTGTGGAATTCTGGGAGTTGAAGTCCACATGCCTTAAAATTGTCAAGTTTGGGAAACACTGGTGTAAAGCATTTGAACAAGGACCAGATAAATCCAGGTTCAATTACTTCCATACCCTCAGAAACTTAACTACGGTCTGTAAGTTCTGGATAGTCGCTTCTCGGCCCAGTCTACCTCACTGTGGCCACCTAATGAGAAGGAAGGACTCACTGGAGAAGGGCCTAATGCTGGGAAAGATTGAGGGCAAGAGAAGAAGGGGACGACAGAGAATGAGGTGGCTGGATGGAGTCACTGAAGCAGGAGGTGTGAGCATAAATGGACTCCAGAAGATGGTAGAGGACAGGAAGACCTGGAGGAACGTTGTCCATGGGGTCACGATGGGTCGGACACGACTTCGCAATTAACAACAACAACCTCACTGAGTTGTTGCTGTGGGGGAAAGAAGGCTGAAGGAAGCTTCTTGGATCTCCTGCCTGAAAAGCTGTTATATCTCAAATACATGAATAAATAAGTGGACATTTGATTTGCTCAGTCCTAAAGGCAGTGCCCGTCTTTCACCTCTGTCACACTCAGCTTTGACAACAATATCAACCCTGTGTATCCCAGAAGGAGCGTGCCAAGTGGTTTTATAGGTTTAAATGGCGTCTGTTCTTCTATTGGGGGAGGCTTCTTTTACGTTTTTATATATTTTTGGTTACTGATGTTTATGATTATTTCTCCCATTATCTTTCAGATTCTTTTTGTATAGTATTGTTTGTTTAGCCTTGTGATAACGGTTTTAATTGTTACTATGTTTACCCGCTACCCAGATTCTAATAAAAAAGAATATTTGCAGCTCAGAACTGATCTGTGGAGTTCTTGGTGCTGTCTCCACTGAGTTGTTTTCTTGCAGACATTTCATGACCCAGCTAGGTAACATCAGTGCTGACCTAGAGTCTCTTTTGGTTAGAAGAGCCGCTATACAACAACTTTTAATAATATGCATTAATCTGTGGGAAAGAATCGAACAGAAATAGAATAGAATAGAATAGGAATAGAATAGAATAGGAATAAGAACAATAGAATTAGAATAGAATAGGAATAAGAACAATAGAATTAGAATAGAATAGGAATAAGAACAATAGAATTAGAATAGAATAGAATTAGAATAGAAGATTTATTGTAATTGTGTAACAACGAAATTAAGTGCTGTCCACACAGAAGTAAAAACAAGTAAAAACATGATTATATACACACATCCTTCACACTCTGTTCACCATTGGGCTGCCCCTAATATTGCACTTCAATGTTGCATTATAGAGCAGCATTTAATATTAATATTAAAACGACTGCTTTAAACCATCTTTGTCAAATCCACGCCAGAAGTTCGGTGCCCGATGCCTCCCCTCGTTGCAAAAATTCACGACCGCCGCCGTTTGCACAGAAAATGTCCCACGCGTGCACATGGCAATACTAAGCCCTTATCCCAGAAGCGTGAGCGCGCCCCTCGGAAACTACAACTCCCAAGATGCTCGGGGGTTCCTCTCAACCAATAGGAGCAGGGGGGGCGGTTCCCTGCATTAACCCTTCGCTGGCCGGAGCCGAGGACTGCAGAGAGCAGCGCGTGGCTTCTGGGCAGCTGCAGGGTTGGTTGGTTGAAGCAGGCAGGCTGTGGCCGGGAGCGCTGCTTGGTGCCCTTTCTCTGCCCTCGACTTTTGCCAGTCCCACCTTTTGGGCTCAGGTGAGTTACACCTGCAGGAGTGGATCTGGGAACAAGGAGGAGGCTGACTCGCCAATCAGCCAACAGCTGAACTGTAATTGTATTTTAGCCTAAAACTTAAGTTTAAGCTTTTTTTGCTCGTAGAACCCCTTCCTGCTTTTAAAAATGATGGACCTTTTAATTTGTGTCGGTTCTGTTTATTAACACCAGTAAAAAACAGACAAACAAAGTCTTGGGTAGAACATTTATTTCCTGCCTTGTGTAAAGGTAACAGTAGGGAAACCCAGGCGAGACAAACAGAAATAAAATAGGTGTCATGAAAAACTAGTTTTCATTCAAATACGCGTCCTAAAACTGTATTTTTATAACACGTAAATAATAGAAGAAGGGCATTGTTTTACATATTTGCAAATATCTTCAATAGCTGGGAAATGGTTTTTGATTTGGCAGATGGCCAGGCTGGGGGGGAGGGTCTGGGGGGGATTTTCAGGGGTGCTCAGAGTATGTTGGATGAGAAAGGTAGTGAACTGCACTCCCCCCCCCCCGCATTTTCAACTCTGGAAGCAATACAATAAAAACAAGATTATGTAACAAGGAAATAATGACTCATTAAAACATGCCTGTTCATGCTTTTCTCCTATGGTTTTACTTGCCCTTAAGTCTCTTTTCTTCTCCTCCTCTTTTTCCCCATTTTTTCCTAGGATGCCGGAGGGCCCAGAACTCTTTCTAGCCTCCAGATACATCAACGCAGCTTGTGCAGGAATTACGTTTACGGGGAAGGTAGAAAAATCCGAAGTTAGCAAAAATCCGGAGGTGCCTTTTGAGAGCGACGGATACCTAATCTCGGCTGCCTCCCGGGGCAAAGAGTTGAAGCTCACTCTCACCCCGATTAAGCAGGAGGGTTCCAAAAAGCCCCCTATGGATCTTGTGTTCCGTTTCGGCATGAGTGGGAATTTCAAACTGGTCCCAGTTTCCGACGTGCCCAAACACGCTCACTTGCGTTTCTATACCCAAGAGAAGCCACGCCGAGTTCTCTGCTACGTGGACGTCCGGCGTTTTGGCAAGTGGGAGGTGGGCGGCACCTGGCAACCGAACCGAGGGCCTTGCGTCATGTTGGAGTATGAACAGTTCAGGTGAGGGGCTGCCTCCCAACCCGCCTGCCTCCTTACCCAAGGCCTGGTTTGTATGAACATTTCAACCGCTTTGATGTCCTTGGAGTTAAAAATGAGAGGTTTTTTTTTTATTTTCATGAATCGGCATAGCAGGAAGGAAATCTTGTGATTGGTCCTCAAGGAGGGGTGAATACAACTCCCATCATCCACCAGCTAATGGCTGGAGGGACAAGGATTGTAACAGCACAGATTTAGAAGGAGCCAGTTTGGAAAAGGTTGGGGTGACGTGAGATTATCCCTTACAATCAAAACTGGGATTTATCGTATCAAGTTCGCTTCGTCTTAAAACTTGGCAAAACCCTGGAGGTAGAAAGAAGCATGAGAAAGAAACTCAAAATAAGCCCACTTTGATTTTTATTTAGTGCAGTGGTTCTCAACCTGTGGGTCGGGACCCCATTTGGGGTCGAACGACCATTTCACGGGGGTCGCCAAACAACGCAGTCCGCCATTTTTTCCCCCCTTTTCCTTAGCTGTGCTACTCCCTTTTATTCTATTGGCTTTTGAAAGCCATAGAATAGACTCTCTTGAATAGAGTCTAATTCTATTGGCTTTCAAAAGCCAATAGGAATTGTCCAGGCTGTCTCTGCCCTGCTGAGCCCGCCAAAAGTCCCATTCTGCAAACGGTGCTGCACCAGTTGAGTAGTCCTCGACTTACGTCCGGTTGAGTAATCCTCGACTTACGACCGGTTGGGGGTCGCGGCATTAAAAAGGTTGAGAACCACTGAGTTAGTGCATGATGGGCAGAAAGAAACTTGGAGAAGTTTTCAAGGTTCTGTTATTACAGCCTATATTACAATAAAGGATCTGTGTAGTGTTTCTCTCTTGATCCAGTCTACTTCAAAGGATGATCTCATCTTGAAAGCCTGCCCACCTTTGTCTATTTTACACTAAATGAAATCATGTTGGATTATTTTTTTGTCTCATTCTACTTTAAGGCTGGTTGCACCTTTTCCAACTGAAACGGTTGTGGCTCTTGAAAGTGTGTGGTTTTTTAGTAAACTTCGCCAGAAAAAATACTACTAGAATCTTCCCATTTTTTTTGCTAGACTTGACTAACTCCTACAGTGCCTTTGATCTCTGGGTTGCATAATCTCTTCTCCAAGTTCTTCCTTCATGCCTCTTTCATGCCTTCCTCAAGGCATCTCTAATTTCCTTCGCAGAATCCCAAATATTCCCTGCTAACAAGTCGGGACTTGCTTTCCAGGGAAAACATCCTGAGGAATCTCTCGGACAAGGCCTTTGATAAGCCCATCTGTGAGGCTCTGCTAAACCAGAAGTTTTTCAATGGAATTGGCAACTACCTCCGGGCTGAAATTCTTTACCAGTGAGTCTGATTTATTTAGGGGTCTCTCCACTGGGGTCTGCTGGAAAGCAGAGGGAACTTTGTGGTCCTGTGTTGGAGAATCCAGAAGATCTTTTTTGGATTCAAGGAAGCATCTGGAGAAAGCAAGTTGGAAGTTGCGTTAAGACTTGCAGATGGACCATAGAGATTTCAAGATGGAAACTGTTCCATGTATTTCTAGACTCGGAATCCTGTCCTTTGAGCTCCAGATGTGGGTTTACAGGCAATATATGCTATTGGGGTCCTTGGTGCTCTCTGAGCTTGGCTGTTTTCTTGCAGACGTTTCATTACCCAACTATTTAACATCATCAGTGCTAGAAGGGGGGAGGAGGAGGAGGAGGAGGAGGAGGATTGTGGGGTCCTTGGTGCTCTCTGAGCTTGTTTTCTTGCAGACATTTCATGACCCAACTAGGTAACATCTTCAGTGCAGCTACTAGCAACCTACCCTGCAAACTAACATCCTTCATTTTCAGGAGAGAATAAAAAAGGGAAGGGAGAGGAACTTTCAAACTTGCAAGACTGACCCTTTGAGGGAGTCCAGACAAGAAGCATCAACCATGACTACTATATACCCTCTGAGCCTTTAACCACTTTTCTCCGATTTCTTCTAGATCAAAAATCCCTCCCTTTGAGAAAGCACGGACCGTTCTGGAAGATCTGCAGCGTGGACTGCAGGTAAGATGTTAGAAGTCCAAAGGAATCCCTTCTGTTGCCTATTTAGAAAAGATTTCTGTTTATCCGACTTCCTGTCTCCGCATTTCAGCTTTCGGGTGCGACAACTCTCAGCAAGAAAGTGAAATTGAAACGAGAGAACCCCGACTTGCTGGAGGTCTGTCACCTGTTGCCCATGGAGGTTGTGAATCTAGGTAAGCACCCGGTGGGGGCCCCAAAGGACTCCCCCCATTTGAGAAGGGTGAGATTTATGTCAGTTACAGATAGTGCTCAACTTGTTTAGTGACGTTTGCAGTTTGTTGCTGTTGTTAATTGCGAAGTCGTGTCTGGCCCATGGACAACATTCCTCCAGGTCTTCCTGTCCTCTACCATCTTCTGGAGTCCCTTTAAGCTCACGCCTGCTGCTTCAGTGACTCCATCCAGCCATCTCCTTCTCTGTCATCCCCTTCTTCTCTTGCCCTCCATCTTTCCCAGCATCAGGCTCTTCTCCAGTGAGTCCTTCCTTCTCATTAAGCGGCCAAAGTATTTGAGTTTCAACTTCAGGATCTGGCCTTCTAAAGAGCAGTTACGTTTGCAGTTACGACATGAAAAAAAAAATGACGTGTGCCCAGTTCTCACACTTAAGGCCATTGCGGCATCCCCGTGGTCATGTGTTCAAAATTCAAATGTTGGCAACTGACATGTACTTATGACTGTTGCAGTATCCCGGGGTCATGTGATCACCATTTGTAACCTCAGCAGGCTTCCGAGAAGCCAAGTCAGTGGGGGAAGTCAGGTTCCCTGAACAAATGCAGTGATTTGTTTAACAAATGGGACAAAAAGGTCGTACCGTGTGGCCAAACTCACTTAACAACTGCTTGGCTTAGCGGTGGAAACCTTGGGCTCAGTTGTGGAGGTATGCCACGGTCACAATGAAGCCCTAAACGTCTGTGGTTGTGAGACACTTGTTAAGTGAATGTTGCCCCCTTTAAAAACCTTCCTTGCCACACGGGTTAAGTGGATCCCTGCAGTTGATACGTTATAATAACTTAATAATCCAGTGATTCAGTTGATCTGGTTTCCCCATGGACTTTGCTGGTCAGAAGGTCACAAGAGGGGATCACATAACCTTGGGGACACAACAGACATTAAGTACAAGCCAGTTGCCAAGCATCTGAATGTGGATCACAAGATTAAGGGGATGCTTCGAAGATCGTGACTCTGAAAAACGATCCTTTTTTCAGTGCCGTCGTAACTTTGAACGGTCACTAAATGAACTGTTGTAACTCAAGGACTGCCTGTATGTCTCGGCTTGTCTTCACCTAGGAAGTGGCAAGGGATATGACCCCACCAACCGAGAAGATTTTGCCGTCTTTGAAGAGTGGCTGCACTGTTACTCCCTTCCAGGCATGAAATACCTGCGTGATGCCAACGGCAGGACCATCTGGTTCCAGGTAGGGATACAGGTGACAAGCAACGTTTGCCCTCTAGGTGAGATGATGGAGCCATCTTTGCCTTGGTCTGAAAGCTGCACCAATATCTGCCTTAGTGTGTTGTGCATAAACGCAACCATTCTCACCTGTAGGCGTGGCTAACAGCTTTGTATAGAAAGGAAGTCTCCGCAGATGTGTTCTCTGTCTTCTGTTTCCTGCTGTAACTGCTGTGTGTTGGAGACTGCTGTATGAACACGTGTGTGTATATATATTGTTCCTGGTGTATGATATTGTAGATCAGTGGTTCTCAACCTTTCTAATGCCGCGACCCCATAATACAGTTCCCCATGTTGTGGTGACCCCCAACCACTTATACATCACTGGGTGCCAGGGGCGTGGCCAAAGAAAAGGAGGGAAAAATGGCAGACAGCCTTGTTTGGCGACCCCCGTGAAATGGTCGTTCGACCCCAAACGGGGTCCCGACCCACAGGTTGAGAACCACTGTTGTAGATAGTGTAAGATAAACCACCATTTAATATAGACCACTGCTTACTGTGTTTACTCCTGGGTTATCTCAGCGCAATAAGACGATGCGTGCTCTGACATATTATATATGTTAACAGAATAACAACAGAATAACAGACTTGGAAGGGACCTTGGAGGTCATCTAGTCCAAGGCTTTTCAACCTTTTCACCCATTGTACCACTTTTAGGATATGGCAACATCCGAGTACCACCAGTTGCCTAGCAAGGGGTCAAAAACTTGATGACACCCCCCCAAAGGAAAAAAAGTGATAAAGTACAGGTAGTCCTTGACTTACAACAGTTCACTTAGTGACTGTTCGAAGTTACAATGGCACTGAAAAAAAGTGTCCCCCAAGCCACAGCCAAGCAAGACACCTGCCTGCCCGCCTGACCGCGCTCTTCATCCTGTCTGAGGTTTCCATTGTTGTGAGCATTTCTGTTGAGGATTGGCAGCGAGGATGGGGTGGGGGGTGTTTGGTTTTTATTCCCCCTGTCTGCTGGGTGGTTGCAGCAGGTTTTGGTCACTTCACACGACCCTGGGACACTGACCATCATAAATATGAATCAGTTGCCAAGCATCTGAATGTAAATCACAAGACCCTGGAGATGCTGCAACATTCCAGCTGATCGGCACTTCTTCTAGGCTCAGCAGAAGCACCAGGATCAGCGCTGAGCTCCAGCTGGAGCCTGGCGCTGATCCTGGTGCTTCCACTGAGCCCTGACAGTCCCAAATAAGCGCTGATCCTGGCATTTCCACTGAGCCCTGACAGTCCCAAATAAGCGCTGATCCTGGTGCTTCCGCTGAGCCAACAGCCCTGCAACTCCAGCCATCTCTCGCTCAAGCTTGTGCGGTGCTGCCACCGGTTCAGCTCATTCCCCTCCCCTGCTACCCCTTTTCTAGGATGGTCGCGTACCACCTGCCAGGCGCCAATGTACCACAGGTGGTACCCATACCACTGGTTGAAAAGCCCTGTTCTAGTCCAACCCCCCGCATGTTGATGTGTTTTCAGTACAAGGTGGAGTTGTGTGTTCTTCCTCTTCATTTCTCAACTATTACATCAGTAACGTTCAGGTTTCCCAGGCATCATAGCACAGTGGTTAGAATGCAGCACTGCACTGCTCACTGCCAGCAGTTTGATCCTGACCGGCTTAAGGTTGACTCAGCCTTCCACACTTCCGAGGTCTGTAAAATGAGGACCCCAGATCATTGGGGGACAAGAGGCTGACTCTGTAAACTGCTTAGAGAGGGTTGTAAAGCACTGTGAAGCAGTATATAAGTGCTATTGCTAGTGCTATTGGATGATCAATACTTACATATAGCAAAGATGGCCTAACTCTGTTCCAAGAAACCTGAATTATTTTTCTTCCATATAGGGAGACCCTGGACCGCTGGCCCCAAAAGGTGAGCTCCACTTTTACATTTCCAGTAGTTTGAGGAAAAGAGAAAATGAGAAAGGGTCCCCCCCCCCCAATACCAGAGCTTTTCAACCTTTTCACCCATTGTACCACTTTTAAGATATGGCAACATCCGAGTACCACCAGTCGCCTAGCAAGGTGTCAAAAACTTGATGACCTCCCCCCAAAAGGAAAAAAAGTGATAAAGTACAGGTAGTCCTCGACTTACAACAGTTCACTTAGTGACTGTTGGAAGTTACAATGGCACTGAAAAAAGTGCCCCCCAAGCCACAGCCGAGCAAGACACCTGTCTGCCCGCCCAGCCGCGCTCTTCCTCCTGTCCGAGGTTTTCATTGTTGTGAGCATTTCTGTTGAGGATTGGCAGCGGGGGTGGGGTGTGGGGGTGTTTGGTTTTTATTCCCCCTGTCTGCTGGGTGGTTGCAGCAGGTTTTGGTCACTTCACATGACCCTGGGACACTGTGACCGTCATAAATATGAATCAGTTGCCAAGCATCTGAATGTAAATCACAAGACCCTGGAGAGGCTGCAACATTCCAGCTGATCGGCGCTTCTGGGCTTAGCAGAAGCACCAAGATCAGCGCCGAGCTCCAGCTGGAGCCTGGCGCTGATCTTGGCGCTTCCGCTGAGCTCTGACAGCCCTGCAGCTCCAGCCGTCTCTCGCTCAGGCTTGTGCGGTGCTGCCATCGGTTCAGCTCATTCCCCTTTCCCGCTACCCCTTTTCTAGGATGGTCGCCTACCACCTGCCAGGTGCCAATGTACCACAGGTGGTACCCGTACCACTGCTTGAAAAGCCCTGCCCTATGCAGCAGCATATAGGCTGGCATCAAAGGTATTTGCTAAGATCTTAGTCCCAGGCAATTTCTACTTGCAGCCAGAAAATTTCAGATTTCACTGCTAGCTTTTCTGATTAAAGGATCCGGGGATTAAAATTCTCTGCTGGAAAACAGAAACCTAAGCTAGAAAGATGTCTCTGACTAAGAAGTCACCTTTTGTTCCTGTATCATAGAACACAGAATAACATTGTGGTTAATTAAGAAATTAAGATGGCACTGATCTAATTGTGTGTAATGTTTTGAATCCCAGGGGGGAAATCTCAGAAAAAGAAGACACAAGCAAAGTCTAAACCAGCTGTGCAGAGTTCAAAGGTAAAGGTATATTATCTCTTTCTCTGGGGAGATTATTTACCGGAGATATTAAGGTCTCTCCCTTTTGTCTATGTCTCTGCCTCTCTGTGTAAAGTTCCCAGAATTATTAGCTAAGTTCCTCTACCCTGGAAATGGGAGTGGGAAAAAAAAAAGAGAGAGAGAGAAACAAGCAACTGGATAATTGTTCCAAAAGTCAAGAAAACCAGGGCAGATAGAAACCTCCTAGTCCAATATTTGATCATTTAACAAGTTAGTGCTTTTTCGATCTGTTAACTGGATGAACTTGGTCACGTGTTTGCAATTCGGGCAGTTGACAGACGGCTCGCGTTTACGGCCCTTGCCGTGTCCTGTGATCCTGTGCTTACTGTTTGTGACCTTCTCGGTTCAACGGGGGAAGCTGGCTTTGCTTAATCCACAACAACAACCAAAAAAAAAGTCATAAAATTTGGTGTGATCATTTGTTGTTGTTAATTGCGAAGTCGTGTCCGACCCATCGCGACCCCATGGACAACGTTCCTCCAGGTCTTCCTGTCCTCTACCATCTTCTGGAGTCCATTTAAATTCACACCTACTGCTTCAGTGACTCCATCCAGCCACCTCGTTCTCTGTCGTCCCCTTCTTCTATTGCCCTCCATCTTTCCCAGCATTAGGCCCTTCTCCAGTGAATCCTTCCTTCTCATTAGGTGGCCAAAGTACTTGAGTTTCAACTTCAGGATCTGGCCTTCTAAAGAGCAGTCGGGGTTGATCTCTTCTAGGACTGAGGTGTGATCATGGGATACCTCATTTAAGAACGGCCCCACGTTAACGATGAATTTGCTAGTGCAGCTTGTGGTCATAGTGCGCACGTAGATCTTACAGTTCTAAGAATAAAGTCTTGCTGATCCCGTGTGATTTTTCTACTTAAGATGGCGTCCCTCAAGTGGCCGTTCTCCCCCTACTCAGTTGGGAGTTCCATCTTTTATGTCACGTATTAGAATGTGAATTTGGGGACTAGGGAGTCTCCGCCTGTCGTAACAGGGCCACATTTGAGATGTCTGCAGGTCCCTCTGCCCGAGATCAGTTTTTGATCTCAGGATTTTATCCACCTCATTCGAGGGGTGGATTGGCTTCTCCGAGCATCTGTGTCCGTCTCTGCAGGCCAACAAGCCAAAGAGGAACTCAAGCAGCAGCCCTGCTCAGAAAGAAGTTAAGGGAAGGAGGAAACTTAAACCAGAGGATGGAGTTATTCAAGAAAAGGAGGATGGCAGCGTGGTGGGCAAGAGAGCCAGCGGTCCCAAGACCAGATCTCAGAAATCGTCTTCCGATTTGCAAGAATCGTTGCCGCCAAGTTCACCACCTCCAGCACGGAAGAGACGAACGCCTGCTCAGAAAAAACAGAGTGAGAAAGATAACCGATCTGGGGTTTAGGAGGGCTACCTTTTTTTTTTTGTAAAAAATTTTTATTTCAATTTTACAATACAATACAATCATAAAAATACTTAAGATAAAAAATAAAACAAATTAATACACCCCATTTTCGGTATTGCTCACCCATTTCCCCCCAAACCGCATCCACCCTCTAACCAACTTACCTCTTTCCCCCTTCCTTCTCTTTCTCCCTCACTCCCTTTCCTCCACCTTCCTACCTACTTCTCACCTTCTATGAGGGCTACCTTAAGTCTCTATCCACTAGGTCAGTGGTGGGGAATCTATGGCACGCGTGCCAGAGGCGGCACTCGGAGCCCTCTCTGTGGGCATGCATGCCATGCCCCAGAGATGGCAACTGTCCCTCTTCAACCAGCCACCTGCTAACTTGCCAAGGTCCCACGTGGTCGGAAGCATCCCAGCACGGCTAGTTTCCCTCCCCCGTCCCATCCCTCGTGGCCTCGCATGCTCTCCTTTTCCTGGGCATGACCCACTGCATCGCCTCCTCAGCTATCAGCCCTCTGTCCAGCTCAGGGGTGGCTTCCCTGAACTTCTGGTGGCGGGCTGAGGAGCGCCAGAGTGTGGCGGTCGAGGGGCCGGCAGGCTGTGGCTGCTGATGGACACTGTTGGCCCCCATGCGCTCACTGGCCTCTATGTGCAGGGGCCAATGGTGTCAGGCAGCGGCCGCCCTGGCTCCTGTCTCGCCTTGCCCTGCGACAATGGCACCCCTGCCCTGCCTCGCCTCACTCCGCAGGACGAGCCTCCTGCCCACTGCCCCACCTGCCAGAGACCCCCTGAATCTCCCCCAACCCTGCCTGGCCCCCACAGGCGTCCCTCCCCACGAGCAACATCAAGGAGACCATGCCCACCTTGGCCACACCCACCCAGCCTGCCATGACCACCACAGCCACGCCCACCCAGTGGGCCATACCCACCTGGCACCCAGTGATAAATAAGTGGGTTTTGGGTTGCAGTTTGGGCACTCGGTCTCTAAAAGGTTCGCCATCACTGCACTAGATCCTCTAACTCAGTGGTTCTCAACCTTTTTAATGCTGCGACCCGCCCCACAACCGGTCGTAAGTCGAGGACTACTCAGCTGGTGCAGCATCGTTTGCAGAATGGGACTTTTGGCGGGCTCAGCAGGGCAGAGACAGCCTGGACAATTCCTATTGGCTTTGGAAAGGCAATAGAATTAGACTCTATTCAAGAGAGTCTATTCTATTGGCTTTCAAAAGCCAATAGAATAAAAGGGAGGAGCACAGCTAAGGAAGAGGGGGAAAAAATGGCGGACTGCGTTGTTTGGCAACCCCCGTGAAATGGTCGTTCGACCCCAAATGGGGTCCCGACCCACAGGTTGAGAACCACTGCTCTAACTGTTATTCATTTTCCCTTTTTATCTAAGGCACCAGCAATCTCAAGATCTAAACGGGTGAAGGCTTCCTAAAAACCCTTCTCAGTGCGGAAGGATATTTGCATAAGCTTCAGGTAGATCTTCCCGCTCCAGTGGAGGAGATAAATGCAGCTTTGGGACCCAAGATTACCAACTGAAGGACCTCATGAGCTTCAGGGAGAGAACTTCATGCTCCAGCCAAGGAGATAAAATACAAGCTTTTGATCCAAGATTGCCAGCTGAGAACTCTCGTTGAGACAATGTTTTCTTGCCTCGTTGACCAACTTTTAAACTTAGCGTTATGCAGATTCCTTGGATATTACTTAACGCTGCTTTTAAGAAGCTGCACCTATGGAGGAAAAATGCCTTTGGTTTCACATTGTTCTGACAAGTGGAACTGAAAGGAGTCCAGCAATTTGAATAGTTCCCGCCTCTCAAACTTCTGATTGTGGGAAGAAAACCCACAGAGACTCTCCAAA
Source organism: Crotalus tigris (assembly GCF_016545835.1). Lineage (NCBI taxonomy): Eukaryota > Metazoa > Chordata > Lepidosauria > Squamata > Viperidae > Crotalus > Crotalus tigris. Next base: position 928,777 of record NW_024096563.1, read on the forward strand.
GGTTCTAGACAGCGAATGAGTAAGATTTAATCTTCAACAATTAAATCAAATGCTTTTATAACAATGTGTGTATGTTTTTTTTTAAAAAAACTGTTTTTATATGCTAATAAAAAAAAGATCCTGCTTTAAAGTTGCTTTTTTCTACATCAGAAGGAGCCGAGGTGGCGCAGCAGTTAGAGTGCAGTACTGCAGGCCACTTTAGCTGACTGTGTTCAGCAGGTCAGCGGTTCAAATCTCACCGGCTCAAGGTTGACTCAGCCTTCCATCCTTCCGGGGTAGGTAAAATGAGGACCCAGATTGTTGGGGGCAATGTAAATATATATATATATACATTGCTTACTGGTGTACACCGCTTAGAGAGTGCTTGCACTTAAAGCGGTATATAAGTCTCATAAATAAAATCAGAAAACTAGATTGTTTGCAAGGACCCACCTCAATTTTACATCTTAAGAAGACAGAATTCTTTAATTTTTAATTTTTATTTTTATTTTTTTTATTTTTTAAGCCTATATTCTGCTCTGGGAAGCTCAGGGGGGGGGAAGGGAGGGTTTTTGGGAGGGGTGTGGGTTGGGGGGTTTTTTTTATATGTATTGTTTAATTTTTTTTTTTTTTTTCTTTTGTATATGTTGTTTTTTGTTCTGTATTGTTCTTGTTTTTCTTGTAAAATTTACAAAACTTTTAATAAAAAAAAAAAAAAAAAAAGAAGACAGAATTCTTGGAATCTCTCTTCCAACAGGAATCTTTATTAAGAGAAACTGATTGCAGGCATGCTAGACAGGGTCTGGGGAATCCTCTCCCACCATTCAATGTCTTAAAGTGTTTCCAAGCAGCCTCCACCCCACAGTTCTTCCGGGCGATTCAATCCGTCAGTCTGCTCCGTCCGCACGATCACTCATTCTCTCTTTCTCCAGATTCCAGGCATTGCATTCCCCCCCCCCCCTTTTTCCCTCACTGCTGGCAAAGGGGAGAACTTCAGAGGGAGTAGGAGGAAAGGCGATGGCTGCATTGTTATGGTTAGTCCTCTCGAAGAGAATAAACAACCGGTCACTTCGGTCACTTCATAGTTAATGAAGGAAGTGAGAGTCATAAAACCCCCATGCTTACCCTCCTCCCCTTCCGTAGTATGACAGAATCCAGAAGAGAGTAAGAATTGGTTTTATACCAGAGTAGGTAGATAGAAATGAAATATAATTGGATTCTGACATTGTTGAAGCCATGATCCCGAACTGTACTCATTCATTCAACAATTGCTTTTTAATTATTATATTTTGGGGGGCATATTTCTTGATCTTCCAAGAAGCTAAATCAATGGGGGGGGGAGCTACATTCACTTAATGACCGTGTGATTTGATTAACAATTACATGATTCGTTTAACAACCATGGAAGGAAAAAATATCGTAAAATTTAAGTGACTCAGTTACAGCATCACTTAATGATGGAAGCTCCAGTCTCAACTGTGATCATGCTCATCAACTGCTGAGCCTCAAGCCCTGCTCTGTCCTTTCAAGACCAGCAAGATAGAGAGTATTTGGAAGGGCCTAAAGGAAAGCTTCAGTCGATGCTCTTCCAGAACCAAGGAGATGTGAGGATCAGGTCTTTCAAGGAGGTCACACCTGCAAAAAGACAGGGATGCTGTCAGAGTTGAGTCTTTGGGGAAAAGCTGGCCATTGAGACACCCTCTTTCCACTTACACAACCGCCTCATGGACCGGGAAGCCCATTTGGAGCCAGGTGTCAACTGTGCTGCCGTGGGATTCGTAAAGTCGGATGACCAAGGCGTCCGGCCTGTCCTCAGCCTGGGGAAAAAGACCCCAAGAAAGATCCCCTGGTCAACTCAACTCCGTTCTTTCCTTCCTCCTGTCCTGCTCTTGTAAGATGCCGCAAGGGACAGAGAACGGTGGTGCCCGACGAGTTGAAACTCAGAGAATCTTCACAGAGAACCCCAAACTTCGCTCAAATGTTCATCGAAAGCATTGGAAGAAAAGACTGGCAAAATTCAGCTAAGCTGGCTTCCACATTGAACATAAAGCTCACTAAGTCCCATTAGTTTTGTGATAAATGTTTAATCGTGTGGGAATGAACTTGGGAGACAGGAGGAAGAGCCACAGACTAGACCAGGGATAGGCAATCTTTTCACCCCTTGTACCACTTTTAGGATATGGCAACATCTGAGGACCACCAGTCGCCTAGCAAGGTGTCAAAAATTTGATGACCAAAAAAAAAGGAAAAAAGTGATAAAAGTACAGGTAGTCTTCGACTTACAACAGTTCGCTTAGTGACTGTTCAAAGTTACAATGGCACTGAAAAAAGTGCCCCCCCAAGCCACAGCCGAGCAAGACCCCTGTCTGCCCGCCCAGCCGCGCTCTTCCTCCTGTCCGAGGTTTTCATTGTTCTGAGCATTTCTGTTGAGGATTGGCAGCGGGGGTGGGGTGGGGGGGTGTTTGGTTTTTATTCCCCCTCCCCGTCTGCTGGGTAGCTGCAGTAGATTTTGGTCACTTCACATGATCCTGGGACACTGTGACCTGGAGAGGCTGCAACATTCCAGCTGATCGGCGCTTCTGGGCTCAGCAGAAGTGTCAGGATCAGTGCAGAGCTCCAGCTGGAGCCTGGCGCTGATCCTGGTGCTTCCGCTGAGCCCTGACAGCCCCGCAGCTCCAGCCATCTCTCGCTCAGGCTTGTGCGGTGCTGCCACCGGTTCAGCTCATTCCCCTCCCCCACTACCATTTTTCTAGGATGGTCGCGTACCACCTGCCAGGTGCCAATGTACCACAGGTGGTACCCGTACCACTGGTTGAAAAGCCCTGGACTAGATTATGTGTCAGAACAGCAGCAGCTGAGGCCTAGAAGGAATGGGGGGGGGCTTGCAAATCTCTCAGAAGGGGACCTTCCTCCATTGTTTGGATTGAAAATGCAAGAGGGGAGAAATGTATTTTCCAGGCTTGCAAGACGGTCCAGAAAGAAAACATGCCCAGATGAACTGAGTTTAATGATTGGATTTTCCTTTGGCTCTTTACCTGCTTTACCGTTTCCAGAACAATAGCTGGAGACAGGACAGAAAAGGCACTCCAGACTGGACCCGGCCCAAGAGGAGAGCCCTCTGTTCCATGAAGAGGAAAATTCAAGTTGTAGGCCTGCCGGATTACCTCGGCATCTTGGAAAGAATCTGTGGGTGACAAAGCTGTAATAGTCAGGAGTGTTATTTAAAGTTGACCCCCATCGGTTTGGGGGTATAGCTTCCCTTCTAGTTTTCCCGGTGTCTTCCCACTGGCCCAACATCTGTGCTAATGGTACGATTTATCAAAGACAAAATCAACAACCGATTTGCAGAAACTAACTAAATAACAATGGGAGGGAGAGACGGAGGGAGGGAGAGAGAGAGAAAGGAAAGGAAAAGAAAGGCAACAGGAAGGGAGGGAGGGAGGAAGGAGAATAAAGAAAAAAAGATGTTTAGAACAATGGTTCTCAACCTTTCTAATGCCGTGACCCCATAATACAGTTCCTCATGTTGTGGTGACCCCCAACCACTTATACATCACCAGGTGCCAGGGGCGTGGCCAAAGAAAAGGGGGAAAAAATGGCGGACAGCCTTGTTTGGCGACCCCCGTGAAATGGTCGTTCGACCCCAAATGGGGTCCCGACCCACAGGTTGAGAACCACTGCTCTAGAAAGAGTACAGAGAAGAGCAACAAAGATGATTAGAGGACTGGAGGCTAAAACATATAAGGAACAGTTGCTGGAATTGGGTCTGTCTAGTTTAATGAAGAGAAGGACGAGGGGGGAACATGATAGCAGTCTTCCAGTATCTCGGGGGCTGCCCCAAAGAAGAGGGAGTCAAGCTATTCTCCAAAGCGCCTGAAGGCAGGATAAGAAGCAACGGGTGGAAACTAATCAAGGAGAGAAGCAACCGAGAACTAAGGACAAGCTTCCTGACAGTGAGGACAATTAACCAGTGGAACAACCTGCCTCCAGAAGCGGTGAATGCTCCAACACTGGAAGTTTTTAAGAAGAAACTGGACAGCCATTTGTCCGAAATGGTATAGGGTTAGTTGCCTGAGCAGGGGGATGACCTCCAAGTTCCCTTCCAACATTATTATTATTAGAGGATGGAGGGAAGAGGGAGAAAAAATAGAAGCAGAAGAAAGAGGGAGAGAGGAAGAAGATGGTGAAGAAGAGGAGGAGGAGGAGGAGGAGGAGGAGGAGGAGGAGGAGGAGGAGGAGGAGGAGGAGGAGGAGGAGGAGGAGAAAAAAAGAGCAGTCTGCCAAGATCAGGTTCTTCTCAGGTGTTGCTTACCCAGGTGAGGCATCACTGCATAGGTAAACTGGTGACGTCCAATATCTGCAGTAGCATCTGGGGACTTTGGAGCCCGTAACCTTCATGGGAATCAAAACTTGTATTATCCAGTCATTCACACCCTTTGCTTTCGTTCTTAACGGTCCAAGCAGCCAACGTTGATAGGAATTATATCCCGCCCTTTTAGTGCGTTAAACGCAACTCAAAGTTGCTAAACCCCACGATAACCCTACAAAATATCAAACCGTCGGCAGGTACACAAGGCAAAAGTTAAAAAACAAAACAAAAACCCAACCAAAGCAGGCAAGGCCAAAGTCATTCCCAAAATCATTTCTGCCGTAACCCAGGCATTCCTACCGTTCACCAAAACTCACAGGGAGAGACTCATCACATTGCCGTGGACCGAGCAGCCATATTTGCAGTCGTTCAACAAGGCAACTCCAAAGCCGTGCTCGGACAGGTCTGCCCATTTGTGACTCCACACCTTAAAAAAAGCCAAAAGGAAAAGTGAAGTTGGTTTCAGGGCAAATGTGATTCTGGAACACTTCAGAGTGCCTATCCAGCAGGCAGGATCCGTCCATTTTCATTAAAACTGGGGGGGTGGTCAACGAGGCATGGCGCAAACTTAATTTGGGCTTGAGTCATGTGGGAAATCTGTCAAGCGCTAGGGGAAATCAGGAAATCCAAGCAGTTCAAATGAATAGAAAGGCTTATCGCAAGGTTTAGCTCGCTACAAGAATCTGAACTACTAACGGTCAAGGGAAATTGGCGGGAGATAAGGGTCAACGGAATTCAAGGTGGGCTGGATTGAGGTCTCTTGTGGGCACAAAGGGACTCGAGACTGATGACGCGTTTGACCCCTCCCTCCCCCCTCCCTCCCTCCGGCTCAACCTGGTGTGTGAGATGGAGGTGTGGTCCAAACATTCAAGATGGGGGCCACCATGGAGCCATTGAAGAGTCGTACGTTAAAAAAAAAAAGCCAAGCAGAATTTGGATCACTCCCATCATGGGAATACCAGTTAGGAGAAGAAGAGCCTCACCTCAAACCGGGCCCAATCCCAGGACGTGTTCCAATGTGTCGGTCTCTGCAGGTGGCCAAACTGGATCTCGTAAGTGGCATTTGGGCTCCGAACCTTGGCTGGAAATTCCACCTTGAGGAACTTGTGAGCTTCGTTCCAGTCAACCTGGAAAGCAACCAAGCAATTAAAAAAAATAGCAGATATCCCCCCCCCCCCCAATTGGCGACTCTAACTAAGGAAGGGAGATCTGCAGATCAGGAGTGTGGGGAAAAATGCAATGCGCAGCAAACTGCTGTGCTTCCCCCCTCCCACAAATCTCATAACCGTTTGATATCCTTTGTCCCAGTGAAGCAGCCAAAAGGTCATATCCTTTTGACTTAATGCCTCACCTACCTAATATGCTTAGTTCCTTCTCCTATCTCTTCCTGCCTTTGTTAGTTCCTTCTGTTTTCATCTCCCTGTATTTGTTCTTACCTGGTCTCTGGCCATGTAATGTGTTACTAGAAAATAGTTGCTTACATGAAGACATTTTCCAATGAAGAAACCTTTGTCAGCATTTAATGGTAAAGCCTATGTATGTAACAAGTATATAAGAAGCAATAAACTCAAGAGTTTGTCAAGCTGTGTCCTGCAGCTTCCAACCTCTGCTCAAGACATGCCTGTGTCTTTTTCTTAGCGTCTTACACAGGAGAAGAAAGACAAGCTGAATTTTACCCAGCTGGTGAACATTTCTGGGGAAAAGAGAAGAAGACAAGCAAACCTGGGTCTGGAAGGAGATGTAAGGACTCGCTGCATCCAGGATAACTTCTTGGGTTAGGACACTGCTCTTGCTGAGCTGCAGGGAGAAAGTCACGCTGCCCCGCAGGCCACCAGGGATAGAAATTTCCAGGGGTTTTAGGAGATGGGTGATGGGCTTCCTGGAAGAAAGAATGGCTAGGACATTACTGGCTCAAAATTATAGGTTAGTAGTCCTTACATAAGGACCGTTCAAAGTTACGAAGGACCCACCCCAAAGTACTTGATGCAAGATTTAAAGTTGCAATGGTCACAGGAGAACTGAAAATCAGGGGCGAATGCCCATAACAAAAGCCAACCAATGAACACAGAAGTAGGCGGGGCCAGCTTCGAAGTAGGTGGGGTTACTTCCCTTCCTCTTCCTCTCAATAGTTTGGGGGGTGGGATTTCTTTTCCTTCCCAGTAATTTTCTGTTCTTAGGAGTTAAATCACGAGTGATCCAACCACTGCAGTTTGCCAGCCCTATAAGCCGAAGCTTCTTCAGGCTCCTTACCTGGTCTCCAGGTGATAATCCATCACATCCCAGGCATCCCAGTACAGAGGGACGTCATCAAACATCACAAATTGGTTTGCTTGGCAACCTTCCGGAACAGCCTCCCTGCAACGAGAAGACCAACGCAGTGGTGTCAAGTGGGAGAAATGCCCTATTTGCAGAACATAATACTGACCCTGTACTTATAGGAAGAAATACCTTTCCGGGTGGAGCAAGGAAAGGGAGACTATCCGTCCCAAAGGATCCAGGCAGGCTTGGATGATACCATTTGCCAATGTAACAGAATCATCTGCCTGGGGTAAAAACAATGAAAGATTCCCTATGTGTCAGTCTTCCCAGGTCAAACAGACAGGAAACATGACCAGGTGAGCTATTTCTACTTTATTGTAAAGCTGCATTAACAGAATCTTGCAAGTTTGAAGGTACAAATCTCCCGCCATCTCTTTTATAGCCTGAGAAGCTAAGGAGGGTCCCTTCTGAGCCTCTTTCTCCACCCATTATGCAGCTCTGGGACATGCCCTCTCTTATCTGACTATTCTCTAAAACTACATTAACAGAATGTTGCAAATCCGAAAGTACAATTCTCCCAATGTCTCCTTGACAACCCAAGAAACAAGGGAGGGTCCTTTGTGACCCATTTTGCATCCGTTATGCAGCTGTGGGCTGTGCTGTCTCTTATCTCACGTTCCCTAGGCAGCTTTGACGCCCATCTCCCAAGGTCTTTCCCGCATGCCATTATAGTGTGTTACCACCATCCCAAAAGACAGTCATTCTCTGCCTGTCGCTTTTCAATTTCAATCCTCATTTATCAACCGTTCAAAGTTACAACAGACCTTCAAAAAAGGTTACAACAAGCCCACCTCTTTACTGACTGTCACAGGATGTGGAGGAGGTAATGACTCTTGAAGAACACAGAAGCCCATGCTGGGAACTGTCACCAAAGCTGGTGTTGAAAGACACAGAAGGAGACAGAGGAATTAGATCTTTTCAATCGATTCCCAATCAATCTAAAGAAAAGTGCATTTGTTTAAGGTGGCCAAAACACTCTAAAACTGAAGCAATGTTGCCACCTAAAGCAGTGGTTCTCAACCTGTGGGTCGGGACCCCATTTGGGGTCGAACGACCATTTCACGGGGGTCGCCAAACAAGGCTGTCCGCCATTTTTTCCCCCTTTTCTTTGGCCACGCCCCTGGCATCCAGTGATGTATAAATGGTTGGGGGTCACCACAACATGGGGAACTGTATTATGGGGTCACGGCATTAGAAAGGTTGAGAACCACTGACCTAAAGTCTCAGATCCTTGGGGTCCAGTTCTGGAAATGACTTCAGTTCTTTCCCAGGGTAAAGTGTTGATAACCAGGAGGGTATCACTGCTCTTATCCCTGTTGGCCAACAGCTCTCCGCACAAAGAACGGGTGGCATCTTTCAGAAGTTGAGCTCCAGAACTTCGGATTTCTTAGAGGAAGGAGAGGAAGAAAGAAAAGATTCCATCAAAGGACTGTCCACATTCAGAATGAGCTATGGCGAATGCTGCATATTAGAAAAGAAACCCAAGGTCTAGTGTGTTGCAGAAGAGATTAAATCAGAGTTATAAATCTAAGCCTCTTTCATAGCCCTCATTTGGAGACTTAGTCCTTGTATAGTGGAGGAAGAATCTCAGATCTTCTAGTTTTCCACTGTATATTGACCTTTCCTCTGCCCTGTTTCTCAAGATACCACAATCTAGTTTTAATGGTTCTATCAAAAGGAAGAAAGCTGTCTTCCGTTGAGCAGAACCATGGAGGCAGATAACCATGGATGTCCATCAGGACGGGCACTGAATCACCAGAACATCAGGACTGAACCTGGTGTTTTGAATCAAACAGTCTACCTCTCGTGGACCAAACCAAGCAGCAGAACCGTAGGACTCTAATGGCCATTTATGGTCCCTGAGCTTTGGCAGCTGCCTAACCAAACCAATTTTCAAAGTTGGTTCCTTCTCACCTGAGTAGTACCTCATGGCATCCTCTACTACAAGCTGGATACAACTGCCTGGTAAGACATCATGGAACTGGTTCAAGAGCAGCAGCCTGCAGACAAAAAAGAGAGGAGTGGGAGAAGGGATCACGCACACATAGAGAATATGGAAGACCTTAGAAAGATGCATCTGGACCTACTCATAGTTTGGTGTAATCAGGAGTGTTATGTAGCTGGACTAATTATTCGGCATAAAATAGCGGGCTCACAATTATTTTGCTCTAATGTGTCATTTGCACCAGCCTCGACCTGGTGATCCAACTGAAAGGTCAGATTCTCATAGTACTTTTATTAAATTTTGTGAACATACGGATTAAAAAACAACATAAACTAACAATCAAGAAAAAGATGAAGAGGAAAGAGATAAGAAGCTCGTTTTAAGGTGTTGAACTAAGAGTTGAATGTAAGTGCCTTATACATCTCGGAAAAAGTCAAAAATCATTCTTTGTGTACATTTTTGTTTCCTTTTTTAAAAAAAATAAGTTTCTACACCTCTAGTTCTATCTCTCTCTTTCTACTAAAATGTCAGATTCTCGTGTTAAAGTTGAGAAGTATCTTTCTAGCTTGCATTGTTCTGAAGGGACATTTGCTGTAACACTAATTTATCTACAGAAACTCAACATGACAGCTTCTCTTCCCCTTTTAATTTATACATATCTTATTGGCTATCAGAAAGACCAGTCCCAATTCCACAAACTTCTACACTCTACAAAAAACCAAAATTTTGCATTTGCGTACCTCCAAAGGTGCTGAAGCTGAGCAGAAGGATACTGGAAAGAACTTTTTTGCACCAGAGCCAAACTACTCAGGATCTCGACATCATGGAGTAAACGCTCACATTCTCTGTTCCCCTTTTTAATCTGAATCCAGAGAGAAAATAATAGGATTTTATACAAAATGTCCAGCGACTTAGAAATAAACATGAAAAATGAGGCATCAGGGAATGGAAACAGATTAGAAATCCTATTGAGATTGCAGTTGCTAAATTACTACAATTACTCATTACTCAACGGGTACTGGAGGACCCCTTGAAGACCATCAGCACTGACAAAAATCATCAACCGTCAATTGCAAAAGGCAGTTTTACTCAGAACAGCTTACATCCTGCGACAATTCTTTTAACACCATCAAACAACATCTGCCTATCCCAGGTCTTTGGAAAGGACTTGATAGGTGCATAAAAATGCCAAATCCGGTCTAAACATCTGGCTAATCATGCAATGAACCATAATATTAATAGATACATTCCAGATGTACTGTTTTGAATCCTGGAGCCTGCAGTGAAGCATTAACAGAAATGTCTATAAACTTCCTATGATGCCTTGTGCAGTCTCACCTGCCCATGAGTTGTGTAGGTGCCATTATGCAGTTCCAGAAACAGTTCTCCAACCCAAGTAGAGAGTTGAGCCTTCTCCTCCTCCAGGGCAGAGAAAAACCGATCTGGGACAGACATTTGAACCCTGCATGAAAGAAAATCACCACTGCAAGGAACACCCAACCAAGACAATTTTGGTCTCGCATTCATTTAAGGAAATTGCTCTCTAAGGCAGTGGTTCTCAACCTTTTTAATGCCGCAACCCCCCAACCGGTCGTAAGTCGAGGACTACTCAACCGGTCGTAAGTCGAAGACTACTCAACTGGTGCAGCACCGTTTGCAGAATGGGACTTTTGGCGGGCTCAGCAGGGCAGAGACAGCCCGGACAATTTCTATTGGCTTTGGAAAGCCAATAGAATTAGACTCTATTCAAGAGAGTCTCTTCTATTGGCTTTCAAAAGCCAATAGAATAAAAGGGAGTAGCACAGCTAGGAAAAAGGGGGAAAAAATGGCAGACTGCATTGTTTGGCGACCCCTGTGAAATGGTCGTTCGACCCCAAATGGGGTCCCGACCCACAGGTTGAGAACCACTGCTCTAAGGCAACATTTTCTCAACCATGGCAACTTTAAGATGGATTTCGACTCCCAGAATTCCCCAGCTGGGCATGGGTTAAGGTTGAGAAACAGTGCTTTAAGGCAGGGGTCTCCATGCTGGGTGAGGATTTCTGGGAGTTGAAGTCCACAAGTCTTAAAAGTTGCCAAGTATAGGCTGTAAGGCATGAGTAACCAAGCACAGAATGTTATTTTATTTTATTGGCTTTGTTTCTGGTTTGTTTAGCCAAGAGAAACCAACCTGGGTAGACCATCTGTGTCCTTCATTCTCAGCAGCCTGTCCAGCATCTTCTGTGTAGGGCCCCCTCCTCCATCTCCAAATCCAAAGAGAGCGACACTGTGATTCACACGGCCCTTGTCCTTGTTATTCTTCACTGTTCTTAACATCTAGGAGAGAGGTAGCACAAGGAGGAGGGCAGATTTCCCATTCACACATTATTTGGCACTTCCTATCTCCAAAGGAAATGAAGCTGTAATTTATTGGGTTTGTTTCTTCTGCTGTGAAGATGGAGAATCACTTTTGCTGGGTTTACTCACCTCCTCCACACGACCGGACAATCCATAGGAATCCGCAGGAGGGAAGTGAGCCAAAACCCGGGATCCATCAATGCCTTCCCAGGAAAAGGTGTTGTGCTACAAGAGATTGCAGATAGCCAATAAGCCCCCCAGTCCCCAATAAGTTCAGTGTTTTTTTTTCTGAAATAAATTTCAGACTGACATCAAGATGAGACCAACCACTGCTCAGCGGGTCTCTGTGTCCAGGTTTATTTGAATTAAACTATAAATCTTACCGGGAAAGTGTTCACCAGATTCCAACTCAATTTCTGAGTTAAGAAACGACATATCCCGCAGCCACGCATTATTTGTGGCAGTTGTGCTGAATAGCCAAATGTATCAGGCAACCAGAACTGGTTTGAGGAGAAAAAAAAATGGCATTGTCTGCGAAGAGCTGGCATTAAATACATAGAACAAGCTGAGAATAAAAATGCTGATCGTAGGAAAAAAAACACAATTCACTGGAAATTGATGTTGGCCATGCAGAATGATGAAGTTCAGTTTAGCTTCTTATATAATTATGGGAGAGAGATAGTAGGGAAGGCCCTAGGCCAGTGGTTCTCAACCTGTGGGTCGGGACCCCATTTGGGGTCGAACGACCATTTCACGGGGGTCACCAAACAATGCAGTCCGCCATTTTTTTCCCCTTTTCCTTAGCTGTGCTACTCCCTTTTATTCTATTGGGTTTTGAAAGCCAATAGAATAGACTCTCTTGAATAGAGTCTAAGGTCCAGGCTGTCTCTGCCCTGCTGAGCCCGCCCAAAGTCCCACTCTGCAAACGTTGCTGCACCCATTGAGTAGTCCTCGACTTACGACCGGTTGAGTAGTCCTCGACTTACGACCGGTTGGGGGTCGCGGCATTAAAAAGGTTGAGAACCACTGCGCTAGGCAGTGAGTTCTAGTCCTGCCTTAAGCATGAAGCCAACTGGGTGATTTTGGGCCAACTCTCTTTCAGCTCTAGAAAGGAGGCAATGGTTTATCATTGATAAACCACTTTTGAAAAAAACTTGCCAAGAAAACTGCAGGGACTTATCCAGGCAGTCACTAGGAGTCTAAACAAAAAATTATATAATTATGGGAAAGTGTAATCCCTTGATTGCCCTACCCAAAAGCATAGGGTGACTTCAAATATTCCTTAGTTTCCAGTTTGGCAATTTAGTTTAGGATTTATGCGCAAGTTGAGCAGAATTCACTGGACTGGCATAGGAGTTCTTTACGGTCCCTGCTGCTATCCACATTTTAATTCAACAGGCAACCCTGGTTTTGATTTAGGATTTGAGGCTACAAAAATGCTATCCTTCCAGGACTGAAGAGCATTAGGGAAACACATGAAAGGCAGGAAAAGAGGAAGAAAGATACGCACCTCTAAGCACAGCTTCCCAAATTCCTGCTGGAAGAAACGCTGTCCCTGCAGGAACTGGCGAACCATGGATTCTCCACTTGGAAGGTTTCCATCCTGAGAGGGAATAAAACATCTGTGTTTTTACACCAGGGATGGGGAACTACGGCCCTTTTACGATCTGTGGACTTCAACTCCCAGAATTCCTGAGTCAGCATGGGGGGGGGGTTTGAAGTTCACAGATTGTAAAAAAGCCATCGCTCCCCACCAAGAACCGAATCCCCCCATCAGTAGCCAACCTCAGTTTACCAACTGCCTTCCACCCAATGTTGCTACCGACTAGCATTAGTCTGAATCTTCCATTCAAGGTTCTTGAGATCTTGAGTATCACAAGGGTGAGCAATATCACTGTTCTACTTTTTGCAGAACCCACTTTCTTTCCATACCTGACCTCCTGCGCTGCATCCAGATGAAGACAAGGACAAAGGTCAGCTGGGGGCAGCAAGGAGGGAGGGTCATAAAAATAGGCAGGTCCAAATTGTGTTCATGGGACTATGACAGTGATGGCCAGAATTTCACATGTCCCTTTCTTCAGCAGTCAACATTGCAAGCCTTCACTGAATGAGTGGTCAGTAAGCAAGGACCACCTATAATGCAGCCTTACCATTTCCACCCAGGTTCCCCCAACTGGTATGAAGCGTCCTCTTTTGGCGAATTCTTGAATTGTAGCATACAAACCAGGGTAATAGGACTTCACCCATTCAAACTGCTGAGCCTGTAGACAAAAAAGCAATATAAATGTCCTAAAAATGTGTCTTTCCACCCTAGCTGCAGTTTACACACCAAAAAATTGCAGTATTAATATCTGGACACAGTGGCTAGTTTATAGGGTTTCTCATTGATCTAAACCAGGGGTCTCCACACTTGGCAACTTTAAGACTTGTAGACTTCAACTCCCAGAATTCCTCAACCAGACATCTGGCTGAGGAATTCTGGGAGTTGAAGTCCACAAGTTTTAAAGTTGCCAAGTTTGGAGACCCTTAATCTAAGCAAGCAAATAAGATTATTATAGGGATTTAAAATCTGGTTAAGTGTGTCACTGAATAAGCCATAACTGTTTGGGTTCATACACGGTCTAAGCAAAAACCACAATAATAGCATTCATATCCAATTCCAAAACCAAAGAAACCACATTATGGTTAACACACATGAACACATTTAAAAACTGGGCACTTACATATCAATTACCTGTGAACAGACAAATGTGAAGTCCGGGTTCTTCTCCATCAGGCGTATGACAGTTACCCAGCTGCGTGCACATTTACGGACCGTCTCTTCATAAGGCCACAGCCAAGCTAAGGTTACAATTGCAAGCAAGCAGTTCACAAATACATTTGCTTTGTTCTTACAGGGTGCTTAGAGGATTGTCTATAACCGTAATAAAGATTTTTCAGCTGGATAGAAGATGGTTTATTTATTAAGATTTTAATTTTAATTTTAGAGCATAGTTGTTTTAGCCACGTGTAGGATTGTCCAATGCCCGGAAATCATGATTAGGAATCAAGCTAAAAGCTTTGCAATGACTATATATGAGATTGATATTTTTTTTTTTAAGTGCTTGTTGGAATTCTTATAGGATTGCCTTACTCTTTGCAATGCAAGTTGCGACTGATGGCACTATAATGTCCTTGAAACATATGCTGATACTGTGCAGTGAGAAATTGAGAATAGAGTGGAATGGAGTGGAATGGAATAGAATAGAATAGAATAGAATAGAATAGAATAGAATAGAATAGAATAGAATAGAATAGAATAGAATAGAATAGAATAGATGGAGTGGAGTGGAGTGGAGTGGAGTGGAGTGGAGTGGAATGGAATGGAATGGAATAGAATAGAATAGAATAGAATAGAATAGAATAGAATAGAATAGAATAGAATAGAATAGAATAGAATAGATAGAATGTAGAATAGAATAGAATAGAATAGAATAGAATAGAATAGAATAGAATAGAATAGAATAGAATAGAATAGAATAGAATAGAATAGAATAGAATATCAGAATAGGAATAAGAATAGAAATAGGAATAGGAATAGAATAAGAACAGAGTAGAATAGAATAATGGAATGGAATGGGATGGAATGGGATAGAATAGAATAGAACAGAACAGAATAGATTGTAGAATAGGATAGAATAGATTGTAGAATAGAATAGAATAGAATAGAATAGAATAGAATAGAATAGAATAGAATAGAATAGAATAGAATAGAATAGAATAGAATCTGGAAGGGACTTTGGAGGTCTTCTAGTCCAGCCCCCTGCTTAAGCAGGAGAACCTATACCGTCTCAGACAAGGGACTGTCCAGTCTCTTCTTAAAAATCTCCAGTGATGGAGCGCCCATGATTTCTGGAGGCAAGCAACACAACACTAGGGCTATGTGCCCAAAATTTCTTTCGCTGAATCTATACAACGCATGGTGTATTTTTTAAAGCTAAATACAATCACAACTGAGGCCAGAATTTTGGTTGCTAAGTGAGATGGTCATTAAGTAAATCATGGCCAGTTTTATGGATTTTTTTTGCCGCGTTTGTTAAGCAAATCCCTGCAGTTAAACAAATCCTGTGACCATTAAGCAAATCTGACTCCCTTTCTCCCCCCCCCCCACTTAATTTTACTTGTCAGAAGCCAGCTTGGGAAGGTCACAAACGGTGATAACCTGAGTCCATGATGCTGGTTGCCAAGTGGCCCAATTCTGATTACGTGATCATGGGGATGCTGTGAGGGTCTAAGTGTGAGGAATGGTTGTTAAGTCACTATTTTTACTTCAAAAGGTCACTAAACAAAATGGTTGCAAGTTGAGGATTACTTGCATATCATCCTTCACTCCTTTGCCTAATTCAATGGTTCTAAACTTTTTTAATGCCGCGACCCCAACCAGTTGTAAGTCGAGGACTACTCAACCGGCCATAAGTCAAGGACTACTCAACTGGTGCAGCACCGTTTGCAGAATGGGACTTTTGGCGGGCTCAGCAGGGCAGAGACAGCCTGGACAATTCCTATTGGCTTTTGAAAGGCAATAGAATTAGACTCTATTCAAGAGAGTCTATTCTATTGGCTTTCAAAAGCCAATAGAATAAAAGGGAGTAGCACAGCTAAGGGGGAAAAAATGGCGGACTGCGTTGTTTGGCAACCCCCGTGAAATGGTCGTTCGACCCCAAATGGGGTCCCGACCCACAGGTTGAGAACCACTGGCCTAATTGTATTAGAAGGCCTGGCAGATGTTTCCTAGACTGAAATATATACCGCGCGCACCGTTCCTACCAGTATCAATGTGGCAATGGCCCATGGCATGGATGATATGCTGGCTCTCTCCGTTCTTCTGGCAGAAAACAGAGCGGGCCAGTTCATGAACAGCCGGGAAGGTTGCAGGGTTGTCGACATCACACAGGTTCACCATCTGGTTCGCTACATAAAGCGCTTGGAAGCTCCGCTGGTTTTCCTCTCCGAGGAGCTTAGCAGGAAAAGAAAGATAAATTTTACGCTGATCAGTCAAATCAAGCTCGCCACCAAAACCTGCTTCAAATTGGAACCCAAAAATATCTGGGGATCAAAAGTTAAAAAGCAGAAATAAGATCATATGCCCCCTCCCCCCACCTCTCACTCCATTAAAATGGCAAAAACGAGATATTTCACCTTGGCCATGTCCAAGAGGATTTCAAAGTCCACCAGAAGCTCACGGACATCCCGGTTGTAAATCACCAGCTCTGCTCTATTCAAGGAGAACGTTTTGTCCAGATCTGGGGGTGCAATCATGCTGCCCTTCCCAGCTCCGAAGAGACCATTGCAGGCAACCTCCAGATAGAGGGTCAAGCTGCAGAAGGGGAAAAGGTGCCTATTACCTTTCTGTTTCAAAGAATCCATGGGCCTGGATTAGGTTCCCAGTGATTACCCTGACACTGCAAAAACTTCCCACCCCAAATCATCTGTTCATCCCTCCGGCAAATAATTTTTCTTTCCACTGGAATTTTGGCAACTTACATTGTTCCAGTTTTATGTCAGCTGATTATGCATTGCGAGCAATGTGCATTTTCAAGACCTGGCATTTCCGGGATAGGATGGCTATCCAAAGTTGATTAAACAGTTCAAATACTTTTAAGCATATCTCTATACGAAGATTTATGTCAAAATACTGGCAAGGTTCATTTCTATTGAACTGCTAGAACAGGGAAGTATTATTTCCATAACAATACTGCAAAATACTGACTCACCCATGAAGGTCGGTCTCCTTTAGACTGTCAGTCAGCATATAACTGGTCTTCTCACCTTCTCGAGTCAAACTCTGATAATGGCAAATAATATATAGTTGGACAGGTGAACAGGAAGACTGTATTGTCAATATAGGTGGTTCTTGAATTATTATGTCCATTACATTCTTTTGTAAACATTTTATTTCTCTCCAGCATTTCCCCCAATGAATAGCATTTGAGGCAGTTTTATTTATTGTGCACTTGCCTTTTTATCATGGGGGCAACGTTTTTTTGGGGGGGGTGTGTGGAGAGCAAAAGAATCTCAAAGAGGATCCAGCTGGTGATAATTTCATGACAGCCACTTACCTGAACGGGCTGGGCATCCCTCCAAACCATTCCTTCTCCATCGCTTTCCCAAAGAAGATGCACTTCCTTTCCTGTCCATTTCTTGGGAATGCTGAGTTCTACTTTAAACCAGCAGGTGTGCCACCTTAGAAAAGTGACACTAAAATTGTCAGGATGCCACAGATTCCATTAACTAAAAAGTACAATGGTTATACCCTTTAAACATTGGCAACCTGAAGATGTCTGAACTTCAGTTCTCAGAATTCTCCAGCCGGCATTATTTTTAGAAATAACTTCCACCTCTTTTCTCTGCCGCAATAGCCCTGTGAGATGGATTGGACTGAGAGAGTAACTGGTCCAAAATTCATTCAGTTGGCTTTCGTGGCAAATGAGGGACTTGAACTCATAATCTCCTGCTTTCTAGCCTGAAGCCTTAACCACTAGGCTAAAGTGGTTCTAAACTAAAGTACAAACCCTTCATTTTGTTCCCTTAAGAAATGAGATGGGAAATTCAGCTATGAATAAGGAAATACTTACGTCTGTCCAAAGCTATCTCCAACTTTAATAGGGCTGAATTCTTCCCCAATAGCTTCACTGTATGGAATTCGTTTAGAAGTTTTAAAGTAAGACAGAGACGCCAATGCACATCTGTCACCAAACAGCCTGTTAAAAGACAAAAGAATAATGCATTTTCAGAGACTGAAGATAGCATATTCCTCCCTGATAAACTTCTCATGGTCTTCCAGTTCTTCTACATGATTTAAATTCACATCTGCCTTATTAGGACCAGATTCATTAAATAAAGTTCCACAAAAGCAACTTTTCCAAAACAAATGGTGTTAAGGCGAATTGAGCTCCAACATTTATAATCCACTACTGTAGCTAGAGGGAAAACTTCTATAGCTTAATTAAAATGGGGTTGACTAGTTTCTGGATAGCTTGGGCAAAGGTTAGGGTTATGAATTCCAACAATTGAGTTAAAGTAATCAACGGTTAAAATTAACCATTGATTAGCATACAATGCAAATTCCTAGGATCACAATTGGTGTTTAAGCGTACAAACATGTTTGATCAGTTGCTTTTAAAAGCATTTAAGGATTTTTCTCTCTTTCCTCCCATCTCTTTCAGCTTTCTGTCCTGTGAGAATGATCAATAAGCAGTAGATTAAATGAGTGTTTTTCAAACTTGGAATCTTTAAGATATGTGGACTTCAACTCCCAGAATTCCCCAGCCAGAATGGGGAATTTTAGCAGCTGATGTCTACATATCTCAATGTTAGTGAGGTTGAAAAACACCACTGTAGAGCATGAGAAAGTGCTATTATGGCACACCTTAAATTTGCCAAGTTTACATGATGCCTGAACAACAAAAATCTTCAAGTAGTGCTTTCCACACGCAGCAACTAATTAAAACTATCAATTAAATTGCTGCCATTAAAACTGCTTCCAAAGGAATGCAAGCTAATAAAAATTGCTCCCAGCCAACATCTTCCTTCAAATTCAGTGCAGGCGATTCTAGCCACGCGGTTCAAAGCCACCTCTTCTGTGGCCCAAGAGATAACATCACCCTTAATTGAGAATAAACAAAAGTCAGCCATAGAAGAAAACTCAATATTTAGTAACCACATTGGAGCTTCTGTGCTTTTTAATTGTAAAAGGTAAAGCCTTCAGTCCTGGATTGGCCGTTACATAAACCTTTAAAATTGCTCCATTTTCTTCCCCCTTTCTTTGCAACAGAACAATCGCAGCCTTTTGGAAACAGTACAGGTAATCTTCGACTTACAACAGTTCATTTAGTGACCGTTCAAAGCTACAATGGCACTGAAAAAAAGTGACTTGTGAGCATTTTTCACACTTACAACCATTGCAGTATCCGCATGTCACATAATCAAAATTCGAATGCTTGGCAACTGACACATATTTATGACGGTTGCAATGTCTTGGGAATAACATGATCCCCTTTTGCAATCTTCTGACAAGCAAAGTCAATGGGGAAACCGTATTATTAACTTCACAACTGCAGTGATTCACTTAACAGCTGTGGCAAGAGAAGTCGTAAAATGGGGCAAAACTCACTTAACAAATGTCTCACTTAGCAACAGAAAATTTGGGGATCCATTGTGGTCGTAAGTCGAGGATTACCTGAACTGGGGCAAATGCAGGGGAAGGATTTAGCGAACGGACCAGCCCTAGCCCACCTGCCCCGAAGGTTACAATCCACAAAATAATCCTGCGAAATGAATTTTTCCACCCGTTCGAAGGTGGTGCGCCGGTGCTTCAGCAACGAGGCCTTTAAATCACTCCTCGCTCCTGCCATGCCTTCTTCAGGACCAAAGTTGTTTTGCTTCTGGTACGGCTTCCTAATCCTTCCCTCCGACCCTCAGAGGGTTAACAAAGGTTCCGCCCCTTCAGGGGAAAATGCATCGCAAGAGGCCGAGAAGACAGCGCATGCTCACGAAGGAACAGGGCCGCCTGTTAGTTTTTACCTAGACGCACGTAGGCTCGGTCTGCCCCTAGCGGCGCAAGGAAGAGTAATGAACTTTCCTTGATGGACCGCTCTGCTTTCCCAAGGCCGACAGCTTCCCAGCTCTCGCGAGATCTGCGCCCTGAAGTCTCGCTCCTCGCGCCGTTATCCCCCTCCATCCTTTAACCCGAGACAGAGGGAGGGGGAGGAGGAGAGGCGGGCACTGACGCACGCGCGCCGCCCCTCACGGCCGGCCCAAACCTCGCGAGAGCCTGCGCCGCTTTCCTTTCTTGCGGGCGGCTGAGCTCTCGCGAGAACCGGGAGAGCCCCAATGAGGGAGCGGGGAGGACCGGGCGGAGGCGCTGAGGGGCCCGCCGGTTGTCTCTCTCCCTCCCTCGGTGCCTCGCGGTCTTTGAGGGCAGGGCCCCGCGCCCCCCTCGGCTCTTCTTCTGCCCTCCCCACCCTCCTCCCGGGGCATCCTTCTTCGGGAGAGGAACATGGAGGCGGCCCGGGCAGGTCAGTGGCGATGGGGAAGGGGCGGGGACGGGGGCCAGGGTGGCAAAATGGCCCCTTTTCCCTTTGTGCCCGCCGGGACCGGCCTCCCCTCGGTGAAAGGGAGAAGGAAGCTGTCAGCCATCTTTCTCGCTTGCTTGCCTCTCCCCCCCCTTAATTAGTTTGGCCTTTCCCAGCCTGGTGCCCCCCCCCTCCGCAAGATACCAGCATATGTGGGGACTACAATTCCCATCTCTCTCTCTCTCTCTCTCTCACACACACACACACACACACACACACACACACACACACACACACAGCCTTTCTGGGCTTTAGGCTACAATTCCCGTTTCCTTTGGGGTGCAGTTCACATCATCCCCCTTATCAGGACTATGAAGCCCCAGTTCCCATCTGGGATACAACCACACCCATCATCCCTGTCCATTTCCCTTGGGGTACCGTTCCTCTCACCCCCCCCCCTTATCAGGACTATGAAACCACAGTTTCCATCATCCCCTTCTATGCATCTCAGCATCCCCATTCCAGCTTTGAAACAACCATTGCCATCATCCCCTTCCAGCTCCTTGGACTACAGTTCCCATGGCCCCTCTCTCGGGTTTATCAAACAGTAGTTTCCATCATCTCTATCCATTTCTTTTGGGCTACAGTTCGTATCATTCCCATTCCAGAATTGTTAAACAACAGTTCCCCTCATCCGCTTTAATGGGCCTTGGGCTGTTATTCCCATCATCCTCATTCAAGGTCTGTTAAATGGTTCCCATTATCCCTTTCCATGGGCCTTAGACTACAGGTCCCATCACCCCATCTAAAATCTGTTAAGCTGTGGTTCCCATCATCCCTGTCCTTTTCCCATGGGCTGTAGTTTCTGTCATTGCAATTCCAGAAGTGTTAAATAACAGTTCCCATCATCCCTTTCCATGTCTCTTGGCTACAAGACCCATCATCTGCAGGCCTTCTGCATTCTTCCCATTTTCATGCTCCCTATCCACATTGGCTTGATTCAGTTCTGCCTTTTTCGGTGCTCTAAGAAATGACAATATTGGAGGCTAGACAAGAAAAATATTGAACAAGAGATTAGCAAAATAAGGGGCTGGTTTCTTTTGCCTGTTAATTTTTCTGCTGCAGTACATTCCTCCATCCAGATCCCAGCTCTGTCTGCTGTCAGAAGATCTGTATGCTTGCATAGTAGAAAAAGTGGAGATGAGTGGGAAGCACGCTTTTTCTGTGTGGATTTAAAAAGCAAAGTAGTCTCCAGCAAGTCACAATCTTTCTTCCTGGGATTCAGGGATATATCCACATGTTATGGACAAGACTTCCTTCTGAAAGTTTTAAACCTTGGGTACCATTGGAACATTTGTGATAGACTCAAGCACACTTTGTATTACCCCTCCCAAAGCACTTTTATTAAATAAAGTTCACTCACTATGGTAGAGGTAAAGACAACTTTCTCCATAATTTCTCAAGTACTAGTTATACGTAAAGAATATATGTTTTGCTCTTTAACATTTTAGTTTTAAAAAAGTTGTTTTGTCTCCAGAATATTAAATATAATTTATCATGTATTAATGAAGACAATGAGTTAGCTCTTATGTTTAATTGTACTGAGATTAGATTAGTATCAGTGGGATTTGTTGCTTAAGATTTAAGCTCTATTGTTTTCAGTTTCCAAGTATGACTAAACCTGGATGTGGCCCAATATTTACCAAAGTGGAATTAGATCTGTATAGTGTTTGGGGAAAAAAGTAATGTTATATATAGAATCTATTATGTATCTAAATTCCACTTAAATTAGAATAAAAGTATATATAAAATATAGTATCCACTGCAAATTTATAGGAAAAATACAGGAACATGTTTAGTCTTGCAATCTAAATATTTTTTAAATTTAGTAGTAAATTACAGTGCATTTAATGGGTATTACTCATAGTGAAAATGGATAGGATTGCAGCCTTCCTACATACTACACACACACACACACACACACACACTGAATAACTAATAATCTATCTTTTTTTCAGGACACCTGTTCCAGCACTTAATTGAAACACTGAGCGACAATGCAGACAAAAAGTTCTACAACATTGCTAAACTAGGAGGCACCAAATATGGTAAAAATATATTTCAGTTGTATCTTTCTAATATAAACCTAATAAATCTAATCTCGTTAAGATTTTCTAAGTGGTCTTAAAACGAATTTGAGGATTGGTGGCCTTGTTACTGAACCCATTCTTGGGATTATGCTGCAGAGTTGTAATCCTTAATGCTTTCTCTATTAAAACTGTTTGAATTAATGTGCCTGAGGGTTGCTATTAACTTCCTTCTTCCCGGATATTCAAGTTCCAGTTATAAATAGGCACAGCCTCCTTTGAATTAACTGTAGTAGGCCGTTAATGTGTTTTGGGTTTTTTTTTATACTAAAGAAAGTTTGTCCAGTTTAACTTCTGCTTGCTCTTTTTTGGTTCTGAGAGAAACCTGTGAACCCCTTTCATAACACGGTATTGCAAAATAATATTAACTCCTCTGGTAACAGTATATCTAGAAATGATCTTCCTGAGTTCAAACATATTCATTTTGTTCTGCTTGAAAGGTTTGGTATATTTTCAAATTAATGGAATCTATTAAGTGAATTTCAGAGAGGACTGCAGAAAAAGCTTATTCAGAATTATAGCCTTTGTTTATCAGTTGGTTCAGCTGGGTGTTGTCACCCTGCTGTCTTCCTTATCTTTTAGGAAAAGGACGGAAATTCTGCTTGCTATGTGTACTTTTCAAGAAGCAGATAGTTGACCATATAAAACTGTCTCTAAAAAGCATGATGGGGGAGTCTATTAATTGCTCGCATCCTTCCAGAAGATGACCGGGATAAAAATATATTTAATTTACACTACACAAACGTGGAGGTCTTTTGAAAGAGGAGCTTGAGTTGCTCATCTGGTCTTTCAAATTGTTTGTCATTTCATTTATATCCCCCCTTCCTTCCCTAATGAAGTGCATTGAATCATGCATTTGATTCCTGGATACATGTGAAATCTCCCCATACGACTATTGAAAGTTGAGATCAGAGTTGTTAAGTTATTGATGAACTGTTCTTGGTTCTCTGTCACATTGAAAACCTTTAGGATAGTTGTAAAATTGTTTGGTAGTCACCGGAGTGTATGTTTTGGAATAAGAAACCATGTTAGGGAATGTCTGTTTCTTACTTAACAGCCCAAACTGCCAATACTCTTGTCAGTTCATAAACACTTTTCTATATGGTTAGCCTTTGATGAATCACTTAATGAGGGAGAAATTACCTTATCTGCCTTAGAAAACTCAACTAATTTAAATGAAGCTAGTGAAGCCTGCAGCAATAGTTTGCAACCTTCAGTTGAAAAATTATTATGTGGGTCTACTGACACAGGCTTGCTTTATGCTTATTAAAAAGAATAATTGCTTTTTCTTTCCGAGGTGGTGGTTGCAAGCTCATTGACGTGTGGCAGACTTGCAGAAATTTCCAGTGCCCTTGGACAAATGTTCTCATAATTCATTACTACAGAATTATCTTTCACCTCTTCTGCAATCCTTAATAAAGTTAGCAATCTAATTTTGAAAGGTTCCCTAACTAGCAGCTGTCCCTATTGTTTGTAACAGTGCCGGATTCCAAAATCCAAGAGCAGAACATGTCAACTCTTACTCCTGGCTTGTACTCAACCCTAAGGAAACTAACACCAAGAATACCAGCAAATGCTTCTTAATGTTTTGCATATTTTCAAACGATGCTTAAAGGAAAAGCAATTCAATTGCCAGCTCTTGCAGGTTATAAAGTAGGCTTCTCCCATATAGTGCAGGTAGTCCTTTACTTACGATGACAATTGAGTCCAGAATTTTATGTTGCTAAGTGAGACATTTGTTAAGTGGGTTTTGCCCCATTTTATGACCTTTCTTGCTCCAGTTGTTAAGTGAATCGTTGCAGTTGTTTAAGTGACTCTGGCTTCCCCCATTGACTTTGCTTGTCAGGTCGCAAAAGGAGATCACATGACCCCGGGACACTGCGACCATTGTAAATATGAGTGAGTTGCCAGACGTCCAAATTTTGATCACGTGACCAAGGGGATAATGCAACAGTCCCAAGTGATCATAAGTCACTTTTTTCAGTGCTGTTGTAGCTTTGAACGGTCAATGAACGGACTGCTATAAGTTTGAGGACTGTCTGTAATCAGGATATAGCAGCTGTCTTATGTCAAATTAATCTGTTGGACTAGCTCAGTTGTACAGATAGTGTTGTATCACAGCTTTATAATAATAATAAAGTTGGAAAGGACCTTGGAGGTAATCTAGTCCAACCCCCTGCTCAGGCAGGAAACTCTATACCATTTCGGACAAATGGCTGTCCAGTTTCCTCTTAAAAACCTCCAGTGTTGGAGCACCCACTGCTTCCAGGGGCAGGTTGTTCCACTGGTTAATTGTTCTAACCGTCAGGAAGTTTCTCCTTAGTTCTAGCTTGCTTCTCTCCTTGATTAATTTCCATCCCTTGCTTCTTGTCCTGCCTTCAGGCGCTTTGGAGAATAGCTTGACTCCCTCTTCTTTGGGGCAGCCCCTGAGATATTGGAACATTGCTATCATGTCACTCCTCGTCCTTCTCTTCATTAAACTAGACAGACCCAGTTCCAGCAGCCATTCATTATATGGTTTAGCTTCCAGTCCCCTAATCATCTTTGTTGCTCTTCTCTGTACTCTTTCTAGAGTCTCAACATCTTTTTTACATCGTGGTGACCAAAACTGGATGCAGTATTCCAAGTATGGCCTTACCAAGGCCTTGTAAAGTGGTATCAATACTTCACGTGATCTTGATTCTATCCCTCTGTTAATGCAGCTCTTTATCTCCCCGGGCAGAAATCCCTTTATTCCAAGATTCTCCAAACTTGTCAACTTTAAGACTTGTCGACTTCAATTCCCAGTTTCCTAATTTAGAAGGAAGCCTATGGCAGGGATAACAGCACCAGCGTTTATCCTCAAGCAACTTAGCTACTCTGTCCATTTGCAGATCTCCTGCCTTACACCATACGGGTCATGTTGGAAACGGCCGTCCGCAACTGCAATGGTTTCCTAGTGAAAGAAGGAGACGTGATGAATATCCTGGACTGGCAAGCCAAACAGAACAATGTTGAAGTGCCCTTTTGTCCTGCCAGAGTCCTCCTCCAAGATTTCACGTAAGACCCGCTTTTTCCGAGTTCTCTGTTTTAGTTAGACCCTGATGAGTTTTCCTAAATGTCCTGGGTGGGCCTTTCCGAGTATTTAGATGGTCAGAAATTCAGGTCGTATGAGTTTATCTTGGCACCGGCTCCGAAGCAATAACTAGAGAAAGTCTGTTAGGATTGAAATAGTGAAAGATCATTACAGCAGGTTGAATGTTTCAGGATAGCTCCATGCAGGCATTCAGACAGGAATTTTTCTGAGTCTAATTGACAGATTGGTCATCCACTATGCCCCCAACCTATGCTAGTCAACCTATGATGGGACTTGCATGTTAAATGTAGCCATGATGTGCCTGTGTAGTTTAAGCTTTGCATAATACAAGAAACCATCTATTATCATCTATGGCAGTGATGGCAAACCTTTTAGAGACCGAGTGCCCAAACTGCAACCCAAAACCCACATGTATCGTCGGGTGCCAGGTGGGCATTGCCAGTTGGGTGGGTGTGGCCCATTGGGTGAGCGTGGCTGCGGTGGTAATGGCAGAGTGGGTGGGACTAAAAAGTTCAATCAATTCCAACTTTGCAAGATCTTTTTTTTTCCTCGAGAAATTGAAATTGATTGATTAATTGAACCTATATTTTTTTGGCACACGGCAGAGGCGTAAAGCTAAAAGTTTTATAAAATCCAGCTGAAGGCCTAGGACTGGGGCGATGGCACGCGTGCCCACAGAGAGGGCTCTGCGTGCCACCTGTGGCATGTGTGCCATAGGTTCGCCACCACGAATCTATGGTTTAGAGCAGGGGTAGGCAACCTTGGCTCTTTTATGACTCGTGGACCTCTGAGAGTTGAAGTTCACGAGTCATAAAATAGCCAAGGTTGCCTACCCTTGGTTTAGAGCAATGTGTGAACTCAGCCGCTGTGGCTTAAACCAGGGGTCTCCTCCATGCTGGCTGAGGAATTTTAGCAGTTGACGTACACAAGTCTTAAAAAGTTGCCAAGTTTGGAGACCCCTAGCTTAAACCATAGTTAAATCACGGTTAATCCTCTTGATGAGATGGATCCCACCTTCTTTGGATCTACATTGCTGGTCTTTTAGATATACTAAGTAGAAAACATTGTTCCTGTTTGCCAGTGGAATTCCTGCAATGGTGGACTTTGCTGCCATGAGGGAAGCAGTGAAGAACCTCGGAGGAGATCCCACCCGAGTCCATCCTGTCTGCCCAACAGATCTTACGGTGGACCATTCTTTGCAGATTGACTTCAGCAAATGGTACCCGTCGAATTGTCGGCTTCCTTCTATTTTGCTGGGGACAGGTGGATGGAGCCCTGTCTTGAGGGTGGAATGCTTGTCTTGAAGGGGGTAGACTCAAAAATGGGGTGTGTGGAGATGCTGAGTTGATCTAATTTAGGTACACTGAATCCCCTCGTATTGGAAGCAGGAATAGGGAATTTCTCTCACACACACACACACACACACACACACACACACACATTTCTGGGATTTTCCATTCCCATCAACCCAATCAGATGTTGAGGTACCAATAAAAGGCAACCAGTATATTACAGAGGTATTCCCCAAATGAAATCTCTCTCCCTCCCTCTCCCCCCTCTTCTTTCTCTTCTTTTATTATTTATTTATTTATGAGACTTATATACTGCTTTAAGTGCAAGCACTCTCTAAGTGGTGTACACCAGTAAGCAATGTATATATACATTTACATTGCCCCCAACCATCTGGGTCCTCCTTTTGTCTGTGGAGACTAAAAATCAAAACAATTCTAAAGTTCATGTCAAAAGTATATTGTAATTTAGCATAATAAGGATTCAAAGGATTGCAAAGAACAAAGCATTCTTTCCATTTCATTTTTGCCTAGTGCAATACAGAACGCTCCGAATCCTGGAGGCGGTGATCCCCCACGACCCCCTTCCTCAAAACTCTCCCCGCTTAAAGCTCCTCGGAAGCTCCCATGCCGAGACCAGTCCAGCTGCAAAGGACCGTGTGATGGACAGTCAAAACGGAACCCGGGCCAGTTTTCTGTGCAGATCGAGAACACCCCCCTCTTGTGTCCTTTTCATCTTCAACCAGTGCCTGAGTAAGCTTGCCTTTTTACGTTTCCCTCCTGGCTTTGCAGGGTCATTTCTGTTAGGCAGTCAAGAGCTGTCAACTAGCAAGACTGGCTTCCACCCAGATCTTACCTGTACTCACCTATTAAGCTTACTTTGGAACCAATATCAAACCACCTTTGTGGCGAAGGATTTTCACTGATGGGAAATTGTATATGTTTGTTTGTTTATAAAATTTATTGGCCGCTCATCTTACCTAGGGTAACTCTGCATGGCTTATAGTCATCAAAATATATCTATACGCATACAATTAAAACATAAATAATTAAAATGAAACATTAAAACCTAAGGACACATGGGAAATACCACTTTCACCCTCTAACATTCTATTTTTCATTGTGCAAAATTTCCTGGAACGTTAGCAAGAAAAAAAAACATTTCTTTGGGCTGTTTTTCTAAGTACTGCAGATAACGGTTTTAATATGTTTTTTCCCCCCCTTTCGTCTACTTAGGCCTGAAACAGTATTTAAGAATCAAGAGATGGAATTTGGAAGAAACAAAGAGAGACTCCAATTTTTTAAGGTACGTTGCTTTGAAGGCAACGTGACCCAGAAGAATTTGATAGAAAGGCATTGATTATTATTTGTTATGGATTGATAAAGATGTGCCAAGATCAAAAATGATCTCCTCTCTTCTTTCCTACTATATAGAGGAGGAACGGGCACGGCAAATTCTCATATTAATCCCCACTTCCCCCTAGGAAAGGAATTAGGAGGAGGAAAGTAGCCAGCCTCTCTTGGGATGCAATTCTCAGAATTTGCAAGTGCCATTTATTGGGGAGATGTCAAGAGCCGAGGTGGCGCAGCAGTTAGAGTGCAGTACTGCAGGCCACTTTAGCTGACTGTGTTCAGCAGGTCAGCGGTTCAAATCTCACCGGCTCAAGGTTGACTCAGCCTTCCATCCTTCCGGGGTAGGTAAAATGAGGACCCAGACTGTTGGGGGCAATGTAAATATATATATATATATACAT
Organism: Crotalus tigris; assembly: GCF_016545835.1. Lineage (NCBI taxonomy): Eukaryota > Metazoa > Chordata > Lepidosauria > Squamata > Viperidae > Crotalus > Crotalus tigris. The sequence goes on from NW_024096563.1 coordinate 957,045, forward strand.
TGCTTACTGGTGTACACCGCTTAGAGAGTGCTTGCACTTCAAGCGGTATATAAGTCTCATAAATAAATAAATAAATAAACAAGAGTGGAAAATGCTGATTTAGGAAGTGTGAAGCTAACATGCCTTTTCTGTCTGTCTGTCTGTTTCTCTTTTTATGAATTAAACTAGTGGGGTTCCAAAGTTTTCAGAAATGTCTCGGTAATTCCTCCCGGGACAGGGATGGCCCATCAGATGAATCTGGAACGCCTGTCAAGAGTAGTATTTGATGTCAAAGACTTCCTTTATCCTGACAGTGTTATTGGCACAGATTCTCATACAACCATGGTGAACGGCTTGGGAATCCTGGGATGGGGTAAGTCGCCTGAAGAGGCTTGTGAGTATCTTTCTAAAGAGTTTAATTGGGGTGATATTGGTACAAAGATTATTGGTTATTTTTAAGAACGGGGTGGTTGGCAGCCCAGTGGCTCCCCAAGTGATTTTCAAATGTCAGCCTCATGGTGGTCTCTGTTGCTTAAATTGTAACACTTTTAGATTACAGTTCAAACGACAGGACATGCAGTGCTCAGAAGAGATGAAAGATTGTGGGCAAAAATATTTCATATAGCTATTACTGCACAGAGTTGTTCCCTTTGTCTTCAAGGGAAGTGGTTTTTGTTTGTTTGTTTGTTTGTTTGTTTTGGTATAAGCATGTTCTTGCACTCATCACTATTTTGAGATTGTGCCCTCTGGTTTCCTTTCAGTCCTTTTAAGAATTGTGGCCCTGTATTTACAATTAAACAATAGCCCGCAAAACGTACCTTTAAAACAGTGGTTCTCAACCTGTGGAACGACCATTTCACGGGGGTCGCCAAACAACGCAGTCCGCCATTTTTTCCCCCCTTTTCCTTAGCTGTGCTCCTCCCTTTTATTCGATTGGCTTTGGAAAGCCAATAGAAGAGACTCTCTTGAATAGAGTCTAATTCTGTTGGCTTTCCAAAGCCAATAGGAATTGTCCAGGCTGTCTCTGCCCTGCTGAGCCCGCCAAAAGTCCCCTTCTGCAAACGGTGCTGCACCAGTTGAGTAGTCCTCGACTTACGACTGGTTGAGTAGTCCTCGACTTACGACCGGTTGGGGGGGGTCGCGGCATTAAAAAGGTTGAGAACCACTGCTTTAAAAGGAATGGATATAAAGAAGGTATCCAGGGTTGTCATCTTAATGTTCCTTGGAAGACCAGATGCCGAATAATTTTCTTCCGAAATATATGTAGAAGCTGTGGAGAAATATACCTGTTTATATCATGAGTGGAAGAAGTGTAAAAATGGGTATTGATAATAATGCAACCTTAAATCTCATAAAATCCTTGGGGTGATGTATATAACATACTTTATTTAGGCATATAGCCAAAAGCCACATATAGGAAGAAAATAAGGTCCAGATCCAGGTTTCTTTTGCTGAAGATGAAAAATGTTACGTTTACCCACCTAAAAGTCCACTCTGTTTCATCTAAGGTATATGTCTTCCAGACATGAATTTAGGGCAGTGTTGAATTTTTCCAGTGCAGCCTGTTTTATACATCAGACGAAAGAGCGCTTGGATAAAGATTTCGCATTGGTGTAACGCCTCCGTCTTTAAGCTGTTCAATGCTCTTCTTGCCCCATCTAGGGATGGGTGGAATTGAAACAGAAGCGGTCATGCTGGGTCTTCCCGTCACCCTCACTTTGCCCAAAGTGGTTGGGTGTGAACTGACTGGGTCGGCCAGCTCACTTGCTACATCCATCGACGTAGTCCTGAGCATTACAAAGGTACGTCAAAGCTCTCTCTGGGGCCAGAGAGGCAGTGGGGTCATGTACAAGCAGCCACCAAAGGTAAAACCCAGAGTTGTGAACCACAGGATGGATGGCCATATCTAACTTTGAAATAAATAAAATTTTTAAAAATCTGTGGATTTCTCAACCCCACTGCCACTGACCAATTATTTTGCAAATCCTCAATACAGATAATAGAGGCCCTGCCAGCTTCATGACTCGGCAGCCAAATCTATACTAAAGCAGCCATTCTTGGCAAACATTCAGTGTTCTTCCCACACTTGTTACTACTTAGCTGGATAAAGCAGCACTTGCCTCTGGGAAGTTGTAGAACAGCAATGTTTCATAAGGAGAAGTTGTCATTGCAGTAAGATTTAATCCTACTGTTTTATTTGGGAAGAATTGGGAGGTTTCTGCCTTCTGGGCACCCTTGTATCGATTATGGTTATCAGATGAGCGTTAACGCTGTAATTACAATTGGGTTATGTCATGGCTCCTCTGTGCTTGTTTGTACGCTGAATAAGGAAGAACAAAATTTTGCCAGAAATTGGCCAAAAAAAGGTTGCGGATCACAATCACGTGACCACAGGACTCTACAACTGATCATAAATGCAATCCAGTCGCCAAGCTCCCGAATTGTGACCACAGGAGCACTGGGGCTGGTGCAAAGGTCCTAAAGTGCGAGTACAGCTTGTAGGTCACTTTGTCCATGAAGCAACTGAACTGTCATTAAATGGTCGTAAGTCGACGGCTACTCCTATTTGATGTAGATTTTGGCTTCCCTGTCAAAATAATTTGGCAGGCGGTTCTTAATGTAACTACTGTGTCTCTTGCTGGTTAGGAGGGGCCTAAGTCTGATGGATTCCCGTTTTTAAAACTGCTTACCATTTATTTAAAAAAAAAACAGCGATGCTGTAGCGTTTCCCCTTGGCCGACATATGATACTGGAGAGTTCTTCTTTTTCTGTCTCCATAGCAACTAAGACAAGCAGGGGTGTCTGGAAAATTTGTGGAATTCTTTGGCCCCGGCGTTTCCCAGCTCTCCGTCGGGGACCGAACCACCATCGCAAACATGTGCCCTGAATATGGTGCAATTCTCAGCTTTTTCCCCGTAGATGATGTAACATTAAAGCACTTAAAGCATACAGGTAAGGCTGGCACCGTAGGAGGAGATTTGGTTGGCTAAAGCAGCATAATTGCTCAAGCTTTGCAGATAGGATCAAACTTTTGAATTTTTCTCATAGGCTTTGATGACACCAAACTCAAGTCCATGGAGACGTATCTTAAAACTGTGAAACTGTTTAGGAATTACCAATATTCTGCTAAGGAACCTGAATATTCCCAGGTAAGCACGGAGGGGGCCAGCCTGTTTCAAAGTTACTGTGTTTCTGTTTGCCCCCCCCTCGTCTTTTTTCTTCAAGATTTGCCTTTTCATTCGAAGGCCTTTATTAAACCCCCGAGAAAATAACCATTTCTCTAGACCAGTGTTTCCCAAACTTGACAATTTTAAGGCATGTGGACTTCAACTCCCAGAATTCCACAGCCAGCAATGCTGGCTGTGGAATTCTGGGAGTTGAAGTCCACATGCCTTAAAATTGTCAAGTTTGGGAAACACTGCTCTAGACTGAGGCATTTTACACTCTTTCTTTTCAAACAGGTTGTTGTGTTCTCGTGGTAACATCTAATGAATTATTGGCAAGGGAATAAATTCCTTTTTGATACAGTTGATGAGTATTTTATTCTTATTTCATACTTCTTAACCACCCATCTCCCTCAGAGAGAGGGCTTTGCTGCGAAGGCTTCTTGAATGAAATATCACTAGGACTTTTGAATAAATGCCATTATTTAAGTGGTTGATCTAAAGCAGGGGTCTTCAAACTTGGGGGCCAAGTCTGAAGATCCCTGATCTAAAGCAAGGCTTTTCAACCAGTGGTATGGGTACCACCTGTGGTACATTGGCACCTGGCAGGTGGTACGCGACCATCCTAGAAAAATGGTAGTGGGGGAGGGGAATGAGCTGAACCGATGGCAGCACTGCACAAGCCTGAGCGAGAGACGGCTGGAGCTGCAGGGCTGTCGGGGCTCAGCGGAAGCACCAGGATAGCACCAGTCTCCAGCTGGAGCTTGGGGCTGATCCTGGCGCTTCTGAGCCCAGAAGAAGCGCCGATCAGCTGGAATGTTGCAGCATCTCCAGGGTCTTGTGATTTACATTTAGATGCTTGGCAACTGATTCATATTTATGACGGTCACAGTGTCCCAAGGTCATGTGAAGTGACCAAAACCTGCTGCAACCACCCAGCAGACGGGGGGGAATAAAAACCAAACACCCCCACTCCACCCCCAATCCTCAACAGAAATGCTCACAACAATGAAAACCTTGGACAGAAGGAAGAGCACGGCCGGATGGGCAGGCAGGTGTCTTGCTCGGCTGTGGCTTGGGGGGCACTTTTTTCAGTGCCATTGTAACTTTGAACAGTCACTAAGCGAACTGTTGTAAGTCGAGGACTACCTGTACTTTATCACTTTATCACTTTTTTCCTTTTTTTTTTTTTTTTTGGTCATCAAGTTTTTGACACCTTGCTAGGCAACTGGTGGTACTCGGATGTTGCCATATCCTAAAAGTGGTAAAGTGGGTGAAAATGTTGAAAAGCCTTGATCTAAAGCAGGTGTTTTCCAATAATATACAAACCATAAAGAGCTATGGAATTCAAGATACTGCCTTTTTTTTTAATGCCAGCTTGTCCTCAGAAATGTTTGTTCGTATATTCTAAATCAGAATAACAAGAGTTGAAAGAAACCTTGGAGGTCTTCTAGTCCAACTCCCCTGCTTAGGCTAATTATCCTTGCTTTTGGCTTGCTCACTTTAAAAGCCAAGCATCAGCACAACAGCATCAGTTGTGAAGTAAGAACTAATTAACCATTTCCCCCCCCCCATCAGATAATACATATCAACCTGGCTTCTATAACGCCGTATGTAAGTGGTCCCAAAAGGGCCCAGGATAGAGTGGCTGTAACGAACATGAAGAGCGACTTTCAAGCATGCTTAAGTGAAAAGGTAGGTAAAGTTTCGAAAGTCCATCTGGCTGGATAGTGGAAAGCCGTTTCCTATCGGTTGGAATGTTTTGAAGATTATAAGAACTATCTAGAGCAGCGGTGGCGAATCTATGGCACGGGTGCCAGAGGCGGCACTCGGAGCCCTCTCTGTGGGCACATTGCCCCAGCCTTACCTCCCCCCGCAATCCCATCCTCACCAGCAGCCCCCCTGGAGGAGAGTCACCCCCGAGCATGGCCCACGTGGAGCAGTGCAGCCAAGGACATGGCAGCCAGACAGCATAGACTCTGCCCTCACGCCCCATCGCGCACAGTTGATGCTGCGGGATGTGGGCAGAGGGTGTGGCCACCATAGCGCTGCTGGGCAATCTGCAGCGGGCTCTGGAGGCGGTGAGTGGCTCTGTGGGCAGGCGGGGTGGGGGCAGAGCGGGGGAGGGCAGGGGGTGGAGTGGGGACAGGGCCAGTTTTTGGGCACTTGGTCTCTAAAAGGTTCACCATCACTGATCTAGAGCAGAGGTCTTCAAACTTGGTGTCATGGATGAAACCCTTCAAAAGAACTTTGAGGCATTGTTTACCTTAAAGAATCTTTTATTCGAGATACAAAGTATTGGCACTACATAGTTAAAGCCAAAAACTGAATTCCCCTCCCCTGGGCACAAAGTAGCAAAGCACAATTCCCTCCTCCAATTAACAGTCATAAATCACATGTCCCAATTAGCTTGAAGTGAGGGCTTTCTCCCCAGCTCTCCAGCCCACTGGGCACAATATCCTTGGATTCCCATGGCTGAGTTATTATTGTTATGACTAACTGGACTCTCATCCACATCCCCCCTCCCAGCATCAATGAACTCTAAAAGCGAAAGGGAAAAGATGGCTACATTTCCATCTGTTGTCAAAGCAAGAACATCCGATGTTAGCAGCATTGACACTTGGCCCTTTTATGACTTGTGGACCTCAGCCAGGCACGCTGGTTGAGGAATTCTAGGAGCTGAAGTCCACAAGTCATAAAAGGGCCAAGTTTGAAGACCCATGATCTAGAGCAGTGGCCACTTTAAGAGAGGTGGACTTCAACTCCCAGAATTCCAGGAGTTTGAAGTCCGCCTCTCTTAAAGTGGCCTGAGGTTGAGAAACTCTGCTCCAGAATGCAGCTTTTCAGATTTGAGTACCATAGATGCAGGAAGCGTGTTCTTAAGGTAGCCCTTCGGTTTGCGACCAAACCTTGGGAATTGGCCGTTAACTGCTTCTCCAAAACCCATCATAACGGAAGTAGGGGACACAGAGTTTCCATTCCAAATGAAATCATTCGTGGCCTTTCAGGTTTTTTACATTTCTGTCGTGAGGGTTGGACTGTGCAACATCATAACCTGTATGGGTCCCAGAGTTCTGGTGTCTCCTTTCTTAACTCCCTGACAGGGAAGAACGTCTGGTGTGTGGTGGGACTGACTGCAAACCCCTGTTTGATCCTCTAGGTTGGCTTCAGAGGCTTTCAGATCCCCGCCGAAAAGCAGGGCAGGGTCATTCCTGTTGAATATGAAGGAAATGAATACACGTTGGCTCACGGATCGGTCGTCATTGCTGCCGTCATTAGCTGCACCAACAACTGCAATCCCTCCGCAATGCTAGGAGCAGGTACGCGGGCTTCTCTGGCATTTCCTACATCACGTTGCTATAAACCAGTGGTCCTCAACCTTTCTAATGCCGCGATCCCATAATACAGTTCCCCATGTTGTGGTGACCCCCAACCACTTATACATCACCGGGTGTCAGGGGCGTGGCCAAAGAAAGGGGGGGGAAATGGCAGACAGCGTTGTTTGGCAACCCCCGTGAAATGGTCGTTCAACCCCAAATGGGGTCCCGACCCACAGGTTGAGAACCACTGCTCTAAACGATCACAATTGGGAGCTGAATTTCCATTGCTAAGCGAGGCGGTTGTTCAGCGAGTTTCTCCCCTCCCCGACTTTATGACCTTTTTGACCACCGTCCTTAAACGAATCACTGCCGTTGTGAGGCGAATTGTGATGGTTCTTAAAGTGAATCTGGCTTACACACACACACCCATTGACTTTGCTTGTGGGAAGCTGACTGGAATGGTCACAAATGACGATAGTGTGATCCTGGGATAAATACACGCGAGATGTCAAGTGCCGACGTGACCGTGGGGATGCTGCGGTGGTTGTAAATGTGAGGATTGGTTGTAAGTGTGAAGACCAGCTGTCCTCCACTTGCAAAAGGAAAAAAAAAAGCAGTCGTGGCATTATTGTAACAGCGTCTTCCCTTTTCCATTAGGTTTATTGGCTAAAAGAGCCACTGAAGCTGGTCTGGCTGTTAAACCTTACATACGAACCAGCCTGTCGCCGGGGAGTGGAATGGTCACCCATTATCTCAGTTCCAGCGGTGTATTACCATACCTCAATAAACTTGGGTACTATTTTCTTTGCTCTAATTTGTTATTTTTTTACCCGCTTTCCACAGCTCTGTGTTAGCCTTAGCAGAGAAGATTCCATTTGCTTTTTTTTTTTTTTTGCTTGTTTTATTTAAAATGAAGATGCCCATTAGTGACCCTGCATCATGCCCACCCAGCAGTTGTCTTACCGCTGAGCAAAGTCCCTTCAGACGAGTGTTTCCCAATTTTGCTAACTTCTACATAAATGGACTTCAACTCCCAGAATTCTTGGCAGTGGCCATACTAGCTTGAGCCATTCTGGGCGTTGAAGTCCGCCCATCTTAAAATTGCCAAGGTTGAGAATCACCGCCCTACTGATTTCAACCTTGAAGCCCCGGCTGTTGTGCAGCAGCCCTTCCCTAGATTTCACAAATGCCTTGGTTATTGAAATGCAGTGAAAATGTGAATTAATTCCTGCTTTTCACTGTAGGTTTGAGGTCATTGGCTATGGCTGTTCCACCTGTGTGGGGAACACTGCCCCTTTGCCAGAAGCCATTCAGAATGCAATTGTACAGGTAAGCTTTACTTCGTGAGCTATCTGAGCAGAGTTTACATTTTTGAAATGCTGTGTTTTGATAGGAGAATGCTTATTGTAAATAAGATTTTGTCCTTGCTTATTCAGCTGGAAGGGGAGGGGGAGATGGGAGAGCAGATCTTGTTTAACTGGGACACCAATGACCTTAAAACCAGTAGGGATTGTTTTAGCAATCCCCTGGTTTAATGCACCAGGATAGAAACCAGGTGACAGTGAATGCTAGTCCTGCCTTAAAAGCCAGCTGGGTGATTTTGAGTCAGTCTCCCCATCACCACCTCTTTCAGTCTAACTTACAAGGTTGTTGTCACGAGGAAAATAAAGAGGAAAGACTGTTAGGTTCGTTGGCTGCCTTATTTATCAAATTAATAAAGGCGGGGAAATAACCACACAAAAACTACATCTGCAGAATTTGGTTGCTTTCGGCTTAAGAACCAGTTCTATGGCTTGAGTAGCAGGGAGGTAGTTTAGGAGAGGATGAGAGTACCAAGAGAGAGAAAAAAAAATCCCATTTTCTTCTCTTTTTGTTTTTCCTGTTCAGGGTGACTTGGTGGCATGTGGCGTTGTGTCTGGAAGCAAAAACTTTGAAGGTCGCCTTTGCACCTGTATCCGCGCCAATTACCTGGCTTCTCCATCCCTGGTTGTTGCTTACGCGATCGCGGGAACTGTGAATATTGATTTCCAGACTGAGCCACTGGGTAACTGTGTTCGTCTAGCTTGAATTTGTCATCAGAATGACATTGTCAAAGGGAGCTCACTTATGTAGGAGGAAAAGTCCTGTTCTATAGTGCTCTTTGGACGATTATCTACAGTAGTGTTATTCTGGAACGTATGTAACCCTAACTAGAGAGTGGCTTAGAGAGCAAGTATCAATATGTTAGAATATCTGGCAGTTATTGGGTTAAATGCTAGGTATGTTGATGGGTCAGTGGGAGGAGTCCAAAAGGTCATTGGGAGACTTCCTGGACACAAGCCACATGGGAATATCTTTGTCTGTAAGAAGCATGGGCCATGGAAGGTCACACAATGAGCCTGAGTCCTTATAAAGATGGTATGAAGAGCATCATTCTCTTACCTAAAGAGACGGTCTAAAGAAATGGACAAAGATGTATTTTCCAGGAGTATCAACCGCAGTGTGAATGCAAGTAATCTTTTAAATCCAGTCAGATAGATAACTCAAAAGAAAAGATCGTATAATAAACAAAAATATATTTATTAGAAAGATTACTTGCATTCACGCTGTGGTTGATAATTCCTGGAAAATACATCTTTGTCCATTTCTTTAGACCGTATCTTTAGGTAAGAGAATGATGCTCTTCATACCATCTTTATAAGGACTCAGGCTCATTGTGTGACCTTCCATGGCCCATGCTTCTTACAGACAAAGAGATTCCCATGTGGCTTGTGTCCAGGAAGTCTCCCAATGACCTTTTGGACTCCTCCCACTGACCCATCAACATACCTAGCATTTAACCCAATAACTGCCAGATATTCTAACATACTGATACTTGCTCTCTAAGCCACTCTCTAGTTAGGGTTACATACGTTCCAGAATAAGTGTGGTTTGTTAGCAGTTGCTGTGCCCTCAAACCTGTATTCCAGCATCTTTTGACATAAAAAACCCCTCTCCGTAGAAAATATCTGTAGTTCAAGATGGACTGTAGAGTCCTTAGTGCTGTCTGGTGGTTTTCTTGCAAATCTTTCATTACCCAACTAGGTAACACAATCAGTACTCTATGATCACCCATCAGAGCACCATCAACACCTTCAGAGCACTGACCTTGTTGCCTAGTTGGGTAATGAAACGTCTGCAAGAAAGCCACCCAGCTCAGAAGAGCACCAAAGATCTCACAAAAACTCTCAAAAGTGCCATCTGTGATCCCGTGTTCAACGTGTAAAAGAAAAATTTTGGACTTTACTTACTTACTTTTCACTTCTCTGAGTAGCTTTGGCTGACTGGATTTTATCTCTACCATTCTCCAATTTCTTACAGGGGTGAATCCTGAGGGCAGAAATATCTTCCTGCGTGATATTTGGCCTTCTCGGGAAGAGCTTCAGCAGATAGAAGAGGAGTTTGTGATAGTGTCCATGTTTAAAGAACTGAAAATAAAATTGGAGGTAGTTTTATCGTTTTTCTTTCGTCCGAGGAAGGCTATACAGGTAGTCCTCAGCTGACAACTGTTCATTTAGTGACCGTTCAGAGTTACAGCAGCACTAAAAAAAAGTGACTTACAACCTTTTTCTACACTTAATGACTGTGGCCACGTGATCAAAATTCGGCCGCTCGGCAACTGACTCATATTTATGGCGGTTGCCGTGTCCCGGGGTCACGTAATCCGCTTTTTCAATTTTCTGACAAGCAATGGGGAAGCCATATACCAGTGATGGCAAACCTTTTAGAGACTGAGTGCCCAAACTGCAACTGAAAACACACTTATGCATGGTCAGGTGCCGGGCGGGTGTGGCCCATTGGCTGGGTGTGGCCCATTGGCTGGGCATGGCCCATTGGGTGGGCATAGCTACGGTGGTAACGGCAGACTGGGTGGGACTAAAAAGTCAATCAATCAATTCCAACTTTGCAAGATCTTTTTTTTTCCCACGAGAAATTGAAATTGACTGATTGAACCTTTTTTTTTTTTTTTTTTTTTTTTAGACAGCGGTGGAGGCCTAAAGCAAAAAGGTTTTATAAAACCCAGTTGAAGGCCTAGGACTGGGGCGATGGCACGCATGCCCAAAAGAGGGCTCTGAGTGCTGCCTCTGGCCCCCGTGCCATAGGTTCGCCACCACTGCCATATACACTTAACAGCCACGTTACTAATTTAACAACTGTACTTAACAACTGGCAAAAAGCAAGGTCGTAACATGGGGCAAAGCTCACACTTAACAAATGTCTCATTTAGCAGCAAGAATGTTGGTTTCAATTGCCATATGTCGAGGACTACCTGTATACCATTTGGGCATAAAGCAGGATCAGAGGACCAGAAACAAAAAGGGTGCTTGTTTTTTGTTTGTTCTCTTGCAAAAATGGCTCCTCCTTTTCCAGAAAGGAAATAAGCGTTGGAACTCCCTGGAAGCCCCTGAGTCCACTCTGTTTACCTGGGATTCAAAGTCTACCTATATCCGATGCCCTTCCTTTTTTGATAAGCTGGTAAGTGGGCCGACGTTCGGCGTGAGCGCGTCCGTTCGGAACATGCCAGATGCTCAATCCTGTCTCTCTTTCAGGCCAAAGAGCTGCCGCCTCTCCAGGCCGTTGAAAATGCTCACGTCTTGTTGCACTTGGGCGACGCTGTCACCACCGATCACATCTCCCCCGCTGGAAGCATTGCCAGGGGGAGCGCCGCTGCGAGATACTTGATGACTAAAGGGTGGGTCTTAAAAGAGGAAGGAGAAGAGCAGGATGTCCAGTTCCTCCTCAGAAATTCTTTTCTTCTGGCAGCGATAAACAGAGCAGGCCTCCTTGATTGCAAAATGCGCTTCAGCCTTTTAGACCAGACTTTGCCGTAAACCAGAGGTCTTCAAACTTGGCCCTTTGATGACTTGTGGACTTCAGCTCCCAGAATTCCCTGGCTGAGGAATTCTGGGAGTTGAAGTCCACAAGTCATCAAAGGGCCAAGTTTGAAGACCCCCTGGTCGTCCCCGACTCATGGCAGTAATTGAGCCCAGAATTAAGAGTCGTGAGTCATTGTGGTCGTTAAGCAGGTCACCAGGTAACTGCCTGACTTTATGACTTTTTTTTTGAGGTGGTCCTTAAGTGAATGCTGCTGTTGCTAAGTGAGTCTGTGGGGAGGGGGACATCGGAATGTAGAAATTGGATCATAAGTACCTTTTAGGAGTCCCTAACTTTGAGTGGTCACTAAGCAATCAGTCATTAAGCAAGGACTACTTGTACTGTATAAAAATAAGGTATAATTAATACAGAGCAGCAGGGTGGAGGGTTAAAACATAATTTAAAAAAAACAACAGCTCAGGGCCAGATATTTATGTATGAAAGTGAGATTGTGTTTTATCTTTCCAATCATAACCCTCCATTCATGTGTGTGCAGGAAACCCTTTTTTAAAACAATATTTGTTTAATCAATCTCTTTTTTTTAGCCTCACACCCCGTGAATTCAACTCGTATGGTGCTCGTCGGGGGAACGACTCTGTGATGACAAGAGGCACCTTTGCCAATATCAAGCTTTTAAATAAATTCATTGGCAAGCCAGCTCCTAAAACAATCCACTTCCCAACAGGACAGACGGTGAGGTTATCGTCTCAAAGGAAGCTTATTATTGATTATCTAACCACAGTGAATATCTGGTGACCAGGCTCTCTGTCCTAATTGCAGCTGGATGTGTTTGACGCCGCTGAGTTATATCGGAAAGAAAACATCCCTCTGATTATCTTAGCCGGCAAGAAATACGGATTGGGCAGCTCAAGAGACTGGGCCGCCAAAGGACCTTTTTTACTGGTATTCCATTTTTACTTAAATCCATTATTATTGTTGTCGTTGTTATATACTTCACCCTGATTGATTTTTTTCATGAAGCTGCCATCTTTCATTTTGTAGAACATAAACTGCCCCTCAGTCTCTCTTCTGAAAACATACAAACTAGTCTCTAACACCAGTCTACGACTGATAACTGTAAAATAGGTGAATCTATTTATTTATACTTATATATCAAATTGAGAGACTGCCCCTCTCACTCACAGAACCACATTCTAGGCAGTGTGTAGACTAGAACCCCACATAGTCTTGAAGTCATGGTTTCACGTAAATGTTGTAAGGGATTGTTTAGAGGTCCAGATAATCCTGGTAGGTTAGGCTGTAATAATTGCTGCATTTATAACAGTGTTTCCGTGCGCCTCGGCATATGCTCATGCTGGCCACATGACCGTGGAGATATGTCTTAGGACAGCAAACCCCCCACCTTTTGGACACCAGGGACCGGTTCCGTGGAGAGAGGTTTTTCCGCAGACCGGAGGGGTGTGTGGTTTTGTGTGCTGCCTGCAGCCCGTGGATGGGGCTTCGCTTGTTTGCGCAGACCGGTTTCTGGCCCAGTACCGATCCACGGATCGGTGATTGGGGACCCCTGTCTTAGGACAGAGCTGACTCCTAAATGGAGGTGAGCCCCCATCCCATAGAGTCAGACATAACTGGTCAAAGGACATTACCCCTGAATTGTATCTGAAGAGGGATGAAGAAAGGAGAGGAGAGAGAAGAGAGTAAAGGAGGGGAGAAGGAAGTAGGAAGGCTGGAGGAAGAGGAAAGGGGAGGAGAGTGTTGAAGGAGAGGAGAGGAAGAAGAGGGAAGTAGGGAAGAGAAGAAAGGGAGAAAGAAGGTAGAGAAGAAGGAGTGTGGATGCGGTGAAAGGGGAAATGGGCGAGCAACACCAAAGTTATGTGTATTTATTTCATTTTGTTAAAAGTATCTGTATGTGAGTGTGGAGGGAATGTATGTTAATATCTGATAAGTATTACGGTATATGTATGGGGGAGAGTTTGGAAAAATAAAAAATTATTAAAAAAATAAAAAATAAATAACTGGTCAAAGGAAACCAAAACCTTTACCGATCTCTTTCCTCCGTTTCTCTTAGCGATGGTTGCTTGCATTTTGGAGTCTGGTGCAGTGCTAGGAGGCATCGCTATTCCTGTAGACATCTTCTCTTCGATAACCGCCAGGATCCCCTCCCCAGCATTTTTCCGAGGATTGCAAATGAGCCTAAACTTGCGTAGGGATCCCAGTGCTTCTGTTTGTCCCCCTGTTTATTAGCCTTCCCAGAAAACTCAGGATTCTCCGTTTTAAAATCCAGACTCCTGGATTAGAGCAATACGGCAGAATTAGACAGTATCTGAAATGGATCAAACTTTTCCCCCCCCACAGGGAGTGAAAGCCGTGATTGCAGAAAGCTACGAGAAGATGCACAAAGGTCACTTGATCGGCATGGGCATCGCACCCCTTCAGTTCTTCCCGGGGGAGAGCGCACAGTCTTTGGGCCTGACTGGCAAAGAGCAGTTTTCTATCTTCTTCCCTCAAGAGGTATCGCCTGGAATCGCCCTCTGTGTAAAGGTATCAGCCCTTTCACTTCGCTGTGTGATTCCATGCAGCATTTGATATTGGGGGGATGTTTGCTTTCATCATATTTTTCCTAAGCCTTTTTTTTATAAGGGGGTAGAAGAGCGAGAAAAGGAAGAATAAAATAAGACACAAAGTAAATAAGCGGGTGGTTGACAAACTTTATTTATAGTGGTTAAATTTTGAAACCACCTACCTCATTCACAGAGCGAGTGGGTGTATTTATATTTAATATTAGATTATAATTTTCAACATTGAATGTATTATTTTGGAAACAACAGGTTGTTCGCAAAATCTGTGTAATGTAGTCAGCAGAAACGGGTGGCATCCAGTTTCAAATTTTAGTATCCCTGGAAAAGACAAAAGTCTTTCACTGACCTGTGAATTTGTCTTTTTGTTTATTTGTTTGTTCTTCTGAAGACGAGTACTGGCAAAGCATTCCAGGTGACTGCCTCGTTTGACAGTGATGTGGAAATCACCTTGTACAAACACGGCGGCATGCTGAACTACATGGTCCGAAGGCTGTTGTAAAGCTGTTGTAAAGCCCTGTTCCCACCTCGGAGGACTGCCAACTCAGCCAGCCTCTTGAGGCCTCAGCCCGGGCCTTCCTTTCCCACTGGAACAGCTGACAAGCCCCATTGTGCTCAGATAACTTTGTTCATGGATGTAAAAGATTGTGAAATTGTTGTAGTGGCCGCAGCGAGGTCCTCCTGGATTTTAAAATACTCCGAATGGTGCTATTGACGTTGTTAGACATTGACGTTTGTGTGTGTTGTGAAAAAAGAACTGTAAGTATGAGGGGAGGGGAGGGTTAATCTTAGACCATTTTGTATATAAATTATGTGAAAAACCTGAAACTGAATTGTGAAGATTTTAAGCCAGATTCCTTGCAGTTCTTTTCTCCCTTGATTTTTTTTTCTTTGCACCTTTTACCTTCCTACTGCGGTTTCTTGGTTTGAGCATAGCACATGGTGTAATGATGTATGATTCCCTTGTTTTAAAATTAGGAGGATCCATAGTTCTGAAAATGAACCAAAACACCCACCACCCTTAGATCCAATTTATGGTATCAGCCACCCACTAGAAAGTTTAAGGAAAACTGGCATAGTATGGGTTGTTTTTTTTTTGTTTTTTAACCAGCCTTCCCCTGTTTCAAGGGTGGGCAACTCTGGCTACTTTATTCCTATGGCTCAGGAATTCTGGGAGTTGAAGCCCACTGGTCATAACATTGTCATTGTTGCCCCACCTCTGCTCTATTTGGTGCCTTCCAGAAAAGGGGGGACTGTTCGCAGCGGCCTCATCAGGTGGACATTTCTGGGAATTGGCCCAGACACTGAAGGGGATGGTCTCCGAGCAAAAATCTTGCTCTGTGAAAAATTCCAAAACTGAAATTCAATTGGAGGAAATGCTGTTTTCCAAATAGAAGCTGCAGTGACTTCTCTGGCCTCGTAGCAATCCTTCTGAGGAATGGCTATCATGGAATTTAATTGGATTTATTTTGTCTCTCGCTTAAATAACATCGGCTTTCTTTTCTCAACTGGCTTTGGCTGTTAACAACTATTGAGAATGTTGTCTGCTCCTTAAAAGAACAGAGAAGAATTCCTGTTTCTTCTCTTCCGTTTGTGCAGTGAACAAAACCTGTTGGGTTTATAAAGTGAGTTGTCTCCGAGTTTTCTTCCAATCATTCTGCTCCTTCCCAAATTCTGAGCAGCAAAGAATTTCTTAAGTCCCCAGATGTTTACGGTAATTTTTGGTTTATTATTAACGGGAATTTCTGTAGCGGAAATATCCTGAGCTCATTTAAAAAGTCTCTTCCGCTTAAGATGTTTATAGACCTGGGTTTTTTATTAAACCAAACAGACCCCATGTAATAGAATAAGTACTTCTACTAAATTCTGTGTCACTAAAAGTATATATCCTGACGTTCTGAAAGACAATTTAATTTTCACACTTACTAGATTATTTTTTTTAAGGCCAAATGATTAGAAATATGGATTACAGAGGCAGCAATAAAAATCTGGAACATTTGTGTTCGGTCCCTTTGAACTTAGGTATTTTTCCAACAAGCTCCTTAATCTACAATCAGAGACATTTTTTCTTGAGTCCATATTTTTTTTTCTACCATATCAGCTGTGCTTATACCTTATAGTTTTACCATTGGTATCTTTCCTTTGTTATTGAATTATTATTTTTTCGGATTTGAATGAAATGCTTGAAGTTCTGTCTTGATGATCACAAAGGGCAAAAGATAACGATATCTCACTTTTGGTACCTAAATTATTATTATTATTATTTTAACTTCCAGGCATCTTCCTTATTGCTAGGTTCCAGGCACTGTTTTTCTCTCCTCCCAAGTAAAATTGCATGCCCTAAAGAAAACCAGGGTGCCTTATAGACACACCCCACGGTCCTCTAACCATGCTGGCTGGGGAATTCTAGAAGTCCACAAGTCTGAAAGTTGCCAAGTTTGGAGACCCCTGCTTTAGCCAAAAAACCAAAATCAACCCTCCTAATTTGGGATATTTTGTTTTTCAAAACTTGTAATTGACATTGCTGACCCTTTTAGTAATCTGACAGTCGCGTGAAGTCAAACATCATCTGTGAATGGTCTCCGTCTATCTGTAGGTGCTGATCTCTGACATTCTTTCAAATGGGTGGGTTCAAATGACCAGCTTCCCCCAGCCCAGCCCAGCCCATCTCAGATTATTGTTTTTGTTGCATATGTATGATCCCACCTGTCTGATGATTCTGGCCTACAGATGTTAGAAGATCCGTCCAACTGCAGTTCTCCAAATGTCACGTCCAAATTATGATCCATATTTTAGGTCAAACTTGGGGGTGGGCAACTATGGGGACTTCACGAGTTGTGGACTTCAACGCCCAGAATTCCTGAGCCAGCCTGTGGACTTCAACTCCCAGGCTGGCTCAGGAATCCTGGGAGTTGAAGTCCATAGGTCATAAAGTAGCCATAGTTGCCCATCCTTGGTCAAACTCATTGACACGGCTTGGCTTTTTCCTCTTAAATTCAAAAGATAATATTTTGGAGGTTGCAACCCTATCCTTTTTTTTTTTTAAAAAAAAAAACAACTTCAATTTCCTATGAACATCTGGGAAGAACTGACTATAAATAGATTGAATGGGAGAGGGACATAATGTGTGAACCAGCAAAGAGCTTGGCAGAGAGTCCTCATAACCCTCCTGACTGACATTGGTACGTTGTCATTGAATTAAAAAGCTGAAAGCCCTGAGCTGACCAAATCTCGAAAGATTTCAGACAGCTTTAGAAGAAAGGGGTTTTTGAAAACACTAGTCCTCACCTCTGGAGGACCTTAAAAACCTCTTGAACGATATCGCAAATCTGCAGGCTTACATGGATTAATTCCCTTTCTAAACCGATAAAAGCATAATGATTTAGACACTGTGATAGGAGACCTGTGCAGTGCCATTAATTGGAAGCAAAACCACCGAATTCTTTTCAAGTTGGCAGCGCACAATGCATTTTAATCAGAAGGCACTGGGCGTTCCATAACCTACCATAATCCTGGGCTGTCGTGAGGCAAAAAAAAATCACAAAAACTGGAAACAGAGCCGAGGTGGCGCAGCAGTTAGAGTGCAGTACTGCAGGCCACTTTAGCTGACTGTGTTCAGCAGGTCAGCGGTTCAAATCTCACCGGCTCAAGGTTGACTCAGCCTTCCATCCTTCCGGGGTAGGTAAAATGAGGACCCAGATTGTTGGGGGCAATGTAAATATATATATACATTGCGTACTGGTGTACACCGCTTAGAGAGTGCTTGCACTTAAAGCGGTATATAAGTCTCATAAATAAATAAACATGTCCAGTTTTCGCATTCTCTCTTCGATTTGGCTTCTGAAAAGAGCCATATTTGAGCCCTTGATTAGGTTGTCACTAAACTAGGGGGGAGGGGGAGAGATTTTTTATCAATTATACACAGCAAAAGAATACCTGCATTTTATTATTCTCAACACGAGCCACTGCAACTGAATGTCTACTCCTTTTAAGCCAATGTTAATAGATTACAATGGTTTCCAATTCACTAATAAGTATTGTATAGACCTCTTAAAAGACAGAAGTTCAATTTGCTGACAATTGTGCATAAAATGTTAAACTGATGTAAATTATTTTTAATAAAGAAAAGTTGTACCATGTCTCGGCTGCAACTGGTTTTTCTTTTGAACTACCTTTTTGGCAAATCTTCTAGGGGACTAGATTAGTAAAAGCTGTCGGCTATGGTAAAGTGGCTAAGGACATTCATAGCTTCCTGAAAGGTTTGTGATGTTGCACAAGGTGAAATGAACCAGGGTTGGCAAAAATCACTTTTTATGAATTGACGCGTTTGAAACAGCTTCCGTGGCAAAGATATAAACAGCTATCCAGATTCATTGAAAAGAGATGGGACTACATAGGAATCAAGCAGAGGCAGCTGGATATTTCCATGGTGAATTCTTTCACTCAGTCAAATAAGGAAGAAAAGATTCTTCCTTGAAATTCTTCCAAGTTAGATTTGAACTTGACGTTAAGTGACCAGTTAAACAATCATTTCTGTACAGAGAATGTATATGCATCATTACAGAGGTCTGAAGCTCCCCATAATGTTCAGTTGAATCTAGCAGGAAATCTCTCACCTGAAATCTTAGATTTGCTTTTCTTTACATTCAGGATTTGTTTAATCTTATTATAGAGATAAAATCTTAAATCTCTCTGTTATACTCAAAATTTATTTCTTGGTCCTCCTGAGAGTTTGGGGCAGGGGGAAGTGAAGTGTAAAGTTGGCATCCTGTCTTACTTAGCACGACTTTATTTAACTGGGATGCACTGAATGTCTTAATTGAGCGTGGCTTTGCCCAGCAACAAAGTCACAAATCTTAATTAGTGAAATCAGTTGGCTTTACACAATCATTCAAAATCAAATCACGTTAACAGCCTAGTCCCCTGTGTGAAGCCAGCTATTGTCCTGGGTTTCGAGGTTGTAAAATTTTCTGCGCCAAAGCATCTGTGCAGCGTTTGAGCACCTAACGAAATCGTATAACCGTCTTGGAAAAAGTTGGATTTATTTCAATTGCCTCCCCACCCTTAAATCAGTTGTTTCCCAACCTGGGGAACTTTGAGACGTGTGTACTCCAACTCCTAGAATTCCACATGCCATTTAAAAGTTGCTAAAAACGCTGCCTTAAAACCTTAAACAGACTTTGCAGTTCTGCAGAAATTGCAGACCAAAGCAAAAAGAAAGGGAAAAAAGCATAAATGGTAATATAGGAAGAGCATCAAAATGACAATTCTTCGGATGTAAAATTCCTTTTTAAATGTCATGGATTGGGGGGGGGAGATATTTACGCTCCAGATGAAAATCTATTCAATGTGGGCTTTTTAAGGTGATCTTAATAAAAAAATATGGTGACTCTGCCATCAGAAATACACGGAAAGAGGAATATAATCATTAATTAGACTTGGGATCAGAAAGGGGGCGGGAACTAAATTCCTTACAGCCAATTAGAAGCCTCCTTACAAACTGTCCCCAGGCGACGACAAAGCAATGTCTAAGCCTGACTTTGATTGGACGGCAGCAGAGGCTGTGGCTTTGCAGGATTGCGGGTCGGATTTTCTCAACTTGTGAATGCAGTTAAATTTATTTAGGATTATTTTACTCTTGGCCCTGTCCAACCGGCTGCTGTACTGCCCCATCTGGAAAGAAAATATTGCATTCTGCTTTAAGTTGCACGCACACACGTGGAAAACATTTCAGGTGATCCCTGCGGACCCTGGAGAAGGTAACAACCCTATCCTTGCACAACTGGTTTACGGTGAAGAAATTTGTACGTTTGTTGCCCAGGTAAGACCTCCAATTTGAGTTTCAAACAGAAATTCTGCCCTTCCAGGTGCACACGTTTTGTTTTTGCCTTGCAGCATGCCTTTAATTAGAACATATTTATATATGTATGTATGTATGTATGTATGTATGTATGTATGTATATATATATATATATATATATATATATATATATATATATATATATATATATATATATATATATATATATATATATATTATATATATATATATATGTTGCAATCATCTGACTTCTCTCTCTCTTAATATAGGAAGTTAAGGAGGGTGTTTGCATATCTGGTGTATTTGGAATAGCAAATAATCCTGATTCAAATCCGCGTATTTCTCAACCTTAGTGCCTTCCCAGAATTCCCCAGCCACGAACTTTGGACTTTGCCTTTGCAATTTTGCAATTGCAGCTACTGATAACTACGATAAACCCAGGTGTTCTCTTGCCCCTCTTTAGATGCACCATGTCTTCTGGAGACCAGCAGCAGCTTCGACCCCTGATTAAGCCAACATTCACCGAAAAACAAGCCGCTGAACTGGTCCGAAGAATATTTGGCCTGGAAGTCTCCCAGCTCAAATCGCTGCCCAGCTATGATGATCAGAACTTCCACCTAAGTGCTGCTTCGTTCCCCGAGAAAGGAGAAAGCACTCGGGACTTTGTCCTCAAAATTATAAACGCTGAAGATAGCAAGAATACAGATCTTATCGAGGTGCAGACCCAGATAATGATGTTTCTGAACAGCGAAGGTTTTCCCGTGGCCATGCCCCATCTCACCCAGGATGGCAAAGTGATGTTTCTGGAAACAGTAGGTGAGGAAGCTGAACATATTGGATGGCATTCAAATTCTGCTTTTTTTTCCTTGGAGATTCTTACCCCTCCAGGTCCCGGTTGTCCCAAAGAGGCTTTTCCAAAAAGCAGCTAGATTTTCTTTTTTTTTTTTCCTTGAGGAATTGAAGAAGCTTCTTGGATGAGAAGTGAAACATTTGTTGAGGAACAAACTAAGAAGGTCCAGTAATCTTTTGAAAAGCAGCTTTGATACTTCTGCTGTTTGCTTCTTACGGGGGACTTCATGGCTGGCATGGGTACAACTGAACGAACATGCCCTTTGCTGCCTCTTATCTTGCTGTATTTATTTTTCAAAAAACAAGGCTATTAGTTCTGTGGACTAATGCGTGCATGAAGAGTGCATAACTACAGTATGTTATCCTAACTAAGTTCTCTATGGAAGTTGTTTTCCTTCATTAATAGTAGTTGGCACTTCCGGTTTTGGGCAAAACTGTGCCCATAGCTAACCATTGGTTTTCTTAATGACCCTTGCAAAAAGAACATACAATCAGCAAGTCATATGACCGATTTGTTTTACAAACATTATGACTTACAACCGTACGGGAGAAGTTCCATTATGGTCATAATTTGAGGAGGACCTGAATAGGATTGTGTAATATTCCACGTGTACTTTTTAATGGTAAATATTTACCAAGAAGTTTGTTCCAAACTGGACTTTTTTGATAGAGATGCGTCTCAGCTGGGCAATAGCTGCAAAGCGACTTAGTGATTTAAGGTCTCTTTTTACCGCTTAGATACTGGATCCTCCACCCAGACGTTTGCGGTGAGGTTGCTGAGCTACTTGCCAGGCAAAACTGTGGCCACCCTCCCTGTGACTCCTCCAATTCTCTTCGAGATTGGACAGATGGCAGCGCAGCTGGATAAAGTGCTGGCAGAGGTGAGGTTTACAATGCTTTACAGAAGGAAAGATGTGGGAATTTATTAGTAGAATTTGATCCCAGGTTTGCCTGTCCAAGAGACTTTGCAGCTTTATATAGAGAAGGTGTATGGGAAATTTACTACATGAAAGCTTCCAGTTGAAACCACACTTTATATCAGCCAGCCAACATGGCTGGTTAGGGAATTCTGAAAGCTGAAGTCCACAGGTCTTAAAATGGCCAACCTTGAACACCCCTGCAATATCTATTTCAATTGGGCATTCAATAATTACAACAGTCTAGCCAGACAAATAAACAATAGAAACCCAGGATATTTGGGCTTTATTAATGCTTTAATACCGCCTTAATAAAATACTTACAACCTGGGATTTCTCAGTGCAATTTAGGAACAAGAATATCCATACTAATTGCTGCATTAGAACGAGAAAACTCTGTAGGGTCATCGGTCTGGAATAATGTTACTGGGTCCAAAAATGTGTCCTGCCTTGCAAAAAAAATAAAGATTTATTGTGTTTTCTTCTCACTTCAAAGAAATTCCAACATCCGTTGATAAAAAGCTTACACAGAGGTGAATTTATCTGGAATCTGACAAATGTTCCTTTTCTGAAAAAATACATTTATGCTCTTGGCAAGAGCGAGCATCTGAATGCAGTGGTGCAGGTGATCGAGCAGTTCCAAATTAATATCATTCCAAAACTGAGCACCTTTCGGCCCTGTAAGTATTTTTATTCAGTGTGATAAGATCTTCTCTTTTGTTTTTCCTTTGCATGGGCCATGTGAAGCAATTTGCTGTTGTTTTAATTGTTGCAAACCATTCAGAGGTCTTCTTTCCTTCCTTTCTTTCTTCCTTCCTTCCTTCCTTCCTTCCTTCCTTCCTTCCTTCCTTCCTTCCTTCCTTCCTTCCTTCCTTCCTTCCTTCCTTCCTTCCAAATTTATTTGCCAGCCATCTCAACCATAAGATAACTGTAGGTGGCCTACAGTGTAACAAAACACTTTAAAAATACAAATCATTATCTATGAATAAAACTAAAAGATTGGAGGGGGAGTAGGCTGAGCAAGTGAGGAGATTGGATTTTCTCCTTATTAATCTATCAACCACCTCCAGTGTGATGTTTCCCCATTGTGAGATGGGCAGCTATACAAATTGGTTGGATGGAGAATGGATGGATGGATGGATGGATGGATGGATGGATGGATGGATGGATGGATATAGAAACAGACAGACATGGCTGGTTGGTTGGTTGGATAAATGGAGATGATAAAGATGTTTAGACAGATAGATAATAAAAAGACAGACAGATGAGAGAGCGAGATAGATAGATAAATAGATAGGTAGACATAGAGATAAAATGCCTCCAGTGGTGAATGAAATCTGTCTCTCTGCCATTTTGCAACAACTGATTGTAGCCTCACCCACCAGAATACCTGAGAAAAGGTCCATTCCTCATTAAGGCCACTCTAATTGCTTTGTGATGTGAAACAGCACAGTCGTCTACAAAGATCACCATCCCACCATCTCTGCTCCCATAATCTCTAGTGACTTTCTTTGTCCTCTGCCTAGGCATCAATCATGGAGACTTCAATGATCACAATATTCTAGTCGACCTTGTTTCAACATCTCCAAATCCACAATACAGAATCTCCGGGATTTTGGACTTCAGCGATATGAGTTACGGCTACTACGTGTTTGAAGTCGCCATCACCATCATGTACATGATGATCGAAAGCCAAGAGCCTCTCCTGGTGGGCGGCCACGTCCTGGCTGGGTTTGAAAGCGTGGTTCCTTTAACCCCAGAAGAACGAGACGCTCTATTCCTCCTGGTGTGTGGGCGGTACGCCCAATCCCTTGTGATTGCCGCTCACACCACCCTCCTGCACCCCGAGAACGAAGAATATTTAATGATCACAGCCAAAACGGGGTGGAAGCATTTGATGATGCTGGTTGAGATGGGCCAAGAGATAGTTGAGCAAATCTGGTTCCAGACAGCAGAATCGTATCGGAAATGATCCGTCAGCATCTCTGAGAGCACAGTTATGGATGTTATCAAGTTGGAACCAGGGAAAAATCAGCAAAAATTTAAAAGCCCCAACTGCAAAAGGTTTACGTGGCTAAGAATTGTTTTCCAGGCCCAATGCACACTGGTTATACATGTAAAACAACGTTTGGTTTTATTTTGGCATGTGTGCCAAAAGAGGGAAAGGAAATGTCAAGCCCTGAATTGTCAGGTTTTTGCATTCAGATGTTCAGCTGGGAATTTGTAGCAACAACTAATCTTCATACAGAACAGAAACTTGTTGATATCTTCATTAGCACATTCTGCACTTTGTTGAATAAAGTGATGTTCTTCATAGTTTTTATCAGAGGATTGGTGTGAAGTACTCTCAGCTTTTGGCCCTATCCGGTGTATAGAGAATCATACAAAATTGTTGTAACTCTTCTCCTGAGCATTCAATAGCTGGTTTATTAAACTGTGTACATCTGCATAGCACAAAAGCCCCACGTGCCTTATCAGACTTGATATCGGTTTTAAAAATGGGAAATCCAAACCTAATGTGAAACTTTATTTCCACCTCAAACCTATCGCCTCCTCTGGACAACTCCACAATAGGCTGCAATACAGGGACATTAGCAACCCCATTGACGCCCAGCCTCTTCTGTCAGTCCTGCAATAAAGACCAAATTGCTGCTGGATTTCAATACAATATATAGATAAGACCAGTTGCAAGGCGTAGTCTAGTGTGTTTACATATTTACTTTCAAAAGACAAAACACAACATTGGTTTTTTTTCACTCCATACACATGGTTTGGAGCCCTGAGTCTGAATATTAGTTTGACAAAATTCACCCTTGCTTCAGCTCCTTTCATCTCCATGCAAGTTTTCTTGACCGTACAGAACATGGTTTGCCACCTCTTCTCTCGAGATGCTTGTTCCCAGTCTAACCTATGCTTTGGATTACCTGGTGGTGCCCCATCCCGAGTCCTACCCTACTTATCTTTTCAACATTTTATTACCCTTTGGTTTCATTATAAATTAAGTTTCCATGCCAACCACGCAAGGTCAGCTAAGAGCTGCCCTCCGTTGAGGCATGTTTTATTTATACCCAAACACTATTGCTCGAACCTTTTTCGTTCCCCCAATTTCTGCCTCGACTGCCCACAACAAACATGGCGCTCGAGGCCACGCTCCGGAATTCCGGCTCGAAAAGGAGTCCTCTAGGACTCGACATCTGTAGCTTTGCTCCGTCTCGCGCCGGGGCCGGCTCCCTGAGCGGCTCGGGAGTGCGCAGGCGCGGGCGACCATTTTGGAAGGCGGCGGAGGTGAGTGGCCGCGAGTGGGGTCTCTCTCTCTTTTCGGGGCGGACGCCGCCGGGTCGGAGCCCCTCGCGGGGCGGGGTGGTGGGGCGAGGGTGGCCTCGGCCGCCGGGGGGTGCTCCTCCGCCGGCTGTCTCCGCGGGACTGTCGCCTTTCTCCCCGGCCCGGCTGGAGGATGACTGTGCAGCTCCGGGAAGGAGGCTCTGGATGGGGGGAAATGACGGATGGATGGGTGGATTGATAGACAGGCAGGCAGGTGCATCGATAGGTAGACCGGGGTGGGGGTGAGGTAAGTAGGTAAGAGGTAGGTAGGTAGGCAGCATAATAGGTGGGGTTGGGTCGGTGGATAGTGGCAGGGAATTGGACGGACGGGTGGATGGACATACAGACCAATGGGGCTATTGCACAAAAAAGTATAACAATTAACGGGCTGGATGGATGAGGAGGTGGGTAGGCAGGTAGGTGGATGAGTATGCAGGTAGGAAGATGGCTGGAGTGGTGGCTGGAAGGAAGAGGAGGGAGGGAAGAAGATGGGAAGGAAAGATACATAAGAAAGGAGACAACAGGAAGGAAGGAAGGAAGGAAGGAAGGAAGGAAGGAAGGAAGGAAGGAAGGAAGGAAGGAAGGAGAGAGAGAGATACATAGGAAAGGAAGAAGGAAGGGAGATTTGTGGGATATCCTGGAGGAGTCTAGTTGAATGCATGGGAAAGTGAATAGGTCATCCAGCTCTTTTTGTGTCTAAGGCAGGACTCGAACTCATGGTTACTGGGTTACTAGCTCAAGACTCCTGTCATTTTATTAAAGGCCCAGACTCATCCTGTACTCCTAGCCGTTTGTTGATGATGGCAATACTCCCGAAACATTGAGAAAGTGCTTCTAGTTTTGCTTTCACAATTCACAAGTTAGTTTTCAATGGAAGGCTTTAAGCAAAATAAAATATCTTTTAGTTACTCTACTAGCTTAGTAGCATTTGCGGGCAAACGATGAATCTTTGCTCCCATAATATGATTCTTTTAACATCTTTTCTTCCAGAGGCCAGCTTTTCTTATTGTCTCAGCACAGTTATATTGCTGTCAAATTTCTAATCCATGCATAATTCAGGTTTTTTTTCTCTTTCACAGTGTAGTCCAACCCAGAAGCACCATGGTGAGTTTCTGCATCCCGGTTTCATAAACATTAGGTTATGTAAATCAT
This sequence comes from Crotalus tigris, assembly GCF_016545835.1. Taxonomy (NCBI): domain Eukaryota; kingdom Metazoa; phylum Chordata; class Lepidosauria; order Squamata; family Viperidae; genus Crotalus; species Crotalus tigris. Next base: position 982,998 of record NW_024096563.1, read on the forward strand.
AAATGTTAGGCCAGTGGTTCTCAACCTTTTTAATGCCGCGACCCCCCCCAACCGGTCATAAGTCGAGGACTACTCAACCAGTCGGAGGTCGAGGACTACTCAACTGGTGCAGCACCGTTTGCAGAATGGGACTTTGGCGGGCTCAGCAGGGCAGAGACAGCCTGGACAATTCCTATTGGCTTTGGAAAGCCAATAGAATTAGACTCTATTCAAGAGAGTCTATTCTATTGGCTTTCAAAAGCCAAAAGAATAAAAGGGAGTAGCACAGCTAAGGGAAAGGGGGAAAAAAATGGCGGACTGCGTTGTTTGGCGACCCCGTGAAATGGTCGTTCGACCCCAAATGGGGTCCCGACCCACAGGTTGAGAACCACTGTGTTAGGCTGTGTATAACAGAGTAGCTACTGCAGTCTTGTCCATTCATTTTCAGAAATCCATTTTATATTGAAGTTATTAAACATGGTCCCCTTTTTATAACAATTCCACCTGCCTAAAGCAGTGTTTCGCAACCTCGGCAGCTCGAAGATGTATGGACTTCAACTCCCAGAATTCCCCTGCCTTGAGAATAGCATTTCATACATTGTATTACCTGCCCTTCCCTTTTTTGGGGAAAAAGTAAACTCTGCTTCTCAATCACTACTTTGGGCTCCCGATGAGTTTTTATTTATTATTAAATTTATACGCTGCCCATCTTCCCGATAAGGCAGCTCTGGGCAGCTTATTCGAATTTGGCTTAATTTCATCTGGAATGCAGTGGAGCGAGCAAAACCTGACTGAGGGTTTGATGGCTGCTGCCTTCAATCCTTATTCCAAAGGTGCTCCTTACTGTACCAGCAATTGGGAGTAATATGACCACCCTTTTGTCATGGAGTGCTTTATTCATTAACAACACACACTTTTTCCTTGCAGTCTCGAAGATATGATTCCCGAACGACCATCTTTTCCCCCGAAGGTAATTACGTGGCAAAAAGAGAAGCAGCAAGAACCAGATAGCCATGTAATCAGAGATGTCCTAAAATGATTTTCAAATCTGTGATCCCCTGTCTAGGATTATGTCATAGGTAGCAAATTAAACAAGTTAGAACAATTAATCAATGGAACAACCTGCCTCCAGAAGCGGTGAATGCTCCAACACTGGAAGTTTTTAAGAAGAGACCGGACAGCCATTTGTCCGTAATGGTGTAGGGTTTCCTGCCTGAACGGGGTGGGACTAGATGACCTCCAAGGTCCCTTCCGACTTTATTATTATATTATAATTATATTATTATAAATATTTGGTTCTTAATTACCAAACAATAAATATTATATTTTGCATTAACCTTGTTTTTTTTAAAAAAAGGAGAGTTGGGAACATATAATTTCATTCCCTTTTTTCGGGTGAGAGAGAGCTTGGTTTGAAGAGGATTGGGGGGGGGAAAACATAACTGTCTTCTGGTACTTGAGGAGCGGTCTCAGAGAAGGGGAGGGGAAAATCAACCTATTCTCCAAAGCACCTGAAGGCAGGACAAGAAGTAAAGGGTGGAAGCTCGTTAAAGAGATCCCATCTAGAAGGAAGGAGAAATTTTCTGACATTGAGAACAATAAATGGGACAGCTTGGCTCTCAAGAGTGATGGGTGCTACATCACAGAAGCTTTTCAAAAATACACTGGTCAGCTATTAGACCAGGATGGTATAAGGCAGTGGTTCTCAACCTTTTTAATGCCGTGACTCCCAACCGGTCGTAAGTCGAGGACTACTCAACCGGTCGTAAGTCGAGGACTACTCAACTGGTGCAGCACCGTTTGCAGAATGGGACTTTTGGCGGGCTCAGCAGGGCAGAGACAGCCTGGACAATTCCTATTGGCTTTTGAAAGCCAATAGAATTAGACTCTATTCAAGAGAGTCTATTCTATTGGCTTTCAAAAGCCAATAGAATAAAAGGGAGTAGCACAGCTAAGGAAAAGGGGGAAAAAATGGCGGACTGCGTTGTTTGGCGACCCCCGTGAAATGGTCGTTCGACCCCAAATGGGGTCCCGACCCACAGGTTGAGAACCACTGGTATAAGGTCTCCTGCCATGAACAGGGGTTTGGACTAGAACAGGGGTCCCCAACCCCCGGTCTGTGTACCAGTACCAGGCTGCAGCATGGCAGCAACTGGTCCGCATAAACAAGCAAAGCCCCATCTGTGGGATGCAAGCAGCACACAAACCCACGCACTCTCGGGTCTGCAGAAAAACTTTTCTCCATGGAACCGGTCACTGGTGCCCAAAAGGTTGGGGACCTCTGGACCTTCAAGCTTCTTATCCAGCCCTATGATTCTATGTGGGTTTTTTTTGAGGACGTGCTTTTTCCCTTCTAGCCTAACCATTATACAAAACGATTGGCTTCAGTATCCTGATACTTCAGTAAAAGGTGGTGGCTTCAAATTTAACACTGCTCTTCATGGTCTTCTCCTAGGCCGTCTGTATCAAGTTGAATATGCAATGGAAGCCATCGGACACGCTGGGACCTGCTTAGGAATTCTTGCCAACGACGGAGTCTTGCTAGCAGCAGAAAGACGGAATATCCACAAGCTTCTGGATGAAGTCTTTTTTTCAGAGAAAATATATAAACTCAACCAGTGAGTGAGATACTGGAGGAATTTATCTTTTTTTTTTTTAATCTGTATGCTTCATAAACCCTCTCCTTGAAGTCAAGTTCTTGGATATCTGCTGGAACTTAAAAGATCATTGGCCTTCAACTCCCAAAATTCCCCAGCCAGCCTTCCCCAATGTAATGTCAGCCTCACCATCGGCATCTGTAGTCTATTGCTGTAAGGCCTGTGATAGTTGGCAAGGTTGGCACAAACTGATGGCTGTAGAATAGACCACAAATCCCTCTGGTCTCACTCAGATCACTTGTATGTTTCAGAGATATGGCCTGCAGCGTGGCCGGCATAACTTCGGATGCCAACGTGCTCACCAATGAACTGCGGTTGATTGCACAAAGGTATGAGGGTGGCCTGACTTTCTCAAGTTGGTGACAAGTCACAGGTGTGCCTGGAAATTAAGGTTCATCAGGATGGCAAAACAGCTTGAATTTTTTTAAAAAAATATGTTTTATTAATTTTTTTACATAATCACCTTAATATTTGGTAAACCGTGTTGTCTGGGTTTACATTTAAGAAACATTCACTAACAGTTGATTTCTATAATCTATAATCCACATAATAGCTTTGCTTGATTTCCTCTTTTTCCCATAATGTTCTCTTTTACCAACCTTAAGTAAATACAATTCTTGTTGTTTTAATGAATGATGATTGAGTAGAAAAGTTTTCTAATATTTCTACAGATAATAATTACATCAATATAATATTCCTTTTTTATCTAGTCATTCTGGTTGTCTCATCATAGATCCTGTTTACAGTTCTTGTTTACATTTGTTTTTCCCACAATGTTCAAAACATTCTTACTGGTTAAGATTTTCTCAAAGTTAATTACATTTAAATATTTAAGTCTATTTTTTCTCATGTAAGCCAACCCAATACTTTTACCTTTCTTAAGGAATACATAAGACTAAAAAAAGAAGAATAAGAATAAAAAAATAAAAAGATAGTATGCTACTTAAAATCCCTATTTTCTATAAGCTAATACATATTTATTTCCAAACATTTTTGTTCTTTTTTACCATAATTAAAAATATATTTAATCTTTAAATGTTCCATTTAATAAATCTAGTCCTCTAGTCTTTTAACGCTTATTCAAAAACAGCTTGAATTTTTATTGCGTCATTAAAGGCAAGAAGCCATCAGGAGGAAGCTTCTCTTTAAAATATTTTTAATTAAATGTGCACATTTAATTAACTAATTAATGCAAGGGGGGTGGAATATATTCAAAATTGCGCAGGTGTTTCTAAGGGTCTCCAGGGTCTTCCATGTTAAGTGCCCCCAAAAAACATTTTTCAGAAATTCAGAGGCAGCCTTCCCAAAGAGCAGTTAAAGGAAAAAGAGAAAATCCAGATTATTATTTGAAGGAAAGGGGAGTTGGGTTGGCTTCTCAGAATTTCATCTGGCCTTTAAAAGCAACGTTTTGGATTTTGTGTCCCTTTTTTTCTAAGGCTGGATCTTTCTGTGCTGTATAACCCTCCAAATTCGGCTTATGTTATAGCCTGGTTGCAACAGAACTGGGCATGTTGCTAGAGACAAAGGAAAGATTGCTGAGGAAAATGAAACAAAGGAAGACTAGAGACTACCCTTAGTCTTATTTTGAAGAAAAAGAAGTCCTAAAGTTTGATTTTATTCATGATAAAGCTTAATGGCAGGGCTGTTTCTATCCCCATTAAAAGAGAGAAGGATTTCAAGCTCTGTTTTGTTTTCACAATCTTATATTCAATCTCTCTTAGAGTTCTCCAGAGGGCTTTCTTACTTACGTACAGTTTCTGCATCCTTGGCATATTTTCTGAATTTTCATATTTCAGATATCTGTTGCAGTATCAGGAGCCAATTCCTTGTGAACAGTTAGTAACAGCCCTGTGTGATATCAAACAAGCCTATACACAGTTTGGAGGTAATGTTTGCAATTGTCAGATGAAATTAACTGTGACAGAAATTCCTGGCTCATGGAAAGAACAGCTGTAATTTTCTTGTGGTGTGTTGATGGATGCTTTATTGAATCTAGAAAGCTAACAAGGTATGACAGCTCCATTTCTGTCTGATGAAGTTAAATCACTCCAGGGAACAGAATTCATTTCCTTTAGGTCTGCCCCAAAACTCTGCTTGAAGGTTAGAAAAGACAATTTATTTTTTAAGTTGTTTTTTTTTTAAAGAAGCTAATTCACAGATTTGGGTATAACCAGTCTGTTAATAAATAAATCACTCCCATCATCACCTGTACAGGTAATTCTTGACTTACGGCCACAACTGAGCCCCACATTTTTGTTGTGTTAAGCAGGACGTTTGTTAAGTGAATTTTGCCCTTTCTTGCTATACTGGTTAAGGCAGTGGTTCTCAACCTGTGGGTCGGGACCCCATTTGGGGTCGAACGACTATTTCACGGGGGTCGCCAAACAACGCAGTCCGCCATTTTTTTCCCCTTTCCCTTAGCTGTGCTACTCCCTTTTATTCTATTGGCTTTTGAAAGCCAATAGAATAGACTCTCTTGAATAGAGTCTAATTCTATTGGTTTTCCAAAGCCAATAGGAATTGTCCAGGCTGTCTCTGCCCTGCTGAGCCCGCCAAAAGTCCCATTCTGCAAACGGTGCTGCACCAGTTGAATAGTCCTCGACTTACGACCGGTTGGGGGGGTCGCAGCATTAAAAAGGTTGAGAACCACTGAGTTAAGGGAATCACTGCAGTTGTTAAGTCAGTAACACGGTTGTTCAGTGAATTTGGCTTCCCCCACTGACTTTGCTTAGCAGAAGGTCGCAAAAGGGGATCACATGACCCCGGGATACTGCAACTGTCAAAAGTACATGTCAGTTGCCAAGCATCCAGATTTTGATCATATGACTATGGGGAGGCTGCAACTGTCATAAATCATTTTTTACAGTGCTATTGCACTGTAAAGTTGGAATGGTCACTAAACAAACTTGAAAGTTGAGGGCTACCTGTAGTATAATTTTATCCTCATGGAGCAGTAATGCAGAGCAGTCTGTTAAATCTTTCTTCTCGGCGAACGTCAGTGTTTTTCCCTTGGTAATGCATTGGCTTAATTTAAATCACCAGTGTCCTTGTGGTTAACAGGAAAACGTCCTTTTGGTGTTTCGCTGCTTTACATTGGCTGGGATAAGCATTATGGTTTCCAGCTGTATCAGAGTGATCCTAGTGGGAATTACGGAGGTTGGAAAGCCACCTGCATTGGAAACAACAGCGCTGTAAGTTTATTTTGCTGTCTTTTCAAATTTTGAAACTGCTCATCTCCCCCACAGAGAGACTTTATAATAATAATAATAAAGTTGGAAGGGACCTTGGAGGTCATGTAGTCCAACCCCCTGCTCAGGCAGGAAACCCTACACCATTTCAGACAAATGGCTGTCCAGTCTCTTCTTAAAAACTTCCAGTGTTGGAGCATTCACCGCTTCTGGAGGCAGGTTGTTCCACTGGTTAATTGTTCTAATTGTCAGGAAATTTCTCCTTAGTTCCAGGTTGCTTCTCTCCTTGATTAGTTTCCACCCGTTGCTTCTTGTCCTGCCTTCAGGCGCTTTGGAGAATAGCTTGACTCCTTCTTCTTTGGGGCAGCCCCTGAGATACTGGAAGACTGCTATCATGCCCCCCCTTGTCCTTCTCTTCGTTAAACTAGACCAGGGGTAGGCAACCTTGGCTCTTTTATGACTCATGGACTTCAACTCTCAGAATTCCTGAGTCAGAATATCCAATTCCAGCAACTGTCCCTCATATGTTTTAGCCTCCAGTCTTCAGTGTTCATGTTTTCTCCTGCATGTTTGAAAGCTTAATGCAGGGGTCCCCAAGCCCTGGGCTATGACCCCCCACTACCAGGCCTTGAGCCTTTCAGAACCAGGCTGCATAAGTGGAGGGCAAGTTCATGCGCGCATCCCCACAATGGAGCTGTGTGTGTGCTTGCTTGCCATAACATATGGAACCATCCCTTCTCCTCGCCCCCCCCCCGCCCCCGGTCCCACTGGTCCGCAAAGCCAAAAAGTTTGGGGAACTCTGGCTTAAAGAACTTCTAACTTCTAACACTGTAATTGAAATTAGGTAAAAATTTAAAACAGGATATGGATATGTATGTTAAAATATATTGATAAATGTCTTAATTGATCAAATTATAATTAGCAGTGTATTAATTTGAATGTGATATAATAATCAAGGGAAATAGAGAGGGAATTTTTGATAATGCAACCTGAGATATGTACGAAAGATGTTGTTATTGGACTATTGATTACCCAATCACCACGCTGCTTCCTTAATATTTGGATTTTTGTAAAACTGGAAAATTAATAAAACTTTTTTAAAAAAAAAGAACTTCTAACTTAGTAGGTAGAAAAATAATTGTGTGGAAGAGAAAAACCAAGGCTATTAAGGCAGGGATTTGGGGATCTGTAGATCCGGATTGTTTTACAGACTGGATTTGGGCAGGTTTCAGGCATTTTTTAACTAAGAGGGTCTTCCAAAGAAAAGTCTATTAACTTTAGATACGAAGTAAAGCTAATGTGCCTTTTCCTCAGAAACTCCTAATGGATTTTAATATTGCTGTGGCTCACTTTACATCATGCCTTTGTTCTTTTTATATTCTTGTGTTGGTTTTATTTTTAGCTGATGCTGGTGGACAATTAAGATATTTATGGTTATTTTGAGGAATGGAAGTATCGTACGTGTAGTTTGGAGTATCGGGCTTTGCTATTTTTATGTAGTTTTAGGATTGTAAGTTGCCCAGAGTCACTGGGCAGCTTTAAAAATTGAAGGAATGAGAGGATGGATGGATGGATGGATGGATGGATGGATGGATGGATCAACAAGAATCAACTACAGTGCTTTTCTGTTCTTTAACAGGCAGCTGTATCTATGCTAAAACAAGATTACAAAGAGGGAGATATGACTTTGAAATCTGCACTTGCTTTAGCTATCAAAGTCCTGAACAAAACTATGGACGTTAGTAAACTGTCAGCAGAGAAAGGTAAGCCTTGGATATGAAATCTTGGATATGAGTTTTGATTTCCTTAGAGAGGTGCTGTTACAACTGTTAGAATGTTGCTAGTTCCTGGTCTATTGTACTTACTTATTTAAAAGCTTGCTGAATTTTAGGATGGTGTAGTTAAAACAGTCCTGTTACTCCGAGTCTTTGGTAATTAGGGGCTTTGAATTGTCTTGAATTAGATTTTGAGATATGGATTGTGAATTTATATCTTCTTGTTTTAATTAGCCCTGTTGACTTTAGTAGGTAATTGCATTGTTTTATAAGAATAATAACAGTTTAAATCATGTATTGCTACCTATAAAGCTCCTGAAGTCTTCAAATGGGGCATGGTAGAAAAGTTTGCAATAAATGTGTTGGGCTATATCACCTCTCATAATGCCAAAGATAGTTTTCTACAATATTCTGGGTGCTGTGAAAAATTGCTTTAAAAATGCCAATTGGAAAACTAGTACAAGAGATCTTTAATAAGTTCTCTGAGGTCCACTTGGTTGGTATATTTTTTGATGCAATCAGACCTCATTCAGACATTCTTCCTTCCTTCCTTCCTTCTTTCCTTCCTTCCTTCCTTCCTTCCTTCCTTCCTTCCTTCCTTCCTTCCTTCCTTCCTTCCTTCCTTCCTTCCTTCCTTCCTTCCTTCCCATCTTCTTTTTCATCTTTTATGTTCCAGTTGAAATTGCCACCCTGACACGAGAGAATGGAAAAACGATAATAAGAGTTTTGAAGCAAAAAGAAGTAGAAGTATTGATAAAGAAACACGAACAAGAAGAAGCCAAAGCAGAGCGTGAAAAGAAAGAAAAAGAGCAGAAAGAAAAAGATAAATAAATCAAGTACCCCGAAGGAGGGTGTTTCCATAAACTGGCTCAGTTTTTGAAGGGCTGTTTATTGAATCCGTTCCTTTATATCACTGAAACACATCACCTCTTTCCTCAGTGAACAGAAATCTCTTTGTCATTGTATCTTTTATATTACATAATAAAAAAGTGAACAGTCTTGTCACAATAATAATAATATCCAAGTTTAAGTTACTTCTTCCTTGTCTTCCCTCTGCGTTTCCTTGGGACACTCTCTGGCTGAAACCACAAGATGCTGCAGCATACCAGATCTTGCTGATAGAAACATTTTCAGGTTTTCTTTTTTGTTATTGTGCTAAACTTGGGGTTCCGAGTGAAAATGAGGATTTACGCTTAGAAATGTGCACAGTGGCTTAAGGAGTTTTTGATCGTTGCTGGAATATTTTTAATTACAGGCTTCGGGAGAGCTTACTGAAATGCAAAAAAAGGGGGGGAAGCCTTCGTGAAATAATACAATTTAGCACTTTGCCAGGCGCTTTTCAAGGCAGCTGCTGCACAATTGCAGCCGTGTCTGGATTGATAACAAGACGGTGTCCTGGGAAATCAGTGCTTAACTGTTTATTAATTTTTCAAACGCTTTTGGCAGCACATAGCTCAACATTATGCTGGTTAGGATTTTGGATTTTATCAAGAGGAAAAGGGGGAAAAGGAGGCAAGGTACAGGAACTCCTTGACTTATAACCACAATTGGGATCCCAACTTCTGTTTCTAAGGAACGTGGCTGTTAAGTGAGTCACCGTTTCTCCCATGGTCGTTAAGAAGATTGCTGCAGTTGTTAAGCAAGGCACATGGTCATTGAGCAAGTCTACCGTTCTCCCTTCGCTTCAGTTATCAAAGTCAGCTGGAAAGGTTGCAAATGGCACACACAACTCCCAAGATGTGGCAACCACCATAACCCATGCAGATACCAAAGGCCTGAATTATGTGACTGCAGGGCCGCTGTGATGGTCATAAGTTTGAGGACCAGTTGTAAAATCTTTTTTTTTCAGCACCCTCAAAACACTAAACATTGTGTTCCATCTAGCCTCTCCAAGTAAAATGCAAAACCTAAGCTCTCAACCCACCTAAAAAAGAGTAATTGAGGAAATAATTCATCAGTTTTATTTATTTATAAATGCATCCGTGTATTTATTTATAAAAGTTTTTATTCCACCATTATTATTTTATAGATAACTGAGTTGCTACTCTGTGTGTCCTAGCTTTCTTTGACACTCCTCACAACAACCCTGTGAGGTAGGCTTACGAGTTTGACCGTTGTGGAGCAAAGTTTTGAGTTTGCTGAAACTTGGCCCTACCTACTTCAGGGCAGCACCTTCGCCAGTACAACGGAGGGAGCCTACAACTCCCATCAGCCCCTCGCTGAGAATGGAGCTGCGAGGCTGCTGGGAGTTGTAGGCCAATCCCAACTGTGGCGAGCGGCCTCGCGGCTTTCCCGCCCTTTCTAGCCACGCCCCGGGGCGGGGCTTGGGCGGCTGAGCGGAGACCGCCGGGCTTTCCCGGCTGAGGCGCGGCTGAGGAGAAGCGGCTCCGCGGCTCGCTCCACGTCCCGCGGCCGCTTTCGCCGCTCGGGGCCATGGCCGAGGCTCCCCTCCTGCTCCTCCTCCTCTCCGCCAGCCACGGAGCCTCCGGAGCCCGTTCTCTGGGTAAACGCGGAGACACGCGTGCAGCCCCGCGCTCGTGTGAATGCCTCAGCGCCCGAGACGCGCGCCAGGCGCCTGGCCCGCTTAGTCCAAGAAGAACCACGCAGGAGATGCTCGCGAAGGGGCAGTTATATCGGGGGAAGAAGAGCCAGCCAGCCAGCCCGGGACTGTCCGTCCAAATTAATAGGAATTTATATTGCGGGGGGGGGGAAAGCGAATAGGGTCCCAACTATTGCGCAGGAGTTTTGCTGCATGAAGTAGAAACTCTAAAAGCAGCCTGTCTGCTGGCTGTGGGGGCTTTGCATGGGCGGGGATGTTGGATATATTTATTAAAAGTGTTTATAAACTGCTTCCCCTCACGAAGTAACCCTGAGGTGGATGGGGGGGTTGAGGCAGGTGTGCATGGGCGTGCAAATTCATTGCTGCAGGGAGGGGTTGGAGGGGAGAGTGCATGAGTGTGCAAATGCCTAGATTTGTATGTGCATAGATGCAAGATATATATATATATCTTCTATCTTCCTGGCTATATATCTATCCATCTGTCAGTTCATCGTCCGTCTGTCTGTCTATCTGTCTATCTATCTATATTTCTCGCTCTCTATGTCTGTTTGCCTTCTGTCTGTCTATATCTCTCTCTCCCTCTCTATATCTGGTTCATCCATCCATACTTATATACATAGCTGTTGGATATGAGGGGGCGGCAAATACATTTCATAATAAGTAAAATAAAAGGATATATATGTAGTACTATATACTGGCTGCTTTTTCCTATTTCCATTCTGGGTTTCTCTATTTGGAAAGCAACTTCTATTGTTATTTCCCTGAGGCTGATGCCTCTGTAAGTGGGCTAAGGTGGGGGGGGGGGGTGTATTATTACAGCCTTATTCTGCTGTCGTATTGCAGGATTACTGTCCTTATCTGATGACAAAAAATTGCAACCTGATCTATCCAGCCTTTCCTAAGAGACACTGTAATCTGTTTTTGTAAGACTTTGTGTCTGCATCTGGAAGACTTTATCTAGAAGTGCAGATTCAAACATTAATAACTGCAGTGGTTAACTGAAGGGCAGGAATGGGTTTGCTACAGTCCAATGTGCTGCATTGGTGAGAAGGAAGAGGGGAAAAAACCCATATCTTGAAGGCAGGATTTAGCAAAGTGTTCATTCATTCATTCAAGCAATAACAAATGATTTGCCCAGGATGAACAAAATACTTTTTTGTAAACCAAAAGAGGGTCTGATTCTTATTCCCATTCTGTCTTTAGATAGACATCTGCCAACTGTTGCTCTTTCCAGTTTTTCAGAAGCCCTCGAAAGAGTTCATCTTTTCTCCCTTATTTTGCTGTGGCCGAAATAGAAAAGGAGTTTTCTGTTTTTACCAAGGGTTGTCACTTGATAAAGAGCTTTTGTGGTAGAGAATTTAATGGTTAAGACCGCAGGGACATATTTTTGTCTTGGGGAGACAGATATTTTCAACCTGACTTGAAGAAGGATTGAAGGTTTAGATATTATTTTTGTAACTCTGGATGTGTAGAATAGAAGTACAAGTTAGCAGAATGTCTTTAAGAGCTTTTCTCTGTATGTAATGAAAAGGATTTTTGATAGATCCAGGTTAAACAGATGTGCAGTTTGTGGTTTTTGTTTTGTTTTTTTCAGAAGAAACTGAGAATGCCAATGCAGTACTTATTCACATACACTTGGTTATTCCCATTCTGGATACCTGCAATTTCATTGCCCTCTTCTACTATTCTATGGCCATTGTTTTTCTCACTAAAACAGTTCCTTCTTTGATACATTGAAGTTGAAGGCAAGAAACAATTTTATTCAAATAAGAATGTTCCCAGGTGTGGTGTTTAAATGTAGTAAAAATAGAAATCCTATAGGTGTTTTGAGTCCTAATAGCTGCAAGGGGGATTCTTCAGTCATCTTCCTTCTGTGACAGATCGTATAAGAAAAAAAACTAATCTGAACCATTTCTTTTAGATTGTGAAATCAAATGAAGAAACTTTGTGGTACAGCTAGAGAACATCCAAGCTTATTGACATAAAATTAATCTAATGACTCAGTTACTGCCATGATGGCTACACCATTGGAAGACCTGAAGAACCAGGTTGGGGACAGATTCTCTTGGAGTAAATCCATCTCTTGTGCTTGCTAAGAGACAATCCCGACTTAATGGCACATAATCAGTTTTTAAAAATACAACCCAAGCAAATGGTGAATTGTAATAGAATTATTTCTAAAAGCAATAATCAAGAACCACATTTTGTGAACAGGACAGCTGCCTTGTGTAATCAGAACAAGTGTTGTTCTTTTAAACCAGTGGTTCTCAACCTATGGGTCGGGACCCCATTTGGGGTCGAATGACCATTTCACGGGGGTCGCCAAACAAGGCTGTCCGCCGTTTTTTCCCCCTTTTCTTTGGCCACGCCCCTGGCACCCGGTGATGTATAAGTGGTTGGGGGTCACCACAACATGGGGAACTGTATTATGGGGTCGCGGCATTAGAAAGGTTGAGAACCACCGTTTTAAACAGTTTGAATCACTGTTTCCTCACTGAGATTAAAAAAATAGGCTTATATTACTATAATTAATGGAACCTTTGTGTTTCATCAGCAGAAAGCATAGTCTTAGGTGCCAGGACCCAAGTCCCTGTTTAGCCACAGAATAGGGATGGCAGGATTTTCTCTGCTTCAGTAACCCGAAAATAGGGCTGTTCAAATCTTCCAAAAGAGGCACTCTGCAATGCATGAACCACATCTTTTCACGGAGTTGCTGCTTCAGAATTGTTGTTAGCTATCTTCTGCACGTGTGTAGCCATTTTATTTCATTTTTTTTTTTCAGCAAAAGAAGTTGGGCAGTTTTAAATGATTTGCATATCCCTAGAAGTTAATTATCAACGGACATCATCTAATGAGTTTGAGAATAGCATTTTATACATTAAAGTGCCAGAATAAGTATTGAAGTAAAATATGGGTGATTCAGCATGCTAGTAAATTCGAAATGGTTTCTTTGTTCTTCATTAAACAATTTTAAAGTGTCTTTGAATTGTTCCATTTTAAAATATGAGCTCACAGGCTAAGTTTAGAATGGAATTCTAAGCATATTACATGCAGATCCTACTAAAATACATTTTTAGCTAAATATAAATAGTATTAAATGATTTCATGATATTTAAGGTACAAAAATACAGTACTGGGTAATAAAAGTAACAATATCTTAGATACTTCTCACAAAATGCTAGGCAATGCAATTTATTAGCTTTGGGCGCCCTTGTACACATAAATATCCCCTTTCTATTCCTTGTAATATTTTCAATAAAATAGAGAAAGCAATGACTGTCATTTTTAGTTCTCCAGAAATGAACTTTCAAATGTGAAATATGTTGGCAATTGCAGTGAAAACAAATTAAGTTTTTTTAAGTAGAAGAAGGGCAATACAGTGTTATTGATACTGAAAATTACTGTTCAATACCATCCAAAATGAAATCTAACAGCCTAACTTTCAGCATGGAGCCTGAATGCTCTGCCTGATTTACATATCTATTTACATAAATTGTCGATTTGTATTCAAACCAATAAATCTATAGACTAATCGAACTATAAATAAGTAGAAAACTCATGCTTCCATAATTTTTGCTTTTTTCATCCTTAACTCTTCATCTTCGATCTACCACTGGCTTCTGGGATGGTAACTTAAGCATAATACTGTTTCCTCTCCAGTAAAACATAACTTGGAGATAGGTCTCTCATTTATGTTTTACATTTTTAGTGCATTACCATCCAATATTTTATTGTCAATGTCAAAAGCTAAATCTGCAGAATACCGATCTGTTCTTGTATTCCATGTATTTAAACAGAAGGGAACTGCGGCTTTCTGTAATGCTTAACCTTATGCCAAACTTCCTCTATTGTGATAAGGCCAATTACATGACTTAATATTAAATATTGTCTCTGGCATTTTTAAATATAAAACTTTATTGTCATCCTTTGTGCAGGTACATCTGAACCTTCTTTTATTGCTAAAAGTGAAGACCGTTTATTTAAACATTTATTTGAAGACTATGAACGATGGGTTCGTCCAGTCGAGCACTTGAATGATACCATCAAAGTAAAATTTGGTCTTGCAATTTCCCAGTTGGTAGATGTGGTATGTTAGGAAATTGATATATTTTAAAATTTAATCACTCTGGAGACATATGTTGCCTGTTTGATAGAGTTTTTGCCATGTTTCTGAAACATAATAAGGCCTTACTTAAGCATACTTTATGCTTAAGATGTAGATGAAATTGCTTGCACATAGTAGTAATATGATTCCAGGGCAAGTGAAGACAGAAATTTCTCTCCCATCCCCACCCTAAATAACCACTTTGTTTAATCAGAGGACATATTAAGTGTGATAGACAGACTACCAACATGGTTTACAACATCAGGTGAATATTAAAAAAAAAACAAAAACATGTACCTCTAAGTCTGTAAGACATTAAAAAGATTCTGTGTCTTTTCTTTTAACTAATGTAAAAATATTCCTACTAGTAATAGCAATGATAATATTTTTGGTGCTCTGTATGCCTTACAGCCATTGGATTGTTCCACTATTGTTGGAGAGCAGTCATCCCAGTGGGGAGGAGATCTCAAGTGGGAAGTTAGGATGGACTCTAAGTAAAAATAATAGGGCAAGGTGTGACACCTCCTCTCTCCAGTGCCTTTGAGTCTTATCTAGTCTTTCACAGGCAAAAGCTGCCAGTCCAGGGGGATTCCTGTGGAATCTAGAACAATAAAGTAGCCTGTTTGAACTCTACAAGTGTGAGTCTGGTTGTTGATGCCTAACAATTATTGGGGGAATGAAATTCAAGTGTCAGCTGCTTCTGCTATTTCATTATGCCTTCAAGGGGCACATTGGAAAGGAAACACCTATTTAGGAGGGAGAAGCTACCAGAAGTCTTCCCAAGGTTCAGCTGAGATGCTAAAGCACTTTCTGGCTCTTACCTTCTAAACCAGTAGTTCTCAACCTGTGGGTCAGGATCCCATTTGGGGTCGAACGACCATTTCACAGGGGTCGCCAAACAACGCAGTCCGCCCTTTTTTCCCCCCTTTTCCTTAGTTGTGCTACTCCCTTTTATTCTATTAGCTTTTGAAAGCCAATAGAATAGACCAGTGGTTCTCAATCTTTTTAATGCCACGACCCCCAACCGGTCGTAAGTTGTGGACTACTCAACCGGTCGTAAGTCGAGGACTACTCAACTGGTGCAGCACCGTTTGCAGAATGGGATTTTTGGCATGCTCACCAGGGCAGAGACAGCCTGAACAATTCCTATTGGCTTTTGAAAGCCAATAGAATTAGACTTTATTCAAGAGAGTCTATTCTATTGGCTTTCCAAAGGGTCTGGTCGAAAACCTTTGATTATATTTAATACACTTTTCCTCCAATAGGATGAAAAAAATCAGTTGATGACCACAAATGTTTGGCTGAAGCAGGTGAGTCCTTCTTGAAAATGTTTTGAGTGGGTTTCTTCATAATGTCGGTGGATTGATGATTCATGCCCTTGGGTTATATCAGCATGGAAGATACAGTGGAAAAAGATAGATCAGGATTCCCTATCGATCCTGAATGATTTATAGTAAATCGGCAAGGAATTTTAAGCAGAGAGATGGATCTTCCAGAAATATTAAAACCATAAAACGTTCCTGGGCAAATGAACATGAGTCTAGTAAGTTTATCAAAAGTAACAAACAAAAATTACAAACAAATATGTTTTGAAGCAAGGTAGCCACTCCTCATAGTAACATAGTAAACATTTCAATTGTTGCTTTTGGAGCTGTTTCAGGTTCAAGATAAAATTGAAGATAAGTCTGTATTCCTTTGCAGGAATGGGTTGATGTAAAACTGAAGTGGGATCCTAAGGACTATGCTGGAATAACATCTATCCGTGTCCCTTCAGCTTCACTATGGATTCCAGACATTGTTTTATACGATAAGTAAGATTTCAGTTTTTAAAATATATTAAAAGGGCAGATCAGCCATATAGACTTGAGCCCAAGAAAATGCGGAAAACCAGGTTGAAAAGCCCTGGGCAGGTAATGAAATAAAAGAGTTTGTTGTCTCCTTCAATCTCCCAATTTTCCAAGGAGGACGACTCCCATGATTGCAGAGAGTTCTTACCCAGAGGGAATTAAGAATCGGGAGCGTTCCCCTTAATATCCTACCTTCACTTGTAGACTACGTTACTTTCTGGAAAAAATGAACAAGAAGCAGCAGAAATGATGCTGTGCAGATTCCCAAGAGACTGAATTCAGAGCAGCAGTAGAAGATAATTGGATCCTCATTTGAGGAGCTCATGTAAAGAAGTGCAGCGCCTCATTCAGATATTTGGTTTTATTTTTTATCTATTGGAGCAGAGAGTTTTTACAGAAGGGCGGGTATGTCTGCAAAAAAGATTCAGCTGTTCCTTTCAAAGAGGATCGTGTGACCATAATTCAAAATAAATTATCATGATAGTATTCATTAACCCCTATCTGTTTGTTCAACATTAATAATTTTAATTGTGGCTGGACCATATCTTACAGGGGTCATCTAACTCAATTTTTTGCCTGTAAAGGATTAAGCAGGGTTATACAATTTGAAAAAAAAAAAATTGCACTGGAAAAAGTAAACTTAGTTTTTTGTGGAAAACCATATCTTGCACCTTTCATAACCCTTTGCTGATATTCTTTCAGTGCAGATGGTCATTTTGAAGGGACATCTACAAAGGCCATAGTGAAACACGATGGCACTATTGTTTGGACCCCACCCGCGAACTTTAAAAGCTCTTGCACCATTGACGTCACTTACTTTCCATTTGACCTCCAGAACTGCTCCATGAAGTTTGGCTCGTGGACATACGATGGTTCTCAGGTGGATATAATGCTTGTGGATGAAGAAGTAGACAAAAGAGATTTCTTTGACAATGGAGAATGGGAAATAGTAACCGCAACGGGTATCAGAAGGAACAGAACTGACGGAAGCTGCTGGTACCCCTTTATTACCTACTCATTTATAATTAGGCGCTTGCCTCTCTTTTATACGCTCTTCCTCATTGTTCCATGCATAGGGCTGTCTTTCTTAACCGTCCTTGTCTTCTATCTCCCTGCCTACGAAGGAGAGAAAATCTCTCTCTGCACTTCCGTTCTGGTCTCACTCACCGTCTTCCTTCTAGTTATAGAAGAAATTATCCCATCTTCTTCTAAGGTCATACCACTGATTGGCGAGTACTTGGTCTTCACCATGATTTTTGTGACCTTATCTATAGTAATAACTGTCTTTGCTATTAATGTTCATCATCGATCCTCATCGACGCACAACGCGATGGCACCGTGGGTCCGCAAAATATTTCTTCGCAAACTTCCCAAACTGCTTTGTATGAGAGGTCACGTCGATAGGTACTCAGTACCAAAGGAAGAAGACACCATGGACACCCAGGGATCTGAGGAACCTAGGAATACTTTAGAAGCAGCCTTAAATTCTGTCCGGTACATTATAAGACACATTGTCAAAGAGAATGAAGTACATGAGGTGTGTGTTCTAGTTGTGTTGCAATTCACTGGTTGAGTTGATCGTTAGAAAGGGAAATACACAAAGTTATGCAGTAGAACCTTAATCTGGAGCCCTGGGTGTTCTCTGAGCTTGGTGGTTCGCTTGTGGACATTTCATTACCCAACTAGGTAGCATCATCAATGATGATGTTGATGGTGCTCTGATGGTGAACATCTTGCATTGATGTGGTAATCTTGTTGGCCCATGAAACGTCTGCAAGAAAATAATCTCAGAGAGTATCATAGACTCCACAGTTCAGTCCTGAGCTACTGATACTCTCTTCTATGAGAACCTTAATCTGATGGTTTTTAGATGCTGTGCTGTGTTTGGATGTCTTTTGAGAGGAAGGGGAATCTTAGTTATGCTGATGGAAACAATTCCTTCGGGGGCAACTTACAACATCTAAATCGCCAAAGAGCTTTTATTGTATTTTACTATGATCTCAGTGATAGGTATCATATGAATAACTTGGATCTATTGTTTTGGATCAAGATAGTGAAAATTTTGGATCCATAGCATGCAAAAAAAGTTAAACAATTTATATCGCTGACACATGTTTGTCCATGATCCATTTTTTCCAGTTTGTGTATAAAGTATGATTCAAGCCTAAAAAATAGCCTTAATAAGCACAGGTATTTTAAAATATACTGAGAATTTTTCATTCCCTGATGAAATTCAGTTTTAGTAATTAATATTATTCAGTAATAAGTAAAACCTACAGTAGGGAATACCTATTATAAAGATGGTTTATTTACTTCTGATTTGTATCCCTTCTATTTATTATGTTATGGCTTTTATATAGGTATATTGTTGCCTCTGCCTGCTTTGTTATTTTCTAGAACTAAACTCAGATACTGGTAGATCCGAATGCTTAAGGAAAGTTACTGAATTTTTATTTTTTATTTTTTTTTAGGTTGTGGAGGACTGGCAATTTATAGCTCAGGTGCTTGATCGTGTGTTCCTATGGCTGTTCTTTCTGGTTGCAGTTACTGGATCCCTGATGTTGTTTCTTCCTGTAATTCATAAATGGGCAAGCAAAATAGTACCAGTCAATGCTGGGATTGTTAATAAATAAATCTGTGAGCAGGGGCAGAATTTTAACAGTGCTTCTAGGGATGCTAATTCCTAGCTATCCTAAATTCCTAGATATCCTAAACTAATAATGAAATATCTGAGAATGCAAGTGGGAGGGAAAAATTCATGGTGATATTTAACCAGGAAAATTGTAAGATGGATGTTTTTCCCCTCTTAATTACAGCCTTCCTGGATTCCATCAGGATCTTAAGATTATTTGCAGAATATTATAGCAAAAATATTAACATGACACTTTAACATTTAAGGTGTTTAGGATGACCATCATTGAAACTGCTGTGGCAGTGGATGAGGATAAGTTTTGTCAAGTGTCAGGGCAGGGATCAGGTGCCCAGGAAATTGGTGGTTCTGGATCCAGAGACTGAGCACAGCAATGA
This sequence comes from Crotalus tigris, assembly GCF_016545835.1. NCBI lineage: Eukaryota > Metazoa > Chordata > Lepidosauria > Squamata > Viperidae > Crotalus > Crotalus tigris. The sequence goes on from NW_024096563.1 coordinate 1,002,136, forward strand.
AAAAGAGATTTTTAAGTTTTATTGTGAAGCAAACAAATTTAAAAACTTAACATAAAAAGCACACCGGCCAAGCAAGATGATACCGAAATCTCTTAAAAGCTGTCACGACCTCCTTAATAACAACAGCACAGATGCCCCACAGCACCCAGTGCTAGGCTTTCTGCAGAAGCTCCCAACTTAAAAGCCAGTACTAGAGTTTTTGTTAAAAGCTGGCACCGTGGCTTCATTGCTCTGTTTCTGTAGTCACAAGGCTGCGAGACCTGACCTTGACCAGATGGCACATAACTCAAAAGTGAGATATTCACAGATTAAAAAGAAATCTTTGCACTATGTGAAGATTCTACAGCCCCTCTTCGCCTTTATGCAATATTCAAAAGTTAAAAAAAAAAGCACATTTGCTCAGAATGAGCTCTGAACTTCTAGACCAGAGGTGTCCAATCTTGGCAACTTTTAAGACTCTGAACGTCAACTCCCAAAATTCCCCATCTAGCTAGTTGGGGAATTCTGGGAGTTGAATTCCACAGGTCTTTAGATTGGACACCCCTGGTCTAGACTTTTCTTAATATGAAGGAATCTCTTCTTGAATCTGTCATATCTTGCAAAATTGACCACCCATCTCCATCTTATGTGTATCATATTATGTGTTCTTTCCATACGTCTTTACTGCTGCTATTCATGTACTTTATGCCCTATGTTAAATAAATACATTAATATGAAGGAGAAATCAAAATATGCCACTAAACTCCTCAAAATACAACAGTTTTCCGCATCGCCACTACAGAGGAATACAGTACATTTTAAATTTTTTTAGTCCTTTCATGTGACAGTTGAGTAATCCTTGTAGCAGGCGAGGGCTCTCTGTCTCTTACTCTTAGCCTTTGATTCCTAAACTGTCACTCAGAATTAAGCTCAGTTTGCCAAGGAAGCGGATGGAGTGGGTTAGGGTGAAAAGGGTAAGGCAGAACAGAAAGTAATGAAATGCACAAGTACAACATGGAGTGTTTTGGAGTTCCTAATGCAATTTCCCTCCTATATAATCTCAATTTATATTTCTTGTGATAACCGAAGGATCTGAAGTCTGCTAGCAATTTCTGTGATTGTAAGAAAGTAAAGACGTCCTAAAATCCGGCTCAACTCCCATGCAGTTTTCTTCATAACCTTGCAGAAGCAATTCATTATTCCTTTCTTAGAAGATTTTGTTTGACTTCAGTCTAACCCATTTGCTGAATAATATGTGTTGATTACAGAAGTTGCCATGAAGTATCTGGGGTGTGCGCCTTTATACATTTTTCATTAGGCACAAATGCCTTCCATCTTCTGTGAAGAAAATCTGCTATATAAGTAGACCTCAAATCAGAATCAACAATCAAATCATGGAATGAAAAATATGCTACAGGAAAGGTAGATAGATACAGTAAATATGATTTTAATATCATTTAAACAGACTTTTAAAACACACTTTTAGAGAGATGATAGACAATTGGAAACCTTTTGGGTCAATTATACAATAGTTCAGAAATGAATGTTTGTGGTGATACGAGCTGGGGGTACTTCGCTGTTCTAGTTGTATTTTGTGTATAGCTGTGAATTTTTAAAATATTTTTTTAAAAATCAGGTTTATTTTTAGATTTTAGAAATGTATATTGACTGCACTTTAAGGGTAATAATTATAGATAATAAATGTTGCATTTGATACTTGCTGTTATTAAGTTTGTAAATCTGAGGGAAATTTTTGAATTATATAATGAATTTCATTCGGAAGCCTTCAGTTGGAAAGTGGGTTAATTAAAGATTCCTTAATATTTCTCTGCGTTGCTTAGAGGTTTTTGTATCTTCCTCTCAGCCTTTTTAATAGAAGTAGCCGAGATTTGTTACCTTTAATGGAAAAATCATTCCTGATCTTTTCGTTTGATTTAGCTGAAAACCAATGCTTACTACCATCTTATTTGCATTTGTCTGCTGCAATGCCCCATGTTAATAAACAGTTCTCCAAATCCTTATTAATGTTCCCTTTTCCTTCTAATTTGCTTCTCAAAGATTTCTTTGAAGCCCTTGACCAAACCCTCAGTTTGACTTGGTAATGTAAAATGGATGTAGATATCGATAAAAGAGAATATTTGTAGTTCAGGGTTGAAATACGGGGTCAGGGCTGACATATAGTAATCCAATATATTTTATATACTAGTGGCTTGCCCTGTCAGTGCTGGTGGGAGCAGTCTTGGTGGTTCCTTGATTAGGCGATTTACTTTTGTCTGAGTTAACTACCCAACTAAGATGAGAGCAAACTTCACTCCCTTTTACCATGGATGATGTTACCTAGTTTGGTAATGAAACATCTGCAAGAAAACGTCCAAGCTCAGAAAGCACCCAGGACCCCATGGATGCACATATGCTTCCTTTGTTTTTTTCTACTTCTCTTCCACACAAAGACAGCCTTTCTTCTGCTCTATCTACTTTTTAAAAAAAAAATTATTATGAATCTGGATGAGCTGGGAATTTGTACGGTTGGTTCCAGTTAACTCTTAATTTTTAAGAAATGGCCTTTTCGAGTTCAGCTTCTTGGAATGTGCATAAGTTCCTTTTGTTGTTCCTCTTGGCCTAGCTGTGGCAAGTTGGTTTGCAAGTTGGTTTATAATTGGTGCAAATGCTTTTGTATAACAAAGATGATCTGTGGTGACCATCCTTGGAATTTGGTTTGTATTAGTCCAGTTATGCCTCTGATTCCAGTGATGCTAAATATTTCCAGCTTAGGCACTCAAGAAACTGTTAGGTCTATAGTTAGCTGGATCTGCTCGGTTTCCTCCCTTATATATTGGTACTGTTGCTGTCATTCCCTAGTCCTTGCAAGATAATTGTTATCTGATTTTAATATATGGCTTGTTAAAATTGCAGGGATCTGCATTTTTGTATTAAAGAGATGGTCCTGACTCTCCTTGTCCAAACTTATGCAGAATAAATTAGTACTATTTTAAGGCTTAATCTGAGAACCATAAAAATTCTCTTACTCTCAAAAGAGGAAAAACCTAGACATGAAAATCCTTTAGTCTTATACAATAGCTCAGAATAATACAAATCAGTTGTTTTCACTTCTATATGTTCTTCTGTATCTTTATTTTGGAACTCAAAGAAGCAGAAATAAGTAGTTCAACATCAGTGTAATGTGTTTGGACACCAAAGAAGGGAAAAAAAGTCCTTTTTTGCTGTGTCACCTTGTTTAAACTTCATCTCTGATCAGCAGTGGTTGCAGGAACAATCCTGCTGTCCCCAAAATACACACGAGAATAAATACCCACAGGAAAATACGATCAATTACCATGGCAACGTATTTCCAGTCATCTTGAGTCTGGAAGAAATAAGCAAAAAAAATTATATCAATTTTTGAATAATCTATTTTGTGAGCTTGCTGTGCATATTTCAAAGCCATTGGCACAGTTCTCTGCAGACAGTACAATAATTAGTTTCAAAAGAAGGCTTATGTGGAACATCTGCAGAAGGCGGATCCTCAGATCTTCTATCTTAAATCTAACTTGGGGGGTCGGGAGGGGACTTAAATGAAAAATAATGACAAGTCTTTGGCTCCTGACTTTCTTCCTTGCCTAATTTGGTTATCTTTTTAACTCTGAGGATGTACTTGTTAAGTATGTGAAGGTGAACTATTCCATGGAAATTGAAAGGCATTAAAATTATGGATGAACCTGTTTCTGTGGAAGATAATTTGCAAAAATATTCCTCTTTGGTTTCAAACAAATATTCAGATCACTGTAAACCAACTTGATCTCTAATCACAAGTTTTGGTGAATAAGTATCTCCCCTATTTCCTTTGTAAAAAAAAAAAATCAGTCTTTTCTACTATTGTTAAAGAAATAAAATATTGTGTGGTTTTTTGTTTTTCTTTTTGTACTGGTTTCTGTGTCTTAAGCACTGTGACCGTTCCATCTTGCAAGTCACAAATGGCACATCTTTATTGCCTGCAGAAGATCCAATGAGCTGTTCTGTTTTTGGATACTTCCACAGGCACCTGGTAGAAAGTAGACATCGCCTGAGACTACACAAGATCGTGGTCAATCAGAGCAGATGCTACTTTGGTGAGATAGGGAAATGGCCAAAATGGAGATGGTGCAGAGCTATTCGTTGACACCACAGTTGTCCAATCATGGCCATTTTAAGACTTATGGACTTCAATTCCCAGAATCCATCAGCCAGCATGGGAGTTGAAGTCCACAAGTCTTAAATTGGCCAAGATTGGACATCCCTGGTTTACAGTATGGCCTTGCCACCATGAGCCCCCCTCAAGTATGTTGTGTAAAGTGGGAATTAAAATACACCCATACCTCCTTGGCTTTATTCTGCAGTTTCATAGTTTCAGCAATGTATTTGATGCTGTCCATCACATCTCTCATTTCTGGTGATATAAATGAAGATGAAAACAAAGCATCCATGGATTCAGAACTGGAGCTCTGCGTCAGGTTGCCGGTCCCCTTCAAGTATGTTTTATGCTCATGTAGGCAACACGCATGTGTAAACCCTCGGCATGAGAAGCAGTCTTGACAGCACGTGCTGTCAGGTATACGGATGAAGTTCAAAGGCGACAGCTCTGCACTGGAAGAAGGCTTCACTTTCTCAGGTCTGCCCTCGTCTTCATTGCTGGGGGGTCGCGTCATGAACATGATGCGGGGGAGAAAGTTGAGGAAAACCATCTTCACCCACTCGGGCATGGTGTGCGTCCTGGAAGTTCTGTAGTGGACGTTAAGTACAAAGATGGTGATGACGATGGAGAGAGTGACAAACAACATGGTGAACAGGAGATACTCTCCAATCAACGGGATCACCAGTGACGTGGACGGAATGGTCTCCGTTATGACCAGGAGGAAAACCGTCAAGGACAAGAGGACCGATATGCACAGAGTTATTTTCTCACCACAGTCTGATGGAAGATAGAACACCAACACGGTCAAGAAGGAAATCAGAAGGCATGGAATGATCATGTTGACGGTATAAAACAAGGGCAGACGTCTCATGTACAAAGAGTAGGTGATGTCTGTGTAGAAGGCGTCGCAGCAGTTGTACTTGATGTTATGCTTATAGCCGGGGGCTTTGATAATGGCCCACTCCCCATTTTCCCAGTAATCTTTGAGGTTCATGGTGGAACCAACGAGGACTAAGTCAATCTGAGCTTTGTCGTAGGTCCAAGAGCCAAACTTCATGGTGCAGTTCTGGTAGTCGAAGGGAAAGTAGGTCACATCTATTTTACATGCGCTCTTAAATATGGCCGGAGGCATCCATGTGACATTTCCAGTGTAATTGAGCAAGGCTTTCGTTTTGTCGTCCACCTGGAAGTCTCCAATTGCACTGTCAAACACATTTGAAATAACGGGTTGAGTGTAGAATATGTTCTGGCAGTTGGAATCGGTTATAAAAGTGACTGAGCAACCTATCCTGGCGAAATGTAGGTGGGGAAGAAGGATCCTCAACTATAGCTCTTAGGTTCTGCTCCCATGACATGCAAGCATCAACTCAATGTTGGGCATTTCTACGGAGATTCTCAGTCATTGGTTGTCCCAAACTGGACATTTCCGCTTCTCATCCAAGAAGCTTCTTCAGTTCTGACAGCACCTTTGGGTCAATGCTGAGCAATACAGAACATAGCTCTCAAAAGTGTATTGACTGCAGCAGTCACGCCTATCACTCCCTATCTGGTGATTGGGAAAATACTACTAATGTAAATAAGTCATGCCTCCCCTCCTCTCTCCCTCTCATACACATAGACATGCACACAGAGAGAGAAAAAGAGACGTGGTGCAGTGGTTAGAATGCAGTATTGCAGGATAATTCAGCTCACTGCCAGCAGTTCGATCCTGACTGGCTGAAGGTTGACTCAGCTTCCGTTCTTTCGAGATTGGTCAAATGAGGACCCAGATTGTTGCGGGGAGGCAAATATGCTGACTCTGTAAACTGCTTAGTGAGGGCCGTAAAAGCACTGTGAAGTGGTATATAAGTCTAAGTGCTCTTGTTATTTCTTGGGGAAAAAATCATGAAGGCTTCCCCAGATATTGAGATTTAACCCAGTAGAGCCGAGGTGGCGCAGCAGTTAGAGTGCAGTACTGCAGGCCACTTTAGCTGACTGTGTTCAGCAGGTCAGCGGTTCAAATCTCACCGGCTCAAGGTTGACTCAGCCTTCCATCCTTCCGGGGTAGGTAAAATGAGGACCCAGATTGTTGGGGGCAATGTAAATATATATATATACATTGTTTACTGGTGTACACCGCTTAGAGAGTGCTTGCACTTAAAGCGGTATATAAGTCTCATAAATAAATAAATAGTGTGGTGTGTTCTGCTTGGAAAATGTTACAATCATCTCTCTGGGATAGTAACTAACTAGAGTAGGTATGTTATGGGAAGAAAATTTAATCTAATTCTGTAATCTTACTTGTTATATAACACGATATCCGGCTTCCAGATCTTATTTGACGGCACTCGGACATACTGCACACCACCATACTTCTCTGGATCCCATTTGAGTTTGTAATCATTCCAAATCTGGTCAAAGAAAAGTGTGAGATATTTCAGGTTAATCCAAAGATTAACCCTCAAGAAGAAAGAGCCTTATACCATCTTAAGGACAAGGAAGCATCCTACAGGGAGTCCTTGACTTAAATGGGTTGAAGTCACAATGGACCTGGAAAAAGTGGCTTACGGCCCATCCTCAAAGTTACAACCGTCGTTCTACCCACCTCTGAATTACCATGCAGGCATTTGGCAACCAAAGGCATGGCCAGCTGGGGAATTCTGGGAGTTGAAGTCTTCAGGTGGTTAAGGCTGAGAAACATTGTGCTAGCCACATCTTAGGAAGTGTGGATTTCAACTCCCAGACTTCTTCAGTTCCAGCTTAAGACCATAAAAGCAGAGCTGGCAAAAAGCCAGGTGGTAGAATTTAAAAAATAAAATCCCCCAGCTAATGGTGGATAGAGAGCATGTTTGTTGCTTTTTACAGGCAGGAACATTTCTGCAAATCACTGCAGAGAAATGTGGGCCAACCACACTGGGATTTGCTCCTGGCAAGCGATACCCACCCTGTCCCGGATACCACTTCAGAGAGCAGCTTGCAAATGCAATGCAATTCATTAAGCACAATGGTTCTCAACCTGCGGGTCGGGACCCCGTTTGGGGTCGAACGACCAATTCACGGGGGTCGCCAAACAACGCAGTCCGCCATTTTTCCCCCTTTTCCTTAGCTGTGCTTCTCCCTTTTATTCTATTGGCTTTTGAAAGCCAATAGAATAGACTCTCTTGAATAGAATCTAATTCTATTGGCTTTCAAAAGCCAATAGGAATTGTCCAGGCTGTCTCTGCCCTGCTGAGCCCGCCAAAAGTCCCATTCTGCAAACGGTGCTGCACCAGTTGAGTAGTCCTCGACTTACGACCGGTTGAGTAGTCCTCGACTTACAACCGGTTGGGGGTCACGGCATTAAAAAGGTTGAGAACCACTGGTTTAGCAGTTCAGGAAGAGAATTAAAAGTAGACCTAGAATAGTGGGCCAGGTGGGCCTTTAAAAGAAGTGCATCCAATTGTGAACACCTCTCTCTCTCTTCTCCCCCCCCCCCCCGTAGTCTTTCTGCCTTCCCTGTGAGAGAGGCCAGAAGAAGCAGGTTTGATAGAGATGGGTTGCCTCTTGTTGAACCCCAAACAACTCTTTTCCTGTGACTCCCCTTTTCCACTGCCTGCGGAAAAACCAAGGCCAGTTTGACCTTCCAAGCAAGTGGGTGAGTGTGTTTGTGATTTTTCTCTCCCAAAATGTAATGCAAGCAGCCTCTTGTTTTACAAAAGACAAAGGAGACCCTCACTTCAGAGCAGGGATGTCCAACCTTGGCAACTTTAAGATCTGTGGACTTCAAAGCCAGCTGGGAAATTTGGGGAGTTGAAGTCCGCAAGTCTTAAAAGTTTCAAGGGGCGAGTAAGCTTGACAACTTCAAGACCTGCGGACTTCAGCTCCCAGAATTCCCCAGCCAGCCAGGTTGTAAAAATCGGGTACGTGACATGATGCTTAGTTTATTAGTACCGCTTTATAAAGTGTTAGTAAGACCACAACTCAAATCCCACATCCAGTTTCAGTCACCACATTGTAAAAAAGATGTTGAGATTTTGGGAAAAGTGCAGAGAAGAGCAACTAAGATGATTAAAGGCCTGGAGACTAGACTAAAACATATGGAGAACGGTTGCAGGAATTAGGTATGGCCAGTTTAGAGAAAAGAAGCACTGGAGGGACATGATAGCGGTCTTCCAATATTTGAGGGGCTGCCACAAAGAAGAGGGGGTCAACTTAAAGGTTCCAAAGCACCTGAAGGCAGAACAAGAAACAACGGATGGGAACTAATCAAGGAGAGAAGCAAGCTGGAATTAAGTAGAAGCTTCCTAACAATGAGGATGTTGTGGGTGCTTCATCACTGGAGATTTTTAAGAAGAAATTGGACAGCCACCTGTCTGAAATGGTATAGGGTCTCCTGCTTGAGCATGGGGTTAGACTAGAAGACCTCCAAGGTCCCTTCCAGCCCTAATCTGATTCTGATTTATGACTGCTTAATGACAAATTTCCTAATCCCTATTGTGGTCCTAAGATTCCTGACCACTAGGCGTCAGCAGTGTATTAAAAGTGTCTAAAACTCTTGAATCCACTTCCAAGACATCAATCTCAGGTATAACTCTTATTTATTTTAAAAACTGTTTGGATGTGCGTGTCTAAGTAAGTTACTGTGTGTTGCCCCCCCCCCAAAAAAAAGTTAAGAATCCTAACTCCTGAAAAGTTGAAATGCTAACACAGCATTTCACTTTTTTCTTCTCCCCATATTTTTTTAAAACAGAATCTTTTTGTTCTTTACTTACATGCTTCAGCCATAAATTAGTCTCCATAATCTGGTTCACTTCGTCCTGAGGGAGAAAAAAATGCATGTGCCATATTTAAAACTTAAATTATGTAAAGCTCTGATGAGCATTTGATCTAAAACAGCCAGCAGTTAGTACTTGTATTAGACACTCTTACAGTGTTTCTCAACCTTGACAATTTTAAGGCATGTGGACTTGAACTCCCAGAATTCCACAGCCAGCATTGCTGGCTGTGGAATTCTGGGAGTTGAAGTCCACATGCCTTAAAATTGTCAAGGTTGAGAAACACTGCTCTAGGAAATCACACTGCTACAGATTAAACGGGGGGGGGAGGGGGAATGGAAAATACTGAGGATGCTCCACCAGATGATTCTAAAATAAAAGGCTCTCTAGTTACTCACCACTTTGACTAGCTGTGACAAAGACACTTCGAACCACACCATGACGGGATCAGATACATTTTCAACAGGCCTGATGATTTTGTTATAATTGGCAAACAATTCGTTATACAGCCGGTGCTCGTTGTCGGAACAAAACATGCCTGGAAAACATACCACAAATTTTCAATACTCCTCTGAGTATTGAACCTGCTAAGAACTAGAATTGACTGCTAGGTCAGTTAGGGAAGCCTGCTCTTTGCCCCTATCTAAAAGCAATTCTATAGGCTTTTACACCAGCTACGAACCATACCTGGATGTATGCCGGAGGGAGGGGGTGAAAACATACCTACACGTAGTCCTCGACTTACAACCGTTCATTTAGTGACTGAAGTTACAACAACACTGAAAAAAGTGCCTTATGACTGTTTTTTCACACTTATAACAGTTACCGCCCCCTATGGTTACATGTTCAAAATTTGGATGCTGAGCAACTGGTTCTTATTTTATGACAGTTGCAGTGTCCCTTTTGAGACCTTCTGACGAGCAAGGTCGATGTTCCCCAGTTTTATTTAACGACCATGTTACAGCTGCAGTGATTCCCTTAATTGACTGTGGCAACAAAGGTTGTAAAATGGGACCATATATTAACGAATGTCTCACTTAGCAGCAGAAACTTTGGGCTCTGTTGTGGTTATAAGGACGACCTTATGTCACCTTTTAATAAGGTGACCAACCGTCCTCCTTTAGGGAGGACAGTCCTTCTTTTGCAAGTTCTGTCCTCTCTCGAAAAGTGTCCTCCTACATGTCCTCCTTTTCGATATTTGAAGACTAAAATCTGTAAATCTCCGTATTCGATCGATGCCAATCCAATCCGTTGCATGTGATGTGATGTATTTGTATTTGACATGACGATTCGTCAAGGCTCGGTACAGTGCGGCGAGACGCGATTATGAGATGTATGCGCTCCGCAAAGGAGAATTGTTTTGAGAGAGTGCACCGCATGCAAGAGTGCACCACGCGCAAGAGTGCGCTGTGCACAAGTGGCTTTGTTTACTTCTTACCAAAACATGACATGGCACACACACACGCATTAGACTCACTTTTTTTTCCTACAATTTATTTGTGTCCTCCTTCTCATTGTAAAAAAGTTGGTCACCTTACTTTTAAAGCTAGAGGCTAAGATCTTGGCTCATCCCTGGGTTCTGTTCCCTTTGCAACAAAGCAATGATTTTCCCCTTCTGCTATGCAGAAAATCTTCTCTGGAGATGAATCAATTTGCCAGCCCAGCTCTTGTTCTGTGCTCCCTAAAACTATCCCCGCCGCCATTACCAAAATCTATCAGAGGGCAAATTGGGATCTAAGACAATGGCTCAGAGTTCATTATCCCGAAGGAATATGGTAGCATCTTTTCAGATTAATAGCTGCTGCTTTTTAATAAAATGTACATGTCTGAAAAAGTCCTTTCGGTCTTCTGATTTTTGGCTATTGTAGACTAACAAACTCGCTTCCTCCAGTTATCCAGAAGGAGGAAGTGATACAATTTAATTTCCTTAATGCCGATGTGGCAGGCACAGAAAGCACAATTTGCAACGTCTGTTTGAGAGATGGAATTAATGTGGACCTGCTTCTTGTGGGTTTGTTTGTGTGTTTTCTTTTTGCTCTCCCTGGTAAATTAAAACCTTGGGAAAAAAGCAACTTAATTAAAAAAACAAACAAACCTAGGGAAAAACAGGCTAATCTGGCAAAGGCACTTGTTTTATGTTAGGTAAATGGTCTTGATTGATTTGGAATGGTGCAACTCTATATTGGATCCATTTATCTCTAGTATTAGATTTTTTTTCTCACATGAATGGGGCTTGCTTTATTGCTTTAGTCGTCAAAAAATAAATTCATAGTAATAAAACATTTTGTACTATGCGTTCTTGCATTAACAGAAGGCCCTTGCTAGCTTATCATATGTGGAACATAACCAGAGATGAAATGATATCTTGCCAGTAGATTAAACATCTTTGTCTTATGTACATTTTCTCAAGCGGATAATAATCCATGAAATGATTTAAAGACTTAATCGGAATTGCAGATGGATAGAAAGATGATAAGTAGATAGATACGATAAATAGATAAAGATGAGACAGAGCAATATAGAAAGATAGATATATAGAGATGATAAAGATGAGACAGATATATATATATATATATATAGAGAGAGAGAGAGAGAGAGAGGGAGGGAGGGAGGGAGAGGGGGAGAGAGAGAGAGAGGGAGGGAGGGAGAGAGGGAGAGAGAGAGAGAGAGGGAGGGAGGGAGGGAGAGAGGGGGGGGGAGAGAGAGAGAGAGAGAGAGAGAGAGAGAGCTGCTAAAATATGCATTAATACATATTGAAATATTTAGTGGTTGTCCCAAAACCACACCCAAAGGGAATTCTGAATCAAAATCCTTTTGCAAGCTAAGTTTGGGAAGGTTATAACTGGAAGAAATTCATTGAGGGAAAATGAGAAAACTAGGGCGAAAAGAAGAGAAAAAACAAAGCAAGGAACCAGGAAGCTTTCCCCCTCATATAAACAAACAGGGGCACTGTTTGCTTATATACGCCAAGCTGTGTTGGCGTATATATCCTGAGTGCCTCAAAAGATTCTAGAGAAAAGCTTGCCCAGAGAAGTCTGAAATTCTGAAGAATTTGAGTCAGTGGTCTGATGGGAATTTATCTTCATCTAAAGCCACTTCTCCCGTTGCTCTGAGGACACAACGTTTCTTCTTCTTCTTCTTGTGCCCTATCCATTATCGGACGTTGGCGATCATGTTAGCGATCCTGTTTTTATCAGCAGCCGCACAAAAAAGTGCTGCTGAGTTTTGTCCAAACCAGTCCCTGAGATTTTGAAGCCACGATGTTCTTCTTCTGCCTGGACCTCGTTTGCCTTCCATCTTTCCCTGGAGGATTAAATGGAGTATGCCATATTTTTCTGGGTGTCGCATCCCCTGTCCGAAATATTCTAATTTTTGTTTTTTAATTGTTTTGATGATTTCCCTTGGCTTTCTCAGGCGGCTTATCCCCTCCTCATTTCTGATCTTGTCAACCCAGCTTCTACGTAACAGCCGCCTGTAAATCCACGTTTCAAATGCTTCTAGTCTCTTCAGGTGGCCTTCTGTCAGAGACCCACTCTCTACTCCATAGAGAGCAAATAAGTTATTCAGGTTCAGATTTAGAATAGAGCTGGAAGGGACTTTGGAGGTCTTCTAGTCCAGCCCCCTGCTCAGGCAGGAGACCCTATACCATCTCAGACAAGTGGCTGTCCAGTCTCTTCTTAAAAACCTCCAGTGATGGAGCACCCACAACTTCTGGAGGCAAGTGGTTCCACTGGTTAATTGTTCTCACTGTTAGGTTGTTTTTCCTTAATTCCACGTTGCTTCTCTCCTTGATTAGTTTCAAGGAGACACTAATTATAATTATATCTGAAGCCTGAAGAATTGTTTCGGGTGAATAGAATTTTCAGAGACTTTAAATAGCTCGTTTTTTTTTTAAATTCAGAAAGCTGTGTTAGGATAATTTGAAGCAGCTCCTTCTCAATAAATAATGCTTAAACTATAAATACAAAAATAACCACTTATATTCATTTGGATAAAGTTGAACACCTAACAGTGGCTAGGATGAAAGGAAAAAAACCTAATTTAAAACTCCTTTAAAAATAATGCATTTAACTTATCCTTAATGTTATATGCTACTGATAACTGAGCCATCCTCTTTTCAGACATTTGAAATCCATGAATTTTTGCATTTTTTATCTTACTTGGGAAAAAGAAAGTTGCAATGTTCTCTTTGCTAAAAAGGTATTAAATTCTGGGTCACTTTGTGTAACATTCTTCAAAGACAACCCTCTTAAGGGGCAAAATAGTCTATTTTCTCGGATGCATAGAATTTTAACTTAAAGATATCTTTACTAATAGTCTCCAGGCACTCTTGTGAATATTAAATATTGTCTTTGGCATAAAATGCTTTTTCATACTTGCCTTGTTTTATCGTATCTGTATTTCTTTACCCACCGGATGGAGCTGAGCATTTACTGGCCAGATGTAAACCTTTGGCTCCGTCCAATGGGTAAAGAAATACAGATATGATTTTATACATACATACATACATACATACATACATACATATGGCAAATTAAGAGATTACAGTGTTATAAAAAGGGAGAATTTCTTTACCCAGCCAGTTTACCTGTTGAGTTTATTTGAACACTCACTGTTCACAGCAGCTATCTTATCCAACTGGACTTCCTAACCAACATATTGTTGTTGAAATTTCAAGCTTAGCAGAAACAGTTGCTGCACACTTTCCCAATTCAATGTACAAAGCCAGTCCCTAAACATTCACGAGAACTATAAAGTCCGCTATTCAAGACAATAGGCAAGAGGGAAGAGAGAAACTCTGCACCACGTACTAAAATGGCGCAAACCCCACGATTACTTAAAAGATACCTCTGAGCTCTTGTGAAGGTCTTCCCATCTCCTGTTCGAACTCCACCCAAACCACACAAAAAGAAGGCAAAGGCAGAAAAATCTTTCTCACCTTTTAAGAAGAAGGAGAGGAAAAGCAATGCGATCAGCATGCCAGACTGCCTCGCCATGGCGTTCTGAATTTGCCACTCAGCCATAAACCTTCCTGGAAACAAAGTCAGTTGGTGGCATTTTACCCACTGGGACTTTAACGAGGGAAGGAGGCATTCATTAGACACGGGCAACCGTCAGCACCCGGCAGGCAGACTTCTGGGCTTGCCAGCTCTTTCTTCTCTCTTTCTCTCTAATGACAGCCCTGCCCCTTTGCTGACAGCCCCCAGCGAGGGACGGGCGCTGGTTGCCCACACAGCTGCAGGGGCAGAAAAGCAGAGGCTGACACCTGTACCGTAGAAGCTGGGTTAATTTGTCTGTTATCCATGCAGGGCAGGATTAAACCCATCCTCAGAATTTCATGCCAAAGTCTTCTCTATTCTCCTATCCACAAAAAATAAAATAAGTCTGATGAAATGAAAACAGGATAATGGAATTGTGGTTGCTGAGCTGGCTTGCCTTCAAATAAGATTTTTGGAGCAGAACGCGGCTGGCAAACCCTGTTAATGAATTAGTTGATGCTGGACCCCGGCTGATGATGATGACTTATGGCTGGAACGTGGAGCTTAGGCCAGCCTGTCAGGCCCAGGAGCCAAACAGCCCCGTGGGAGCAGTTCATGAAGTTGCTTTGTGGAAATAATTCATGGCTGGGGGGGGGGGTTGTGTAGTAGTGGGTGTGTTTAAAGCAGAGAAGTCAAGTCCCATTTTTTCTCTCTCTTAATAATAATAGTAATAAAGTTGGAAGGAACTTTGGAGGTCATCTAGTCCAACCCCCTGCTCAGGCAGGAAACCCTATACTATTTCAGGCAAATGGCTGTCCAATTTCTTAAAAACTTCCAGTGTTGGAGCATTCACCGCTTCTGGAGGCAGGTTGTTCCACTGGTTAATTGTCCTCACTGTCAGGAAGTTTCTCCTTAGTTCTAGGTTGTTTCTCTCTTTGGTTAGTTTCCATCCGTTGCTTCTTGTCCTGCCTTCAGGTGCTTTGGAGAATAACTTGACTGCCTCTTCTTTGGGGCAACCCCTGAGATACTGGAACACTGCTATCATGTCCCCCTCGTCCTTCTCTTCATTAAACTGGACATACCCAATTCCAGCAACCGTTCCTCTTGATGAGAGGCACACTTGCAAGTCCTCCCAGAAAAGGCTTGGGGGTGGTCTGAAGCCACCACCCCGATAATGACGAGGATGCTATCCATTCACATCACGTCCAACTCTTGGCGATTCTGTGGGTCAGGTCTCTCCACATCTTTCTTCTACAGGTAGTCCTCGACCTTACGGCCGCAACTGAGCCCAGAATTCATGTTGCTAAGTGAGACATTCATGAAGTGAGTTTTGCCCCACTTTACGGTTTTTCTTGCCGCAGTTGTCAAGCAACACCCTGCAGTCGTCCAATTAGTAAGGCTATTGTTAAGTGAATCTGTCTTCTCCATTGACTTTGCTTGCCAGAAGGCTACAAAAGGTGGTTGCATGATCCCAGGACTGTCATAAATATGAGTCAGTTGCCAAGTGTCTTTTGATCGCGTGACCCTGAGGATGCTGCAACCGTCATAAGCGTGAAAAACAGTCATAAGTTACTTTCTTCAGGGCTGTTGTAACTTTGAATGGTCACTAAATGAACTTTTGTAAATCGAGGGATACCTCTATTTCTTTGAGTTTTGTGATGCTCTGCGTGGTGTCCGCTTTGATGGTACCCAGTCACCGTGTTCTTTGGCCTCCTGGTTTCCTTTTATCGCTTACTCTTCCAAACAGAATTGCTTTCTCTAGTGAATTGCCCCACATCCCAGGGCCAAAAATAAGTGAGACCCAGTTGTGTGATTTTGACCACCCCAATAGGTGTTGTCCTGTCTGATGAATTGATTAAATACACAGAATAAGAAGCATTGATTGGACTTAGTTTACCTTGACATGTCCATGCAAGAAATCCACGTGTTGCTTTTGTTGTTCCTCAGCCATTTTTTGAAGTGTGGGTCCTTCTATATCAGCAAAATTGTAGTGTGGTCTTTGGCCTTGCCCCCCAAAAATTGTGACCCTCTTTTTTGAATGACCGTCTCCAGCATTATTAGTGACCTCTCTTAAGGCCGATCAACCTCTCTGTGCTTCTGACATTTTAACACAAATTCAGCAGTTAACGAGGAGGCTGACGGACTATCGTTCTATGTATAAGAAAGATGCTTTGCTCCTTTATCTGGGCTTTGTGAGACGGACTGAAAAGAGTTGTGTTGATTTTGGAGAATGAGAGTTAGGATTTGCGGGATGCTGCTTTACTTCTAACCTCATCTTTTTAGGAAATGAATATTTTTGTCTATGTCAACCAGGCAGGTGAAATCCTTCATCACATCCCCTCCACCCCACATTTTTCAAAAGCAAAGCGTCTCTCTTTATTGTAGGTACTGATTTCTTTCTTCTTCCTTTGCAGATGTGGATAATTAACTTATCGGGTTCATCAAAGTTCGTGATTTCATAGTGCTTTTTATTTATTTATTTTTGAGAGCCTCGTATTCCATAGCTTTGTTTCCTACAAATCGGAGCCCAGCAGCTACTTTTAGGAAAAGGTATGGGGAGAACTTATCACAGATTTAAGTCACCTCACGGTAGACCTTGAGTTAAAAGAGAATGTAAAGTTTGTGATTTGGTTCTCCTGCTATGCCAAGCCATACGATAGCTTGCTTATGCCTTAGAACAGTGGTGGCGAACCTTTTAGAGACTGAGTGCCCAAACTGCAACCCAAAACCCACTTATGTATCGTCGGGTGCCGGGTGGGCATGGCCCATTGGCTGGGCGTGGCCCACTGGGTGGGCGTGGCTGCAATGGTAACAGCAGACTGGGTGGGACTAAAAAGTTCAATCAATCAATTCCAACTTTGCAAGATCTTTTTTTTCCTGCAAGTTGAAATTGATTGATTGAACCTTTTTTTTTTTTTTTGCACACAGCGGCGGTGGCCTAAAGCAAAAAGGTTTTATAAAACCCAGCTGAAGGCCTAGGACTGGGGCAACGGCGCGCATGCCCACAGAGAGGGCTCTGAGTGCCACCTGTGGCACACGTGCCATAGGTTCTCCACCACGGCCTTAGAATTTGCCTATTGTGGTTTATAATCCATGATATTTGGATGATGAATGTGATACAGTTTTGTTAAACCACGAGTAAAAAACACCCGTGGTTTAGCACAATATACAAGCCAAGCCTGAATGTGGAGGTCCTGCACTGGGCCCAGATTTATAGATTGTCCTCAACGTATGACTATAGTTGAGATCATATGACCCTGGGACACAGCCACCATCATAAGTACATGTTGCTTGGCAAGCACCCATATTTTGATCACATGAACTCAGGGACACTGTGATGGTTATAAGTACGAGGATCAGTCATGTCTCTTTTTTCAGTGCTGCCCTAACTTGGAACAGTCACTAAACAAGTGGTCTTAACTCAAGGACTTCCTGTGTACTCACAGCGCACATATACTCTATTGCAAAGTGTTTCTTTGGGCCAATGATATATCGGCCAACAAAATAAATATTAAAAATGCTACCAAGATAGTGCTGATTTCCAGACCTTCCTTATTCTGAAGCACCCCTCAATTGCTTTTACACTTAGTAGCCTACAGACTCATTAATCAGAGCAGGTTAGGATTCCATTTTGCCCAATCTTGAATATAGGGTACTACGTAAGCCTTGGGAAAGGAGGAAGTATATATCTGTAGCATGATGCATGTACCAATTTTTAAAATGGAAAGAAAAAACGGAACAACAGAAAGCGAAGTGACATAACAAAATCTTTCCCACACAAAATACTTAAGTAAAATACTCTTTTAATACACAATCCTTGGACATGTAATGCCATGTGATTACATGTTACAGGTTGCCTACCTCTTTCAACCTGCTCTGTGTAGATAGTCTTCTCAGTAACGGTGTTACATGGATTATTCATGTATAACTGGGAAGGGGCAGTAAAAAGAAACAAACCAAGGTCTGTATAAATCTTGAAATTGAAACTGTGGAACTCAGAACTTCCCATCCTGTGAATACGCAGTCTTTGGAGTTAGATTTAGCTCAACTTATGGGCTCATGGCAGGCAGGTGGTTTTGAAAAAGGGGCTGCAGGAATAATCCAGTGGTTCCCAGCACACACACAAAGACAAATATCCAGAGGAACAGCCTGTCCACCACCATGGCCACATATTTCCAGTCTTCAATGACCTGGAAAAACAAACCAATTAAATATCTTTAATAAACTGTCCATTGTGACATTATCTCTTGCTTTCATCCCAGCTCAGTTTTTTCAATAGTCTTCCATGGCTTCCTTTTTGCAATTCAAGAATCAACCCCTGTAATAACGAACTGGGAAGATGAAGACTAAAAAAAAAATGGATAGAAACAAATGCTTCAAATTCACACAGAGAAGAAGGAAAGAGAGGAGAAGAGAGGAGAGAAGAGAAGAGAAACCTTAATTTCCCCAATCCTTCAAAAAACTAATCAGGACTGAGCTTGCTAATTGTGTATTTCAGTTAAAAAAATGGATTCTTGGCATTTTTCTTCATACAACGTTTGTCAGTATTTTACAGTGAGAAGCTACCTCTTTTAATAACAAGAGTGACCCATTAGTAATGCAGCTGTTCCTACTAGAGAGAGGGAGGGTGAAGTTTTCAACCCTTTTATTCTCAAATGGAAGAAACTGGGTTGTCTGTTTTTTTTTTTTTTTTTTTTTCAGTAGGTCTTAGTTAGGAGTAAGGTAAGAACTAAGGAGAAATCTCCTGACAGTGAAAACAATTAATCAGTGTGGAACGGCTTCCCTTCAGAAGTTGTGGATACTCCATCACTGGAGTTTTTTAAGAAGAGGCTGGACAACGATTTGTCCAGAATGGTATAGGGACTCCTGTTTGAACAGGGGGTTAGTCTAGAAGACCTCCAAGGTCCCTTCCAATCTTATTATTCTATGTTCCAAGAGTATGCCTCCTCTGCCTCCCAAGAGGGCATGTTTGACAAGAATTCAGAAGAGTTCCCTTCTGCTAAGAGTTGATTTACTACAACTGGTTGTCAGAAATGCCCCTTGCAACCATCTCTATGGTAGCCGATCTGTCCAACAAGCAACCCAATACTCATCCCTCAAAATGAGTGATTGCGTCTTTATCTTCCTTCTGCACGAGAGAACAAGTATCTCAAGCTCCAGAGAGAAAGGAAATTCTAGGATTTTGGGAGGGGGAGGAGGAAGCGGCGGCAGAGTGGTGTGTGTGTCACTTACACTCTCATTGTTATCCTCGCTCCTCATGTGGTCTGCTATGAAGCTGACTCCCTCAATTGCTTCTTGGACCTCGGGAGAAAACTTCACTGATGATCGTAACCTCAGGTTTTGATGGCTGCTGCTGTGATCAGGGTTGTCCGTCAGCTTCACGTTGTACCTTTGGCCTGCTGCTGTGTTCACAAAGTAAGTGCAATCTTTGTATGTGCTGGAGAAATCGGAAGGAAAAGACTCCGCTTTGTTCTTCTTGCGGTTGCTCAACCGTTGACTTGCTGACTGGTTGTGTGGTCTCCTCATGAAGAGGAAGCTTGGCAGTCTCTGAAGGAAGACCACCTTGACCCACGGAGGCATCGCGTGGGTGCTGGGAGACCTGTGGTGGACATTCAGCACGCAGACGCTGGTCACAATCGAGAACGTCACCAACACCATGGTAAACATCAGATACTTCCCAATCAGTGGAACGTCAAGGGAAGTTGGAGGAACAATTTTGGAAATCAGGAGCAGGAAAACGGTCAAAGCGAGCAGGACTGAGATGCACAGAGTTATCTTCTCTCCACAATCGGATGGCAGATAGAACACCAAGATGGCCAAGGATGTGATCAACACACAAGGTATGATGAGGTTGATGGTATAAAAGAGAGGCTTCCTTTTGATGATGAAGTCATAGGTCACATCCACGTAGTTTGGATCTAAAGGGTTTTCCGTTCTTCGTCCCGGGAGGGCCACGATGTCCCACTCCCCGCTGGGGGTGAAGTCATCCATACTGGCCGAGCCAGTTTTCAAAATCATATCAATTTCAGAGTGGTCGTAAGTCCACGAGCGGAATTTGAGGGTGCAGTTTTGTTGGTCGAAGGGGAAATGCTTCACTTCAATCTTGCAGGCACTTTTGTAAATGGCTGGCGGCATCCACAAAGTGCTTCCGTTGTGCTGAACAATCACATTTGTGTAGACGGAGACTTCGTAGGTACCATCCGCACTAATGAAGCCCAAAAGCAAAAGCATAAAAAAAGAAAACACCATTTTTAGTTATTTCTTTAACAAAACTATGGGCTGCCACAATCCGCATTGACTCGATAGCATGGAATATATCAAGGCTCTCCAAACGTGGCAACTTTAAGACTTGTGGACTTCAACTCCCAGAATTCCCTAGCCAGCCAGCCCCAGCCAGGCCCACAAGTCTTAAAGTTGCCAAGTTTGGAGACCCCCATACTATATCATGGATTTTAACACGAGTTTATAGTTGGCGTGAATCTTTTAATGCTATTCATGCTCTCCTGAGGGTAACATCCATTTATAATTAAGCAATTAAAACAATTTAGGACTGAACGCTTTCTCCCAGACTCACAATTCTGCAATCAACAAAGTGTATGCCATTAGGAAGCAAAAAAATGCCTCATTTATCCTAAGAATGATTGTCTTGAACGTTGATTGCAATCGGTATTTTTTTTAAAAAAAATTAATCTCAAACTAACATTGGCCATGGAGCGGGAGAGGCACTCCATGCATAATCTTATCTTATGAAGAGGCACCAACTTACTTATTGTACAGCACAATGTCCGGGAGCCACACTTTCTTCGCCGGTATCCTGAGTTTGTGGATGCCTTCATATTCTGACGGTTCCCAAGCTAAGCGGTAATCGATCCATTCCTTAAAAGCAGCACATAGCAACATTTCACTGACTGTCCCTGCTTTGCAGAAAATTCAGAAAGAGTCTGGATGCACCTTCTGACAACTTCAAGGAAGACATCAGCTTTCGGAAACTGCAGCCCCCTCCCTCAAATGCAGGCAGCGTGACTGAGGTGGGATTTAAGGACAGGGTTAAATGCCTCACCCTCTTGTCTTAAATTCCATATCACTTGAAGCGTTTCACGCATGAATGAGCCACGGCAACTCATGAAAATCCGAAGCCTTCCATTAAATGGTCAGGTTTAAAAGGCGCTATCAGTTGCGTTCTCTCTAGACTATCGCAGCTTTTGCTGGTGGAGGCACAAATTGCTAACAATTCTGGGCTGAGTTTTTTTCTGCTGATGGTAATGCTGGTTTGTTTTAATCGTACCTCCAGTACGAAACATAAAGTTACATTTGGCAAAAAGCTGACTCTTGATTAAAACATGAATTATATACAAGGTAGCAGAACTTCCCAGCTGTAATGAAGTATCCTCATCTGGAATTGTCCCCTGCCACAAAGGGAAAAAAAAATGTCCACCACCATTTCCAGTTTGGAAGGTCCGTGGGATTCATTGAAACTCCTGGGAGTGAAATTTCAAATCTAGGGGTTCAGATGGAAGCTCTGTAAAAGATCACTCGCAAAGGGATGAATAGCAACTGAGAACAGCCATTTGTCTGAAATGGTATGGGGTTTCCTGGCTGAGCAGGGGGTTGGACTAGATGACCTCCAAGGTCCCTTCCAAGTTTACTATTATTATTATTATTATTATTATTATTGATCATCGCATAGTCAGCCATATGTTCAGACTGGATTTGGCATTTTTGTCTACCTATCGAGTCCTTACCCAGGACCTGGGATAGGCAGATGTGGATGTTTGATGGTATTACAGATATCGTCGCAGGATGGAAGCAGTTCCTAGTAAGGCCACCTTTTGCAATTGACTAATAGCGAATTTGTCAATGCCAATGGTGTTCAAGTGGTGCTCCAGTTGTTTTGGGATTGCACCCAAGGAGCCTATGACTATTGGTACTACCCTTGCTTGCTTTTGCCACAGTCGTTCTATTTCTATTTGTAGGTCTTTGTATTTTGTTATCTTCTCCAGTTCTTTCTCGTCTATTCTGCTGCCTCCATGCACTGCCACGTCCACTATCCAGACATCATCATCATCATCATCATCATCATTATTAAATGTATACACTTCAAAGTTCTAAACAATATTAGAGATTCCCATAGAAATTTACCTGGTTGAGCCAAACATTGGTGGTCATGATCTGTTCCCGTTCATTCTGAAGGAGAAAAGAGACAGAGGTCACACACTGTCAGACAGAGCTTAATTCTAGGGGATTTGGTAGAGCAGAGCAGGAAATGGAACATAAATTTTAAAAAATATATCCATTGCTGGAAGATAGAGTAATTGTAGACTAAGGTTTCTCAACCTCAGCAATTTGAAGATGTGTGGATGTCAATTCTCAGAATACTAGGAGACATTTTAAAGTTGCTAAGGTTAGAAATACTCAGCTAGACTCACAGTCTGGGATTATAGATGTGCAGTATCTCATTTTACCCCATCAGGCATGTATACACATACGACCACACTAAAACTCTGGAGCTCTTTTACAGATATATTTAAGTACGCAGAACTATAAGTTGCAATGAATATTCCCTGAAACTTAAAAGCAGAACAGCAAATAAACTGGCCAACGGTGAAAAGTAGCTCAAGTGCTCTTTTTATTGATGCGTCCATCCTTTCATTTGCATTCCTTCCGTTCCTTGAAATTGAGCCTTTTGTTCTGATTGTATTTACGATGGAAAAATTGTGTATGTGCATACACACACACACACACAACACATGCTGCTCAATGACTGTAATAAAGTCTTGCTACTATGACTTAGAGTTTGAAAGCACCCACCACATTGATAAGCTGGGCCAGGATAACCTCCAATTGTATCACAACTAACTGTGAAGAATTGAAGGCTGGGCGAATTAAGTTGTTGTAGCGTGAAACGTTGAGGAGATGGTTCATTAACTTCTCTTCAGCATCAGCCGACTCACTTCCTGTAAAGTAGAAAAGAAAGAACTGGGTCACAGAAAGGAGGCAGAATCCTGTCCTTGATAAGCCCATCACAACCTGGGACAAGATGATAACCTTCAACCCATGAGAGTCCTTCAGAAAGTTGGCCAGCTCTTCGTTGGCCAAAGATGATAATAACCAGCTGAGAACGTGACAATTTCCTGAAACAACTCATAACTTTTCTTTTATGCTTCCCCTTAGAACTGGAACCATGTGCCAGAACACGTGTAGGCTATTGTTTTCTTTGTGGATTAGATCTAGAACTATGCAACTCAGTTGCAGAATACAGAATAACAAGAGTTAGAAGGGACCTTGGAGGTCTTCATGTCCAACCCCATGCTCAAGCAGGAGACCCCATAACACTCTGGATGGCTGTCCAATCTCGTCTTGATGTGTGTCTTTTTTTCTGGTTTGGCATTGACCTGTTGTTGTCATTCTGGCTTATATCCATGGCTAATAGTTCCATCCATCAAATGAGCTCTACTCACTGGGGTTAACAGACTGAGGGCAAACAATTGCTTGTGTTAAAAATACACCTAAAAAGACCTGGTGGGCTTAGGAAAGGTCAATTCAAAAGCAGATTTGAAAATCTCTTTGAACACTTCCGTTGCCCTCCTCTTCTCTCCTCCTCTCTGTCCACTTAAAGAGTGCTCCAAATTAATAAGCTCAAATTTTAAATGGGCCATGACCCATCCTATTCTAGTGTCTGGGGCAACTTTCCCCTTATTTTGTGGCTGCGATCCACTAGATGTCAGCAGATGGCCTGCACAAAGACTTTTGTGAGGCCTGTGTGTTTGTGTGCAGAAAACCCGCTCTTTCTGTGTTTTCAAAAACTCATCGTTTCCCATTATTTTAAGAATCGTTGATCCTGACCAAATTAAACACTGAGCACTTGATGCATTAAACCAGTGGTTCTCCACCTGTGGGTCGGGACCCCATTTGGGGTCGAACGACCATTTCACGGGGGTCGCCAAACCACGCTGTCCGCCATTTTTTTCCCTTTTCCCTAGCTGTCCTACTCCCTCTTATTGGTGGCCACACCCACTTGGGGGTCACCACAACATGGGGAACTGTATTATGGGGTCACGGCATTAGAAAGGTTGAGAACCACTGCATTAAACAGTCAGATTGATAATTCATCCTTTTTACGTGTTATTCCTAAAGACTGCTTCCCCCCTCCTTTTGTCTCCATGAATAGATGTGACCAGTACAGTTTTTCACCTTGCCTATTAAATTATTTTACATTGGACCCAGAATACAGGCTGTCTGTGAAAACTCTGGAGAACCCAAGTGGCTAGTTTTTTTAAAAAACAAACAAATGGGGGGGGGGAACAGAAGGAGAGGAATCCAAGTATGAGTGATTTAATAAACCACCCGCCAAATGATCTGGGCAACTTATGCGCTGTGACTCCAACAGCTGGTTTATTTCCTGCAGCAGTCCCACAGCCAACGTGCTTATCTAATAATTCAAGGGGGGAAAAAGTCACCCGTCAGAGAAAGCACTTTAAAGCGAGCATCACTTTGGAAATAAGGATTGATTTCTTTGCAGGGAAGCTGGCCAACAAACTTGCAGAGCCCTGCAATATCGGTCCATTAAAAGGAGCCCATTCTTCTCTGTCCTCCAAGACTGGTTAATGCCAGGTTTCTGCAGATAATCAGATGGATTGCATCACTTCGGGATGGGCTTGGAACACAAAACCCATCCTCCCCAGGCAGCAAATGCCCTGTCAGTTGGAAATGGATGGGAACCCATAGTCCAAATATATCTGGAAGCCGCCCAGTGCAAGAAGGCTGGTTCATCTTGACGTGATATCTCTACTTAGATCCCCGGGCTGTACAAATATTTTGTACCAATTCTACATTCTGTCCACAATTCTGTCTCGCCTCTTCCTTTCAGTTGCACAACTGGGGAACTGAAACATTCGATTTCATTTTGGACCTTTTGCATTCTTTCCACTCCCTGACTTTCTTTCCTCTTCTAGGTAACTTTTCTCTCTCTTTTTTTGGTCTAGGTAATTTTTGTCTGAAAGACACTCTTTTGAGCTTTTAGCTACTCCTAATAAAAACATTGCCCACTTACAGATTTTGGAATTTAGCCTTGAAGAACCGACACAGTAAATGATTGTCTTTTCTACTCCCACCCCTTCCCAGAAGTCTGTGTAGAATTTCAGTTTTTCTAACCCCAGTAAGTAAAAGGAAGGAGGTTGAAAATGTAGGCATCCCCTTCCCCTCTGTTACTGAACGCTATGGTTCTTCTCAAAATCCTCTGGAATTTGTGACTTGCTCCTGACACCAAAACAAATTCTACACTCTAGGGCTCTCTAGAGGTACAGCACAAATGCAGCATTTGAGACAAGTAAGTTCTAATGGAAAAAAGAGCCCAAGAATCCCGCCTTAACATAACCAGAGGGGGGGGGGGGATTTTAAATCCAAAAGTGGATGTCCCATTTTTTAATCTGGCCTCTGACCTTCTTCTTTCCACCCATTCCTCTTGTGGACGTCCAAAAAAACGAGCAGGCTATAATAAATCAGGCGTAGCTTGGAAAATGGATTAACTATAGTAGAAAGAGTCTTTGTGAAAAAGCAGAGAAATAGACAGCGGACTTAACAGAGCACCCTCCCATTTCAGCCCATTTGGAATTATTTCAGATAATGGTTATGAAATCACATTACCCGATTAATCAGTCTTTATTTGCCGGATGTACTGCCACTTAGTGCCCTGCTAATCAGTCTTTATGATGGTATTAGCAGGAGACGTAGCGAAGGAAGACTGTTTATGCCTTGGTCACTCTTCGGGTGCACGTATGCCTCCTTAAACTACTTTTTAAAAGCATCAGAGGAATGTCCAAAGAAAGAGCAGTCAGAATTTGGCCACAGTAAACCTCAAAATGGACGAAAACCGAATAGATCTCCTGCAACCTAAGTATTCTGTTCTGATTATTTCCATTGCTATCCACGGATCAAAGGAAACATCTTCACCAAAACCAATTTGGTTACACTGTGACAGCAGACCCATCTTGCTGAAACCACAAAATGTGTCACAACGACCACGTAGACTTCCTTCAACTTTTACCCCTTGACACCCCCCCTTCACACACACACACTTTTTCAAGGAACAATTTTCCTAGCAAACGAGAGACTTATTTCAAGGAACAGGAGGAGGAAGATAGGCAATGCTTGCAAAAAGTCTGCAAAGCTTTTTTTATTATTATTTTTAGAGTACAGAAGGAGAAAGGTTACTCACCGTTAATAGAAAAGGAAAGCACAGCCAAGACAAAAAATGGGTCTGTATTCCTCATGGCAGTTAACAAACCGCACCCCCACCCCCCCAGAGTTAAAATACTGTTGCTCCAAAACACCGCAGTTGTGTGGAGAAGAGGCAGGAGTTGTGAGGACAGGACAGGCGTTGAGGAATCAAAGCGAAACAGGGCTGGGAAACAGCTCGGAGCTGCAAAAGGTGTCTGTATAGGACCCAGTAGATCTTCCAAGAAGGGGGTGGTGCTTCCTCTGGGGGGGGCCTCCCTCTTTGCAGCTGTTTAAAGACAAGGCAATGGGGAAGATACACCAGTCTGGATCGATTCAGGATCAAAGGGACTGTCTTTAGGGGGCACCTGCCCCAGACTGGCAAAATTTCCCAGGGACTCACGAGCATGTAAAGGGCTGAGTTCTAAAAGGGATGCGATGCAGATTTTGCAATGCCAGTGGAGGGAGGGGGCAGAAGGATGGCACGGCAGCTCTCAAATGAGCGAAGCCTGAGAGAGAACCTCATTGGAAAAGCATCAGCTCCCCTCTCAGAGTTCTGCTGATTATCTATCCTAGACTCCACAAATGGAACAGAGGCCAGGAGAACATAAGAAGTCCATCTATGTTGGGATGAAGGAAGAGGAGTAAAGAATTTGCTTCCCAAAACTACCAGATGAGGCTCCTGATGGTTTCCCCCCCTGATGTTCCTTGATGTACACTTTCCCAAGTTATAGTCCCTGCAGTAGAGGCCATGTGGAGTAAGGAAGATGTTTTACTACAACTTTTGTTTCCCGAGTAAAGTTGAGCCTGGATTTTGAGAATGTCTCTGACCAGGTGCCAAATAACTCAACATATGAAAATGCAATGAAAGATGCACCATTGTGATTAAAACTGGCAAATAGTGGGTTAACCAGGCCTTCATAGAAAGAAGGGATATTCAGTTGGGTCAAAGTAGAAGAAACTGAAATCTAGGTTGGTTTCTCACTTGAAGCTCATGGGAAATTCATGGTCAAGACCCAAAAGACTCCACTGATGTTGGCCCTCGGAGATCAGCCGGGTGAAATCTCCAACTCTTAAGTTTGTGGTTGGTGATTTACTCTTTTCTTGCAATTCCAAATATACTTCCTTGGGAGTAAAATCCCTGGGATCACTCCACCTTAGCAACATGAAAGGGGATGGACTTCAATTCCCAGAATTCCCCAGCCAAAAAGAGAAAAGGTTGGGCCAAACAGTAACCTTTCTATCCCTTAACCAGGTAAACTTGCAAACTCTCATTGGATATCTGGAAAAAAATGGCAGCATTAATATTAACTCAGAAACGGTTCTGGGAACTTCAGCCAAATTTAGTGAAGTGTTTCCTGCCTTTAGGATGAAGCTTCTTGCTGCAGATCCAGCCTGTGCCATGGCAGGTCTGGATCTGGATCCCTCCTTGGACTTTTGCCTATAACTGGTTCAGCAGAAGATTTTTGCTTAGAGCGCTTTGGATCTCAGCCTATTTCCAATGCACTGGATTTGGCACTGCAGTCAAATCCAGTGGGAGGGGGCGGGACACCTTCCGTGGTCTGGAAAGCAAGGACCCGGCACCTTTACAAGTCCCTGCCATTCCCATAAGTGCAGAGATGATGACAAATACCTTGGGGCAGTGGGAATTGTAGTCTTCTGGCAGTATCCACAGCCCCAAGGTATCCTACCTTATCGGAAGGATGTATTGATGCAATTATCCTATAAAAACGTATTTCATACATTGCTGCCTCTGTGTTTTCAGGTTGCAGGTTGCCTAAGAAATATAAGAAAAAAGTTTCTAGCAGAACTACCAGATTCTGTAACAGCTTTGTTCCCTATGCTATCTATCTGGTAAATTCATTTTTCTCACCATGTGTATGTATACATCCGAACTAGATTGTGCTGTTTCTCTGGGTCATATATGTTTGTGTATGTGGGTATATGTATTATTATTATTATTATGGTTGTTGTTTTGTTGTTATTTTATTGTTATTTCATGTTTATGCAGTGTATGCAATGGAATCTCTTTTTAATGTATCAATGTACATTTAAAGTGACAATGAGATTATTCTATTCTATTCTATTCTATTCTATTCTATTCTATTCTATTCTATTCTATTCTATTCTATTCTATTCTATTCTATTCTATTCATAATAAAAAAGTTGTTTCCTAACATTAACAGGATGCACCTTTCCATTGCTGCGGCGCTATGGGAAATCTTCTGACTCTCTGCTTTCACAACTGACTGGTTCAGAGAGCAGGAAACATAAATATGAAAAGTTCAATGCTCAGAGCTGAGATGGGGATTTCTCCTGCACTCCAGGTGTTCAAGTTGAAGTCCAGGTAAGAAAGCAGAGCTGTCCTGCCATTAGCTCTCTCTTTAACTTTGGAAAGACATCAGTTCCACAAAACTTCTTTTACTTAGCCAACCATATGAAGAACCATTATGTTTAGATTAATAGAATAAGAATAAGACTAGACTAGACTAGATTAGACTAGACTAGACTAGACTAGTCTAGACTAGAATAGAATAGAATAGAATAGAATAGAATAGAATAGAATAGAATAGAATAGAATAGAATAGAATAGAATAGAATAGAATAGAATAGAGCTGGAAGGGACCTTGGAGGTCTTCTAGTCCAGCCCCCTGCTTGAGCAGGAGAACCTATACTGATCAAGCCATCACAATAGGAGAAAAGGAACTCGGGCAACTGGAGGGCTAGTCTCAAAATCCAGCTCCTATAAATAGGAGAATGAGAAGTGGCCACTCAGAGTAGTGCCAGCATAGTACAGCATTTTGAGAAGAAGATTCATGTGGGTCAGTTGGCTTAAGTGTCTCATAAGAAGCCTATTGATTAAAAGTGGGAAGCAGAACATTGCCCAAAAAAATGTGCACCTCCCTTTTATGCAAACTTGCTATTGATTAGATTTTAAAACCAAAATAGCACAAGGTAGAGGTCTTTCTATTAAGCAGCCACCGCGCCTTTTAGAACCAAGATATGTTTTCCTCGGTACTGTAAATAGGCCTATCGTGAGTAAGTCCATCCTAGGGCAAAGTTATAGGGACAATCCCATCTGTAAAGCAAGTAAATCTGAGTCATTCTAGATCTGTGGGACCTCAACTGCCCTGATGTCCTAGCCGGCAAAGAAGGATGTAAAAAGGCCAGTTCTTTGCAGTTATTTGTGAAGTTTCTTCACGCTTAGATACCACGAGAGAAACTTATTATACAAAGGTACTAAAAACCAATTTCTTGCTCAAGTGCAGTTGAAATGGCCGTGAAATTGGGCGTTGTTTCATGCGAATGCTTTCAGATATTGAAACACCATAGAATGGATGGAGGGCCCACCTCCCTTTGGTGAGAACCTGATTCATGGAGGAGAACCAGTTTGGTGCAATGGTTAAGGTGCTGGTCCAGGAGACAATGAGTTCTAGTTCCGCCTTAGACATGAAATCTGGCTGGGTGACTTTGGGCCATTCACCAGGAGACGGTGAGTTCTAGTCCTGCCTTAGGCATGGAAATCGGCGGGTAACTTTGGGCCAATCAACTGTCTCACCCCAACATACCTCTCAGGATTGTTGATGTAGAGCAGTGGTTCTCCACCTGTGGGTCGGGACCCCATTTAGGGTCGAACGACCATTTCACGGGGGTCGCCACACAACGCAGTCCGCCATTTTTTTCCCCTTTTCCTTAGCTGTGCTACTCCCTTTTATTCGATTGGCTTTTGAAAGCCAATAGAATAGACTCTCTTGAATAGAGTCTAATTCTATTGGCTTTCAAAAGCCAATAGGAATTGTCCAGGCTGTCTCTGCCCTGCTGAGCCCGCCAAAAGTCCCATTCTGCAAACGGTGCTGCACCAGTTGAGTAGTCCTCGACTTACGACCGGTTGGGGGTCGCGGCATTAAAAAGGTTGAGAACCACTGATGTAGAGAAAATAGGAGGAGGCGGGAGTTTTAGATATGTCTGCTGCATTGAATTACTTATAAAATAATAAAGGCAGGATAAAAATCTAATAAATTTCTCAACTTTTGGCCTCTCTAGGCGATCCTTTTCTGGAAAAAGAAATACAAGAACTTGGCAACTTTTAACTAATCATTTTTTCCAAGCAATTGTACCCACACATAAAAATGAGGCTATGGTATCAGTGAGACTGGAAGTCCTGGTGTAACTTAATTCATGAATACAAGAGGCATTTTTAACAAAAATTGTTTTTACAGCTACCAGGGTTGCTGGCTATTTTTTATTTTTGTATGACCCTTACTTGAGGTGCTTCTGTCCAAGGTCCTGAAAGCCCAGATTAATTTTGCTACCTAGCAAAATAAGCTTCAAAGGATTCACATGGTGGGTTAAGTTCTCATTTGCTGAGCCATCATTTATGACTTAAATTGTCTGGGCTAAGCCCGCCTGCCAACTCATAGACTGTGGTGTCCAACTCCATAATCAGGGCTCTTGCCAAAGAAGAGGCAACGAACAGTCTTGCAGCTGGGAGCTGAACATTTTTTCTTTTAATGAAGACAAGAGTATCAGAAGATGGGGGGCATTGTTAGCTGTAAAATACCCATTTTTTTTAGAGGGAAAAGACTGGTCGATGTAAAAGAAAATTCACAGCTCCAGGAATTTAAGTCAAGTTACAAAGATGGGATGACCTGACTTGTCAGACCCACTTTTTTCTGCCTGAATACTCCCTTCTTATGGGGCCCAGGGGCATTTATTGAAAGAAAGGTAGTGCTTTGTTAGCCTTTTTGTGTGTGTGCTTTTATTGCTCTTTTTTTAAAAGAGAGAGAGAGAGAGAGAGAGAGAGAGAGAGAGAGAGAGAAGAGGGGGGGGAGGAATCTCATGGGATCTAATCTAGATGGTGGGAATCTCAGATGCATGACGGAGACCTGTGAAGCAATGAAGAAACTTGATGGTTTTACTGATGGCCAGGATCTATCTACAGGTAGTTCTCAACTTACAACAGTTCATTTAGTTCAAAGTTATAACGGCACTGAAAAAAGTGACTTTTGACCGTTATTCACAGTTACTCCTTTTGAAGCAGCCCCATGATCCTGGGTTCAAAATTCAGATGCGTGGCAACCAGGTCATACTTATCCCAGTGGTGGGATTCAGCCAGTTCGCAACACTTCGGCAGAATCGGTAGCTAATTTTTTGTTTTCCAGGTCCAGAATGGACTTCCGGAAGCGGCATCCACGCAGAGAACCGATTATTCACCTATTTGAATCCCACCACTGATTATTATCTATCTATCTATCTATCTATCTATCTATCTATCTATCTATCCATCCATCCATCCATCTATCTATCATATCTCTATCTATCTATCTATCTATCTATCTATCTATCTATCTATCTATCTATCTATCTATCTATCTATCTACTATCTATCATATCTATCTATCTATGTCTGCTATCTGCCTCTCTTTATCTTTATCTATGTATCATCTATCTATCTATCTATCTATCTATCTATGTGTCTGTCTCACTCTCTCTCTCTCATCTGTCTGTCTATCATATCTATCTATTTCTCTCTCTCTCTCTCTCTCTCTCTCTCTCTCTCTCTCTCTCTCTCTCTCCTATCTATCCACCCATCCATCCATCTATCTATCTACCTACCTATCCAGTGGTGGGATTCAGCCAGTTTGCACCAGTTTGGCAGAACCGGTAGCTAATTTTTGGTTGCCCAGGCCCAGAATGGACTTCCGGAAGCGTCATCCACACAGAACCAGTTGTTCACCTATTTGAATCCTACCATTGCTTAGGACCGTTGCTGGGTCCCAAGGTCATATGATCAAATTCAATGGGGAAGGCGGGTTGACTTAAGAACCGAGTTACTAACATATCAACTGCAGTGATTCACTTAACAAATGGGGCAAGGAAGGACATAAAATGAGGCAAAACTCACTTAACAAATGTCTCACTTATCCACAGAAAGGGCTACCTGTACAGTACATAGGAAAAAATTAGTTTTAGTATTTTCCTTTAGTTCTGCCCGATTTCTCTTCTTCTGCATCCGATTATTTAGGCTGTAGACGTCCCTGTCCTTAAGACAGACCTTGTTTGGGAATAACAGATTGCACGGGTACTCTTCCTTTTCAAATTATCCAGCCAGTTCTCAAGCCCCTCATTTTTTTGCTTGATGGTGACAGATCCTTAATAAGTCCATGCATCAGAGAAATGGAACGGCCATCCTGAAAATTAAGTAGCCTCAGAGCAGCTCGTTGTGTGTTTGTTTTCAGAAACGGCCTGCCTTGTTCCCGTAGAGGATTTTGCTTTGGGGAAAATCTCAGAAGTCGCTTTGGAAAAGCCCGGCCTAGTTCCAGCATCTTATTCCTTGCTGATTCAGCAGACCACAGCCACTTTGTGCTATGCGGCCTTTCGAACACAGAGAAAACTGTATCCTGTGGCTAAAAGACAAAGATTTCTGCAAGCTGCATTGGAAAGCCATGTTCGCACTCCAAGGTCACGCTTTAACTTTAGCCAAGGGTCTCTGCTCTGCTTTCACAGGAAGCTTCGGAAGGGAGGAACAGGACTTGGCTGAAATTGGGAGGGGTTGGGGGGGCTGGGCTGAATGGGGTCATCAGAGTAGGTTTTTAAGACAACTCTCTAGGACAGGGGTCCCCAACCTTGCCAACTTGAAGACCTGTGGACTTCAACTCCCAGAATTCCCCAGCCAGCCATGGCTGGCTGGAGAATTCTGGGAGTTGGAAGTCCACAAGTCTTAAAGTCACCAAGGTTGGGGACCCCTGCTCTAGGATATTGATCAACAGGGGTGTTTCTCAACCTTAACAACCTGAAACTGGTTGGACGTCAGCCAGCACACCACAGCACAGCTGGCTGGGGAATTCTGGGAGGTGAAGCCCACCCAGCTTCGAGGTGCCAAGATTGAGAAACATCGATCAAAAGAATGAAATGGAAATCCCCTAATTCAGCATCTCCAACCTTTGTGACTTGGCAACCCATCAGAGGGGAGGAGAACCAGGCTGTGTGAGTAGTAGGCTGGCGTGCACTAATGGGTGATATATAAGCCTAAATGCTTAATCTATCAGAACAGAGCTGGAAGGGACCTTAAAGATCTTCTAGTCCAATTCCCTGCTCAAGCAGGAGACAAGTGGCTGCCCGGTCTCTTCTTTAAAACCTCCAATGATGGAGCACCCACAGCTTCTGGTGGCAAGCTGTTCCACTGGTTAACTGTCCTCACGGTTAGGCAGTTTCTCCTTAGTTCCAGTTTGCTTCTCTCCTTGATTAGTTTGCATCCGTTGTTTCTTGTCCTGCCCTCTGGAAAATAATTTGACCCCCTCTTCTTTGTGGCAGCCTCTCAAATACTGGAATGCTACTGCTAATGCTATCAGCAGCATATAAATTTGATATAGGCTATCCTCAACTTAACAACACTTCACTCAGTGACAGTTAGAAGTTACAACGGCACTGCCAAAAGTGAGTTAGGACCATTTTTCACACTTAGGACCTTTGCAACATCCCCATGATTTGCATTAGGACACTTGGCAACTGACTCACATTTGTGACCGCTGCAGCGTCCCAGAGTCATGTGATCTCCTTTGATGCACTTCTGACAAGCAAAGTCAAAGGGGGAAACCCAGATTTGCTTAACAACCGGGTTACTGACTTATCAGCTGTGGTGATTCACTTAACGACTGTGGCAAGGGGGGGAAAGACTCACTATAACAATTTTGTCAGTTAGCCACATAAATTTGGGCTCAATCGTGGTCATAAGTTGAGGACTACCTGTAAATACATTTGATAAATCATCCTACATAATGCATCCTCCAATATAATAAAGCAGATGACTGCATTAGAGGAGTTCCATTAAAAGTGGGAAAAAATCTCCTTATTTGAGATAAGATAATAACCTTGTCATTTTTTTACTGTGGGCACAACGGCACACATCAACAATAAAATTTAGTGCCCACTCTCAAAGTGAAACACATACATGACACATACCTAAACATACTATGAACTACATATGTATAGACCCACATCCCTACATATACGTAGCAAATAAATAATAAATAATAAATACTGAATATATCTTGAATATATAACAGAAGGAGGAAGCTTGAGAGTTCACAAGGTTAATGCTGTATGGAATGAAACTATGGCTGAATCTGGATGTTCTGCTACAGATACCACAAAGCCCCCTCCTCCCAAAAGGGAACAAGGAAAACAGGTCGTGAAGAGGATGTGTAGTGTCCCAGATGATCTTACGGACCCTGCTCAAGCAGCGCTTCTGTGCTATGTCCTGGATGGGAGAGAGGGAGCTGCCAATGATCTTTTCGGCCATCCTCCTGCACCGCCTTCCTGTCTGAAGCAGGGATGCCTCCAAACCAGACTGTGATGCTGTATGACAGGATGCTCTCGATTGTCTCCCTGTAGAAAGTGGTCAGGACAGGGGAAGGAAGACGTGCTTTTCTCATGCGATGCAGAAAATTCAGGTGCTGCTGTGCCCGCTTCACCAGTTTCTCGCTGTTGAGCGACCAAGTCAGTCTACTCGTTAGCTGCACACCCAGGAATTTGATGCTGGTAACCATTTCCACAGGTGAATCATTAATGCACAGAGAATTTGTCGCTGTGCCTGCCTTTTCTGAAATCAACAATGATCTCTTTGGTTTTTCCGGTATTTAAAACTAGGCTGTTTTCCTTACACCAGTTCACCAGCCCCTCAACCTCCTTGCGGTAAGCTTCCACCTTGTCATCCTGAATAAGGCCCACTACTGTTGTATCATCTGCAAACTTCATAATATGGTTGGTGGCAAACCTAGCACAACAGTCATGGGTCGACAGGGTGAACACTTAAGATGTGCTACAAGTTTAAACTCTTTTGCCTTTCCCCATTTGGGGTTAGGATATGTGTTTCTTCAAGTCAAAGTCACTTCCCAGGTCTTTTTGTCATGTTTTCTTATTAAGTTTCTTCAGAGGCTCTGAATTTATCATTTGTGCTGGGTGGAAAGCAATAATTTGTAGTGACATCATCTAAGAGGCCTGCGGGCAAAAAGCAAGAGGGGGGGGGGAGATGTTTCACATTAGCAAGGAAAAGAAGAGAGGAAACCAGAGGGAGGTGGGAACTAAAAAGGAAATCTATCTCCAGTTCGGAGCAATAAACCAGTTTAATTCTAAAAGCTGTACAGCCTCCTGGGCACCGAGAGGATCCGTCTTCGTTAGGAAAGCCAGAAGCTGAACAGCTGCCACCTTTGTGACAGGAAGAAAAACATGACAGGGATAATTTAGGATTTTAGGGCTTCAAAAGGCAGAAAAAGGTCTTTGCTTTTCAAAGGAAAAGGAAAACTAAGAAGTTACAAACAAGCCAGTTTGGAGTGGAGCAGCATGGAGGTGTCAGTAATAAATAAATAAAATGAACAGCATGTTCTTCAGATGGGTTAACAGAGGGGTGTGAGGCCTGCTCTTTAGAGAGCTGGTCCCTAACTCTGACCTGAGATAATCAGTCTTAAGAGATTAACCATGTTATGCTGTGGATAAATACTAACATTGGGGTTAGTGGGTGATAACTGGAGAACATGCACCATTGCTGGGGATTGGGGTATTTCTTTTTTCTTTCTTCTTTTGTTTGTTTGTTTGGAAAACCTCATGAAAACCTTATGGTACCTATTTGTACTTTCAGGAATCCTGCAAGAGAGGCCGCGGTTATGCCCATTTTACAGGCAAGGAATGAAGGATGAGGCAAAGGAGAAATTATGACTTTGACCAACTCTACCCAAAATAACTGCTGGAATATCTACGGCAGTGGTTCTCAACCTTTGTAATGCCGCGACCCCCCCCCCAACCAGTCGTAAGTCGAGGACTACTCAACCGGTCGTAAGTCGAGGACTACTCAACTGGTACAGCACCGTTTGCAGAATGGGACTTTTGGCAGGCTCAGCAGGGCAGAGACAGCCTGGACAATTCCTATTGGCTTTTGAAAGCCAATAGAATTAGACTCTATTCAAGAGAGTCTATTCTATTGCTTTCAAAAGCCAATAGAATAAAAGGGAGTAGCACAGCTAAGGAAAAGGGGGAAAAAAATGGCGGACTGCGTTGTTTGGCGACCCCCGTGAAATGGTCGTTCGACCCCAAATGGGGTCCCGACCCACAGGTTGAGAACCACTGATCTATGGAGAGTCTCAATCATCCAGGTCATGGTTGTCCCAAAGGTGCTTTTTCAAGAGTCAACTGGACTTTCTTTGTTTTTCCTTGAAGACGTTTTGCTTCTCATCCAAGAGGCTTCTTCGGTTCGGACTGAATGGTGGGGAATGGAAGGACTGGCTAACGACCAGATGCCTGCAAGGATATATAAATCCTTCCATTCCCCCACCATTCGGTCAGAACTGAAGAAGCTTCTTGGATGAGAAGTGAAACGTCTTCAAGGAAAAACAAAGACAGTCCAGTTGCCTTTTGAAAAAGCAGCTTTGGGACAACTTGCTGGAATAGCTAAGCTTCTAGAGCAGGGGTGTCTAACCTTGCTCCCCCCCCCCCCCGCTCTAGAGATTCTACCTGGGCTTCGGTAGGCAGGTGAAGAGAGGAAAATGGTGTTTGAGACCAAATGTACTACAATCCTTCTCCACGTGGCTTTCACAAATCTTGCCCTTCTTTCTCTCCCTTCCTGTTAAGCTGTGCTTGAAAATGGAAGGAACTGACCTGAAAACAAGTACAGCTCTCTAATCCACAGAGAACATTTTGAAAAGCAAACTCAAGGCTGCCTGCACTGAAAAACACAACCGTTCAGTCCAGGTAAGTGATTTCTCCTTAAAACCTTCCTGAAAATGCAGAGTAAAAAAAAAAAAAATGCAGCTGGCATTGGCCAAGGTCTCAGATTCGGACCTTACTTCAAAAGTTCAGGACAAACTTCGAATGGTCGGTAAACAAATAATTGCAAGTTGAGAACTAGCTGTAATATTTTCATTGCAATGCTTCCCACTGAAGGGCCAGTTAGGGCCCAGAGAGCAGTGGAGGGGCAGATGGGTGTCTACTTACCATGTTTGCAAAATAGGAGCATCCAGGCACAAGAGAAAAACTATTAGCAAATTTCTGAGGAGGGTAAAATTTTCAGAAGTTCTCTCTCCAAAAACAAAAAACCAAACCCCAACTTCAAGGCAAGGACTCTGAAATAAAAGACACCATAGCAGACATCAAAAATGCTCCACGCTACAATATTTAATCCCAGATGCCGCTTTTCTTTCTTCTTTCTCTCCTCTTTTTTCTTCCCTAACTGTACATTCACATACATGTTTATTTGTGCGTTTAGTTTTTTTGGCCCGGGGCTAGGGACAGAGTTTTCTTCTTGCAAAAAATGAGAACCTTATCAGCACTGTTTCCTTCTCTGCAATCCAATTAAACCTCGCTCGCAGCTCTCTGCTATTCTATTTTAGTACAGAAAACTCTGCAGCTTTGGGCTGGCAAGAAAGAAAAAAGCCATCCAGCAAAGCTGAGTCAGCTACATGACACCAGCAATGCAATTTCAGGATTCTGCTCTGATTTACGTACCCGGATTTCTCGGCCATAAGGCACTTTTTTTGGCCTGAAAACTTCCCAATCCGTGTCCTCATGTGGGCAATCTCAGGTGAACAAACCTGCACAATACACCTTTATGCACTGTGATGAAGTAGTTATGTAAAACATGTTTTTTTTTTAACTTTGGTTGCTGAAGAGAAAATTTCTTCAAAGCTCATCCACATAGACCAGTGTTTCTCAACCTTGACAATTTTAAGGCATGTGGACTTCAACTCCCAGAATTTCACAGCCAGCAATGCTGGCTGTGGAATTCTGGGAGTTGAAGTCCACATGCCTTAAAATTGTCAAGGTTGAGAAACACTGACATAGACTGTCGAATGTCTACAGACTGCCCTCTGGTGCTCACGTTGGGAAATAGCACCCATCTCCGGATCCCTCGCGGTGCTAGTCTTGAATTATGTCATTTTATTAGCCCAGAAAGAGCATGTAAACAAAAAATGACAAAAAATCAAGGAAGGCTAGCACCAGGAGAATCGCAACCTTACAGCCAGATATTTCTTCCTTAGGCTCTTCTTTTCAAGATTCATCTCCGTGAGTGAACAGATTGTAGCGCTAATACTGGCAGCCCAGGGTTTCTGTTGCTAAGCAAGACAAAAAATGGTCATTAAGTCCCTTTTTCAGTGCCCTTGTAACTTTGAAGAGTCCCTAAATGAACTGTTGCCCCTGTATTGTTCTTAGTGTACAGTGTCATCTGTGTCAGGTTATCAAGGATAATGGGAAATTCAAATTAAAGCCGGCTTAATAAATCGTGCGTAGCTAGATACACAGACAGACAGACCCTTTATTGGCTGGAAAGATTAAACACATTTCTGAAACTCTTGAGAAATCTATAACAGAAGAGGAAAAGAATTAATGAGTGGATTTCCTGGGACACCACAATGACTGGCAAAGTGACCGTAAGGTTAGTTATTAAGAAAGAGAGGAGAGAATAAAAATATATAGCATCCGAGGAACAAGCAGTGGGATATGAATATTTAAATACAGATGCCTTTCCTTTTTTCCATGCAGCTAAAAAAAAAAACAAAGTGGGTTTAGTCATCCCAAGAGCCTGGAGAAAGCAAATGTTCTCTCTTAGGTTGATTTGTATTAGATTCTTATTTCGCTTTTTCCATCTGATTTCTCCATTAGGGTTTTTACAAAGCACAGTGTGAGCGAACAGCTTTCTAGCTAAAGGCAACCTTAGCGTTACCAAGAACCTGAAAGTCAGACTTTGGGGAATACTTGGATGATTCAGAGATAGTTTAAAAGCAAAAATGCCAATTCAGAAGCTCAACATCTTGTTTGTTAGTCTCAAAGGAGTGCCTTTCTCCCCTCCCCCCCTGCAAACACACCATTGGGAGCAGCAAACACCTGGGCAGGGCGATTTGAACAATTTTAATTTTAATCAATTTCCTACTGGTCACTTGAGTAGAAAAAGTTGCATCCTGCTGGATAATAAAATCCAGTGAATCGATTAAAAAAAAGAGTTTTGAGGTGCAGACCCCATTTTGATCTTTTGCTCCATCCATGACCTTCCGAAGGAAGCTTTGCAAGGAAACAGGTGCCCGTGATAATGTGGAATGATGAACAATCACTAGAATAATGATGTGTCTGCATAATTACTGAAATAGTGCTGTGTTAGTAGTATGTGACTAACCTAATGTGCATTACACTCGGATACAATGTATGTAGCAAACTCTCCATTGTATACCTGTGAGAGATGAACCTAATGTATTACAATGTGTATTTCAATGTGTATTCCTTTGTTCCTGAGGGGGGGAAAAAAGGAAAGTATAAAACTGAAGTCTGAACCCGCCCTCGGGGTTCAGAATTGCTGTTGCTATTGCTTCTGAACCTGCGCAATAAATCTCTCTGCTAAAACCCTCTGGCATTCATAAGAGTCCTTTCGTTTTCCACAAGAATGATGTTTCTCTAGAACAGTGGTTCTCCACCTGTGGGTTGGGACCCCATTTGGGGTCGAACGACCATTTCACAGGGGTCGCCAAACAATGCAGTCCGCCATTTTCCCCCCTTTTCCTTAGCTGTGCTACTCCCTTTTATTCTATTGGCTTTTGAAAGCCAATAGAATAGACTCTCTTGAATAGAGGCTAATTCTATTGGCTTTCAAAAGCCAATAGGAATTGTCCAGGCTGTCTCTGCCCTGCTGAGCCCGCCAAAAGTCCCATTCTGCAAACAGTGCTGCACCAGTTGAGTAGTCCTCGACTTACGACCGGTTGGGGGTCGCGGCATTAAAAAGGTTGAGAACCACTGCTCTAGATCCCCAAGGGTCTCAGCTGCAAAGCTCCTGACTTTTCAGTGGCTGCTCCATATTTCAAAAACTGAACATTGCTTAGAGAGCAACTTTGCACATTTAGACTTCGGCCTCATAAAAATGAAGGGTTTCTGCTGCCTTGCTTGGCTCTTGGCCAGATGGAGATGTAGTAGTTTCCTCTTGGTCATTGTCTCTAAAGGAGCTGCATGTTGAGTTCATCAGGGCTGGAAACCAAAACACACAGATGGGGCTGCTCTCTCGCCTTAGAGGTCAACTGCTCAGTTTGCATGTAAGAGTTGGAAGACTCTGATATGATAGCCATCTTCCAGTACTTGAGGAGCTGTCACAGAGAAGAAAGGGGCCTCTTCTTCTTGAAAGCACCTGAGGACAGGACAAGAAGTAATGGATAGAAGCTTATCCAAGAGAGAAGCAACCTAGAACTAAGGAGAAGTCTCCTGACAGCTAAAACAATCAACCAATGGAAAGACTTTCCTCCAGAAGTTGTGGGTGCTCCATCACTGGAGGTTTTCAAGAAGAGACTGGACAGCCGTTTATCTGGGATGGTACAGGGTCTCCTGCTTGAGCAGGGGGTTGGAATAGAAGATCTCCAAGATCCCTTCCCATCCTCCTATTATATGTTCTATGAATCCCTAGACATAATACCATATGGCCAGGGGGATAGCCAAGCCAACAATTTTCTTTTCAACAAAAGTTGAACAGCAACATTAAAATCTACAAGGGAATGTCCAGATCAGGTGGAGGATACTAGAAGATCAGTAGAAACAGACGCTGGGATGGATCGCTGCATCTTTCTGTTCTAGAGATGACCCTAAATTTAAGCCTGGTAGTTCAGCAACCCTGGGAATCAGCCAGTGGGGCCCGTAGCAGTTGCTTTTAACCTCGCTAACCTGCCACTGTCAGCCGCAGCTGTGGCTCACATGTCAGAAGCAATTGCATCTCTTGAGGGCAGGAAAATTCAGGTGGCTTTCAGTTAAACCCTTAAACTGTGAGGGGGAAGGGGGGGAGGAGGAGGAGGAGGAGAAGAAAAAGAAGGAATAATCAACTTTTGCAGCATAAAAAAATAGCAGTCTTGTTGAGATGAGACTTTCTTAACAACCAGAACGGTTGCTTTATCCCACCCAGTGTTCACTTAACAATCATCACAAAAACGGTAACATTGGGCTAGTCACATGGGTGTCGTGCTTATTGCAAGCATAATGGACAGGCTCCAGTATGGTCATCAGGTGAGGACTTCCTGTACCTCCAGGCTGCTAATTTTCATGGAGACACCGTGGAGTTGGTGGCAGCGATGTTGAGGAGGCCAGAAGGCCTTCTCTTGGTCACAGTCCCTGAGATTTTATTAACCATCCCCCCACCCCACCCAAACTGAACAAAGAGACCTACTGTAAAGCCAACAATGCTCCCCACCCATGGAGCAGGTGCATGGGTTAGTCATTCCCTTCCAGAACTGAGCTCAGCAACCTTCCCCAGGGGGGGTCTCTGATGATTGGGTGGGACGTATGGTCTTCATCACTCCAAGCGGGCAGCTCGGAAGAAACGGGCTCTGCTGGTAAAACTAGGGCTTGATCCAGGCCACAATTCAATTATGCAGCCGGAGATTCAATTTGACGAGCAACGAATGTCTTCTTGGGCCGAGGAAGAGAACATCAACGCAGCAGGCAAATTCATGCTCTGACAGCTTAAATTAAGATGAGGCTTTGCCAGATGTCCGTTTTTCCCTCGCAGATAATTCAGTTCAGCCCCTATCAGATGGGGCCTCCAGGGGCTGGGCGTGAGTCCTGTTTGTCTTGGGAAGTTGGTTGAAAGCTTGAGGGAAAGTACAAAAACTCAGCATAGAGCATCAGCCATGAACCATAGGGCCAGAAGGGACATGGGAGGTCTTCTAGTCTAGGCTGGCTCAGAAATTCTGGGAGTTGAAGTCCACGAGTCATAAAAGAGCCAAGGTTGCCTACCCTTGTAGACCAACCCCCTGCCAAGGCAGGAGACCTTAGGCCAGTGGTTCTCAACCTTTTTAATGCCGCGACCCCCCCAACTGGTCGTAAGTCAAGGACTACTCAACCAGTTGTAAGTCGAGGACTACTCAACTGATGCAGCATCATTTGCAGAATGGGACTTTTGGGGGGCTCAGCAGGGCAGAGACAGCCTGGACAATTCCTATTGGCTTTTGAAAGCCAATAGAATTAGACTCTATTCAACAGAGGATGGAGGGGGGCCTCATTCTGTTTTCCACTGCAAGGAGCAGAAAAGGTTTGGATGCTTGGCAACTGACCTGCATTTATGATGGTTGCAGTGTCCTGGGGTCACGTCATCCCCTTTTGCGACCTTCTGACAAGCAAAGTCAATGGGAAAGCCAGATTCACTTAACAACCGTGTGACTCACTTAACAACTGCAGTGATTCGCTTAACAACGGTAGCAAGAAAGGTTGTAAAATGGGACAAAACTCACTTAGCAAATTTCTCACTGAGCTACATAAATTCTGCGCTCAATTGTAGTCGTAAGTCGAGGACTACCTGTATTCTGCTGTCTCCAGGTAGAGAGAGAGAGAGAGATGATGGAAAAAAAGATAATGGATGGAAAGATAGATAGATAGATAGATAGATAGATAGATAGATAGATAGATAGATAGATAGATAATGATAGATAGATAGATAGATAGATAGATAGATAGATAGATAGATAGATAATGATAGATAGATAATGTTAGATATAGATAATGATAGATAGATGATAGAGATAGATAGATACATAGATAGATAGATAGATAGATAGATAGATAGATAGATAGATAGATAGATAGATAGATGTCATCTATGTGGATTTTGTAGAGACAGTGGAGGAGAGATAAATTGCAGTTCATGTGCCAGAGAAGCCAAACATCCTTCTACTTAAGTTCCTTAATCTAATCATATCCTGTTTTCTGAGTAATACGGTTTTATTCAACAGAACAATTCACCTTTTATCATATATATGTAGCACTGCTAAAATAGACTATAATTTCTTCCCCATTTCCAGCAGGGACCGTCCTTTTAAAATGGGTAGCTTGTTATTTACTTACTTACTTATTAAATTTGCTTGCTGCCCATCTTGCCATGATGGGCAGCTTTCTCTCTGTGTTGCTAAAACTCAAAAAAATTAAACCAGGGACTGTTGCAATTGCAGTATTATAAGCATCCACCTTTTACATGTGTGCAATGTGCGGTTTTGAGATTTATCCACGCTGCCCATTGATGTGGGCCTGGCATGGTGGGATTTCCCCACAGTGCTAAACTGTGGTTTGCTTAATCCT
The DNA here is from genome assembly GCF_016545835.1 of Crotalus tigris. Lineage (NCBI taxonomy): Eukaryota > Metazoa > Chordata > Lepidosauria > Squamata > Viperidae > Crotalus > Crotalus tigris. The sequence goes on from NW_024096563.1 coordinate 1,045,290, forward strand.
CATTTGTTGAATAAACCCCAATCCAAATAAGACCGCATTCAAAACAGGCTGGCTAGCCACTGCGCCAATCCCTCCTTTCTCCTTGTTTTGCCCTACGTGACTTTCCAGCAATTTGGCCTTGGAAACGCAGCTGTGAATGAGCCGAGAGACAGCCGGCTTCTGCATTTATTCCTAATTAAAATCAATGGCCTTGATGTGAAATGCGACAGCAGATCCTGTTCATTTGGTGATTGCAGCAAAGATTCAGCAGGGATTGTCGGTCATAAATGTTTCAGTCCCGGGATTTGCAGCAAGTGATTTGATTCATTCTTCCTTCCAGGCCTGAACACTTGCTGTGCTTAACTTAATAATTATAAATAATGAATTGGGAGGGTGTTTGTGTCTGTATTGCAACCTCAGTTTTATCTCTGGTCTGGGGGCTGATCTTTGCACTAAGGGACCCCTCTTCAACCCTTTGCAGCTGAAATGGCACTTTCCCCTGTCCAGGCAGTCCTCAACTTACAAGGGTTTGTTTAGTGACTGTTCAAAGTTACAACGGCATTGAAAAAAGCGAGTAATGACTGTTTTTCTCACTTACAACCATTGCAATATCCCATGGTCATGTGATCAAAAGTCAGATGCTTGGCAACTGACTCACATTTATGACTGTTGCCATGTCCCGGGGTCATATGATCCACTTTTGCGACCTTCTGACAAAGTCAATGGGGGGGGGGGGAAGCCAGAGTCACTTCACAACCGTGTTACTAATTTAACAATGGCAGTGATCCATTTAACAAATGTGGCAAGAAAAGTCGTAAAATGGGCCCAAACTCGCTTAACAAATGTCTTACTTAGCAACGTAAATTCTGAGCTCAGTTGTCCTCAATAATTCGAGGACTTACCCCGTATTCTCCATATCTCTGCCCAGGAATTGTTTGCATTTTAAGAACAAAATGAAGATTCGGTTACTACTTTCTGTCAAATGGTTCTCAGCCCTTCCTTTGAGCACTGCGCAAGTTTTATTCTCTTTTGGAGAATAAAAGGTTTCACTGCTCACATTATTTGGGAGAAGCTATTTTGGGGTCCTGTGCAGTAAGTAGAAGGGGGGGGGGGGAATCACATTTTGTTTGATGCAGCAGTTCCACAATCCATTTCATCAAAGAAAGGACAGTTTTACAAGAAGGTACTTAAAAACCAGAAAGGCGGGGGGGGGGACATTGTGAGGGAAATCACTTTGCTGAAAATGAGCTAGAATCGAGCAGTTGGCAGCTTTACGGCAGGAGGCAAAATTTGGCCCTAGGGACTCACAATCATTTGGAGTGTAATCCCAAACACATCTCTCTGCTGATGGGAGTGACTTGAAAACTGCCTGGAAAAGAAACAGGGTGGCAATAAAAGACTGCATTGTGAGATGTGTCTAGTCAGGTTTTCAGCCATCTGTGTACTTTTTCAAAATCTTATTCCATCACCACAATTATCCCTTTGTCCACGTCATAACTTCTGTGCATGGGCTATTCTTATTGGACTATTTTGAAGAAGTGCATTCTTTCCTTACATGTTCCTCCCACCCTGATTTTTATGGACTTCAACTCCTAGAATACCCCACCAAAAGAGCTTTTTTGATCCTCCATGGAAGAGTGTTGATTCTTCAAAACAGTCCTTCTCAACCTTGGCCATGTGAAGATGGGTGGACTTCAACTCCCAGAATCCCCTAGCCAGCTATGGGAACAGGAGAAAGCTGTACCTTTACCTACATTTCTGGCTGGTTTGACTTTACTTGTACTGCAAAGCAAAGATCAGGCTTCTGTTCCTTCTGATCTAGCTGTAAATTCGGCACTTCCTACGCATGCGAAATTAATCTTTAAAACTCAGATGGCTGAGTGCATAAGACAGAGCGGGCTCCCGTAGGGTTAGGTGAGCATTTATGTGAAATATATGTCCTCTGATCCGTTGCACTGAATCGTAGCATGCTAAATGATTTATAGGGGAAAACAGGCTAATTCTGGTGGTGTAGAAATTCAAGAAAGCCATAAATAATGAAGGCAGGAGAAGCAATTATTTGGGTATGAATTAGTTGAGTACTAGGCCCGACATCGGAAGGGGGTGAAAAATAGAGAGATAGACTCAGCATCTTGGCTTTCAAAATATCGATGTCAAAAATATGTTCTTGGAAACCCAGCGGTGCTTTTCCAAAAGGCGACTGGTCTTCCTTAGTTTAGTTTTGTTTTTTTCCCTTGAAAACATTTCCCCTCTCATCCTAGAAGCTTCTTCAGTTCTCGGTTGAGAAGCAAAATATTTTCAAGGGAAAATAAACCCAAGAAAGGGTTAACTTGGGTTAACACAAGTGCTGCAAACTTTCAAACGATCGAAGAGTGGAAGCAGAAATGGAGATTGTATTCTGACCTCACTTTGGTATCCTTGCAGGGAAAAGGACCATCTCAGACAGAGATGAACAAGGGATGGAGGCAAATAATAATAATAATAATAATAATAATAATAATAAAAAATTAACTGTAGCATGTAGCTGTTGTGCAACTGAACAGTGGGAGCCAAACAACAGTTACCCCCCAAAAAAACCTTCAGGCTCTGAAGGTGCGCATCCTGGGGATGGTTTGTATTTAATTTGATGGATCATAAACTCCACCGCAGGCCGGCTAGTTCTCCTTTGTTTATTGGTCTTTCAGAATTTGCAGAAGATGCATTACTCATTAGAAAATCACTCTGAAAAAGGAGGCAGGGGGCTGGGGACAGGTCTCCTGCAAGCAAAGGCTCTCAGCTGTGTTAATAGTTCAATCAGGATTTATCTACCGGTCATTTAGCCCAAGGAAAGCTAACTAAAAATCTTCAAATGCACAAAAACGTAATAGCACCTCAGAACATTGCTTGTTTTCCTAGTACTCTCCAGGATGCTTTAGGGCTCAATATGCAGATAGTCCTTGACTTGTTTAGTGACCGAAGTTGCAACAGCACTGAAACAAGTTTTTCACACTTATGACCGTTGCAGCATCGCTGTGGTCACGTGCTCAAAATTCGGGCTCTTGGCAACCAGCACATATTTATGACGGTCACAGTGTCCCGGGGTCACGTGATCACCTTCCCAGAAGGCTTCTGACAAGCAAAGTCATTGGTGGAAGATAGATTCATTTAATGACCGCATGACTCATTGAACAGTGGTCTGCTTAACAACTGTGACCAAAAAAAAAGTCATAAAATGGGCCAAAACTCACTTAACCAACTGCCTTGCTTAGCAATGGAAATTTTGGGCTCACTTGTGGTCATGAGTAGAGAACCAACGTTTGGCGTTTGTAAATGCTATGAAGTTGCTTTTAATTTCTTTCCTGGCTCTCCTCCAGAGGCTCTGTCGGAAAATCTAGTATTTTGTGGTCCTTTGCTGCCCTCTTGTGGTTGTCTATGCCATTAAAGCTTTTGTTCCATTGAACTAATTTTTTTCTATACTTCCACTGGGCCCTTTTTCAAGAAGGGCCGTGAGAAAAACTATTTTATATATATATTATTAGTTTTTATAGGAGTAGGAATAAGGTGGGGTTGGGATTGGGGTTGGGATTTGGGTTAGGGTTAGGGTTGGGGTTAGGGTTTTTACAAATAACATTTTCAATATTTAGCAAACAGCATAATGTCTGGTTCATGTGTTTAAAGCAAAAAACAATGAGTAAGTTAATTATCATAAACAATATGTTCATTAATCGCTCGATGGTCTTCTTCTTGCTAATATATATTCAAAGTTACATATCACATTCCTTTCTCTCTAATTCATTTTTCTAGCCATTGATAAAAAATATCCCACGTTCTAAAATATACTTTTTTCTCTTTTATCTTTAAAGTCAATCTATCCATTTCTGCACACTCTAAAATTTTCTTAATTAATACTTCTTCAGTTGGTAAATTTTCATTTTTCCAATATTGGGCAAATACAATTCTTGCTGCAGTTAGTACATATAGAATTAAATATATAGTCTTTCTTGTAATTTGCTCCTATTGTTCCTAACAAGAATAATTCTGGCTTAAAGTCTATTTGTTTTTTAGTCATTTGTGAGAAAAACTATTGAAGCTTCTTTCTCCCACCTTGACCCCAAATCTTGGCAAAAATCTCCTGCATGAATAGAAATACAAGGGAGAGAAAAATCAGCTTGGGGGAGGTTACCCGTTTCCAACAATGCGGCATATTTAAAGCCTGCCTCTCCAAGGATCATGCTTTATTTGTGTAATATAATAAATTGTGCCATTTATTTTTCAAATTTGTAGAGCTACTCAACTCATGTTTAGGAATCTGGGTGGCTTACAACAGTGGAAAGAATTTAAATCAACAATGCCACAGTTTAAAAAAAAAAAAAGAATATAAAAGCATATAAAAATTTCATCAAGCATCCTAAAAATTCGTGAACTTCACAGCTGAGACAACCACATCTATTAATAAGGCTCGGTACAACCCCTGTATGTATTTTTCCCCATTTTATCCTGCTTTTCTTTTTATTTTAAAATATAACCAGTCCGGAGACGTTCTAAAGCTCTGAAGGCCTTTAAAAAAATAAAGGGACGTTGTGAAGTAGAAACGTAATTAAGATGAATATAAGTGAGTGTAATAAAATAACTATCATAGCCAGGAACCACAAGACAGCTTGAAAACAACAAACGGCAAACATCAGTCACAACCTAAATACTGAAATCAGCCGGAGGAAAGGTTTTAGTAATCATAAAAAGCTATTTTCCTTCACACCTCAACTTTAGCAAGTACCATCAAAACTGTTGAGGACAGGAAATTCCGCAATGAAGGACTCTTATTGCTTTTTAGGACTGGAAGTGCTGATGGTGGGCTGGCAAGCAAAAATATTTTGGGCAACACACACCACACTCTCAAAGCTTTAAACATTTTTTCTGGAGGAGGCACAGTGGTGAAATCCAACTAAATTCAAAAATCAGGAGCTTGGCAAACACCTTTTCAGATTAACACAGTTTAATAAAAAGTTTCACATTATTGTTGTTGTTGTCACACACCCAGCCAGATGTTTCAACTGGACTTGGCATTTTTATCCACCTATTGACCACTTTCTAAAGACCTGGGATAGACAGATGTGGTTGTTTGATAGTGTTGAGGGAGGCTCAGCCAATTTCACTGTATACATGTTACACTTTGATAATGAAGGGTTTATTTATTTATTTTTATTTATTGATAGTCTCATTGCAAAATGTAAGCTGTTCTAAATAAAGATGCCTTTTGCAATTGACCGACGGTGATTTTGTCAGTGCCGCCTATGGTATTTAAATGGTGCTCCAGATATTTTGGGATGGTTTTTATTCTGGGTTGATCACACAATCAACCAGATGTTTAGACTGGAATACGGTATTTTTGTCCACCTATTGAATTAAAGGTATTGTAGGAAGTAAATCCATAGGGATTTTGTCAATTGCAAAAGCCAGCTTTATTTGGAACTTATATCTTGCAACAGTACTTTTAATGCCACCAAACAACATTTGCAACATACAAGTTTAATAAACTATAATGGTTTATAATTTCAATTGTAAGTGGTTATTATGATTTGGCACAGTCAGCCGGATATTCAGACTGGATTTGACATTTTTATCCACCTATTATTAATTTTTATTATTAGGCGTGAACTATTTTCTTATAAGCAGGTCTATGTACCATCGCCAAGAGCTGGCGATAAGATCAACTACCTTTTATTGAAGCAATGCACTGCTTTGAAAATAATTTTTGGTTAATTGAATGGAAGATAAAGACTCTCTCTCTTCCCTCCCCCCCCCTTTCATTTTTCCACCTCTGCAAATTTTGATGCAGCTACGCAACTTGAGGTGACGTTACAAAGGAAAGTTGTCTACTTGGATGTAATTGCTTTGGAAATGGGTAAGTTTTTTTTTTTAATCTTCTGAGAATGATATCCCAGTTTACCTGCATTTATTTGGAGCGAAGATTTGCTAGTTTTAATTAGTTTCTAATGAATGCATGTGCTACAGTGTTGTGATATTCCCCGGCCTAAGTACACACGCTCAGAAGATAGCAGTCTGAATGCAGCACCAGTGGCACATAATTGTAAAGATGTATTTTTTTAAAAAATGGCTAAGATGAGATTTTGGTAGGCCCAGAAGCCCACGGAAGAGAAGCTTTTTTTCAGAGGGAGTTATTTTAAAGATAGTGTTAAAAAAAGATAGCCTTAATGTGTTTGATTGGATCAGCTGCCCTTAAAAGTGAATTTTTCTTGCAAGTCACCCTATTTGTTCCCACAGGGTGCAACGTAACTTTTTCCTCTGGCTTAGATCCCAACTCCCATTATCCCCAGTGAGCCTCAGACCAATAAACACCTTTCACAGGGTGGATTTTGATGATTTCAGCTCCCATCATCCTTTCACCAGGAAACAGGAAGATTCTGTGGAGGGCACCAAGTTGGGGAACTATCTGCCCCGACCAGCCTGCCCCCCCCAAAATCAAATTCCATTGTCCCATCCTTGTGGGGATGATGGGACCTGAAGTCACCTTGGAGAGAGGGATGAAGGGAAGTAGATGCTTTTTAGAGCCCAACCCCATCCTCTTGGGGACGATGGGAGATGGAATCCACTGAGTTTGGAGAGGAAAGCAGGAAAGGAGGGGAGGCAACTCTGACCCAATTGCTCTGAGGATGATGGGAACTGGAGTCCTCCTTATTTGTGGGGGAGGTAACCCTTCTCTACTGGGGACTGCCTCCATCCTTGGTGAGGATGGGTGCTGAAGTCCTGCTGGGGGAAAGGCAGCCCCTTCCCCACCGGAGACCCCCCCATTCTTGGGGATGATGGGTGCTGGAGTCCTTGTTGGAGGAGAAGCAGCCCCTTCCCCATTGAGACCCCTTTTTCCTTGGGGATGATGGCCCTGGAACTCCCTGGAGGGGAGGCGGCCTCTTCCCCACCGGGGACCCCTCCCCACCGGGGACCCCTCCATCCTTGGGGATGATGGGTGCTGGAGTCTTCGTTGAAGGAGAAGCAGCCCCTTCCCCATCGAGACCCCCTCTATCCTTGATGGCCCTGGAGTTCCCCTGCAGGGAGGGGGGAGAGTCAGCCCCTTCCCCACCGGGGACCCCTTCATCCTTGGGAACGATGGACACTAGAGGCCCTCTTCGGGGTTCGTTTGGGGAGAAGCAGCCCCTTGCCTATCAGGACCGTTGCATCCCTGGGGACGATGGGTGCTGGAGTCCCTCCTTGGGCAGGGCCAACCCCTTCTCCTTCGGCACCCCCTCCCTCCTCGGGGATGATGGGCGCTGGAGTCCCTCCTTGGGCAGAGCCAACCCCTTCTCCTTCGGGACCCCCTCCCTCCTCGGGGATGATGGGCGCTGGAGTCCCCCTGGCTGGCCAAGGCAGACCCTTCCCCAGGGGCCGGGCCGGGACCCCTCCTCCTTCCCTCCCCCCTCCCTCCCTGGCGGGGGGGCGGGGCGGGGGAGGGCGGGGAAGGGGCGGCCCGGCGGGGCTCGGCCGGGCGGCGGGTGGGGCCGGCTGGGCTGGGCTGGGGCGGCGAGGCCTGGAGCGGCGCGGCGATGCGGCCAGGATGGCCGTCTCGGGGCTGAAGGCCGAGCTGCGGCTGCTCGAGTCCATCTTCGGCCGCGACCACGAGCGCTTCCGCATCGCCTCCTGGAAGCCCGACGAGCTGCACTGCCTCTTCGTGCCCCCCGCCGCCCCCGGCCCGGCCCCGCCGCCGCCGACGCCGCTCGCCATCCACTGCAACATCACGGTGCGCCGGGGGGGGGGGGAGGCGGGTCGGGACGGGCGGGGGTCGCGGTCGGGTCTTCTCCCCTCCTTCTCCCGGCCCCGCCGGCCGGCTGAACCCCCCCCCACAGGGAATTGGGGAGGGGGCACCGGGGCTGCCCCTCGCCCCCCCCTCCAGGCTGCCAGTGGGGAGGGGGCTGGTGGTCGCAGGGCAGACGTGGGGCCGAGGGAGTCTCTCTCCCCCCCCTTTGGAGAGCGGGCACTGCCGGGGGGGGGCCCGAGGAGGACCCCTCCCCCCCAAAGCTGGAGGGTCTCGTCTAGAGGCGGAGCGGGGGGGGGGTCGGGCAGAAAGCCGGGCTCGACGGGGAGAGGACGCCTTCCTTCGGGGAGGGGGGGAAGGGGAAGCGCCCCCCAGCGCTGCAAGCCGCCGCTGAACTCTGTGCAGGCTCAGAGGCTGGAGCCCGTCGCGGGCCAAGGTTGGCCCGACGCTCCGGAAAGCTTGGGAGGGGAGTGGGTGGGTGGGTGTGAGGACGCCGCCAGAAACCGCACGTCCCTTCCAAGGCGTTGGGGGGGGTGTGTGTGTTGTGTTGTGTTGTGTGTGTGAGAAGGACTACATGTCCCATCTTAGAGAAAACCTGGCTGGCGGTGGGAAAACTCTCCCCCCCCCCCAATTCAGATCTCTCGTCTGTCTTTCTCTCTCCGGAAATTGGGCTTGAACTCCCCAAGTTTTGAAAGGCGAATGGGAAAGGAAATGTCCCCCCCCCTCCCGTCGCTTCCCCCCCCCCCCCGTCTTTAAACAAACAGTGTAGCTTTCGGCTCGATTTTGCAACAAACAGGAAGCCCAAACATTGGAAGACGCCGCTGCGCTCGGCTCCTTCCGCTCCGAGTTCTGACCTAGGGCTTAATTTTTTTTTTTTTTTAAAGGGATGGGGTAGGAGGGAGCAAAGGCCTTTCCCCCCCCCTCTTTTTTTGCCCCCCCCCCCTAGGATTAAAGGGGCTGTTTCTGAATGAAGGGAGAATTCAAAAGCCTCCACTGGTTAGCATTGCAAGGAACTGGGGGGGGGGGAAATAAAATAAAATAAAATAAACCCTCTTCTTTTCTAATACAGGTTGTTCTCAACTTATGGAGCCCAAAATTTCTGTTGTTAAGGGAGACGGTGGTTAAGTGAGATTTAAGACCTTGTCAAGTGAATGATTGCAGTTGTTAAGTAACAAGGGGGGGGGGGTAAAGCAAAGCTGGCTTTTGCTTGTCCGAAGGTCGCAAAAGGGGATCACGTGACCTCAGGATGCTGCGACCGTCATAAATATGAGTCGGTTGCCAAGCGTCTGTATTTTGACTAGGGATGCTGCGACGGTTATAAGGGGTGAAAAAATGGTCCCAAATCACTTTTTTTCAGTGCCGTTGTAACTTTGAACGGTCATTAAATGAACGGTTCAGAGGAGGGTTACAGTTCATTTCGGAACCAGCCTTGGTACGCTTGAAAGAGGTGGATTTTCTAATAGAGAAGCAGGCAAAAATATTCCTCTCTCATCTTTAAGCCTGGAATTAAGGAGGGGGTGTCCGAAGCAACTCCTGTTGAATTAAAGGAAGTGAGGTAGACTTAGGCAGACCCCATTCAAAAGTAAGATTTTGCCAGGGCAAAAGATTGTGTAATTTGGGATCTCTCCAGCTTGGCCTGGCCATTTCCAACCTCCCTTCAAATGAGCTTCTACTTTATCAAAAATTAGGAGGGCATTTGGGAGTAGAATTAGGCCTGAAGGGAAGATCCATCACTGGAGGTTTTTAAGAAAAGACTGGACAGCCATTTGTCTGAAATAGTATAGGGCAGGGGTAGGCAACCTTGGCTCTTTTATGACTTGTGGACTTCAACTCCCAGAATTCCTGAGCCAGCCATGCTGAGGGGAAAGGGAGAGGTTTCCAAGCTGAGCCATGCTGGCTCAGGAATTCTGGGAGTTGAAATCCACAAGTCATAAAAGAGCCAAGGTTGCCTACCCCTGGTATAGGGTTTCCTGCCTGAGCAGGGGGTTGGACTAGATGATCTCCAAGGTCCCTTCCGATATTATTATTATTATGGATCATCACATAGTCAGCCAGATGTTCAGACTGGATTTGGCATTTTGTCTACCTATCGAGTCCTTACCCAGGACCTGGGATAGGCAGATGTGGATGTTTGATGGTATTACAGATATCGTCGCAGGATGGAAGCAGTTCCTAATAAGGCCGCCTTTTGCAATTGACTAATAGCGAATTTGTCAATGCCAATGGTGTTCAAGTGGTGCTCCAGTTGTTTTGGGATTGCACCCAAGGAGCCTATGACTATTGGTACTACCCTTGCTTGCTTTTGCCACAGTCTTTCTATTTCTATTTGTAGGTCTTTGTATTTTGTTATCTTCTCCAGTTCTTTCTCTTCTATTCTGCTGTCTCCAGGCACTGCCACGTCCACTATCCAGACTTTTTTGTCTTTCTTATCGACAATTGTTAAGTCTGGGGTGTTATGTTGCAGGTGCTTGTCTGTTTGAATTCTGAAGTCCCAGAGCAGTTTAATTTTATCATTTTCTATGACTTTCTCTATTTTATGATCCCACCAGTTTTTGCTTACAGGCAAATGATATTTTTTGCAGATCTTCCAATGCACCATTGTTGCTACTTTGTCATGCCGCTGCTTGTAGTCAGTCTGTGCAATCTTCTTGCAACAGCTTACCAGGTGGTCCACTGTTTCTTCAGCTTCTTTGCATAGGCGGCACTTACTGTCTGTTGCTGTCTTCTCAATTTTGACTTTATATGCATTTGTCCTTAAGGCTTGGTTTTGTTGTTGTTGTTGTTGTTATTATTATTATTATCATCCCTCTTGGAAGCATTCAGATTTAATGCAAACACCAAATAAAACTCCTAACCTTGCAAATGGATAACATAAAACCTTTTCATTGGAATTTTTCTTCTTAATTTCTTGATCCACTTTAGTTTCGGATCAAGGGTTGAATGGCAGGAAACCCTGACGTTGACATCGGCTTTTCCAGGCAGAGCAGGGAGTGAGTAATCCATAGCACTCCTGCTATGGGTTACTCACTGGGGCTTAACAGGGCCCCAGTTTGGCGTGGGCATTTGTATGGGCTAAACTGGAGTCCTGTAAGAACTTGTCCCAGCTTTGCCCGGACAGGCAGTGTTCTGGTTCCGGCAGTGATCCTGCTTGGCAGGCAGAACCCCCCCCCTTTTATTTTGCAATCGCTCTCCGGCTGGCTTCAATTTCCCTCTCCCCAAGGGGGTCAGGGATCACAGTTTGCAAATCCCTAGGATAATTTGCTTAAAAGCGGTGATATCTGTATAGACCAGGGGCAGGCAACCTTGGCTCTTTTATGACTTGTGGACTTCAACTCCCAGAATTCCTGAGCCAGCATGGGGGAAACTATGGCCCCCTCATGACTTGTGGACTTCAACTCCCAGAATTCCTGAGCCAGCGTGGAGGAACTATGGCCCCCTCATGACTCGTGGACTTCAACTCCCAGAATTCCTGAGCCAGCATGGAGGAACTATGGCCCCCTCATGACTCGTGGACTTCAACTCCCAGAATTCCTGAGCCAGCATGGTTCAGCTTGGAAACCTCCCCCTTTCCCCTCAGCATGGCTGGCTCAGGAATTCTGGGAGTTGAAGTCCACGAGTCATAAAAGAGCCAAGGTTGCCTACCCCTGGTATAGACCATGGAGAGAATCCTCCATTGAGTGCAGTTGTAACTATGAATAGTCACTAAACAAACTGTTGTAAGTCAAGAAATACCTGTATTTTTATTATGGTTGGGGGGAGAAATCAGTTATGGTAGAATTGAATATGACATTATGCATATATTTAATTTGGTGGTTGGGGGCTAGAGAAAAGCATTTGGCCCTGGAAGACAGAATCTTGTAATGGGCAGAGGGAGAGAGCAACGGGGGGGGGGGGTTGCCTGGAGCATGGCATGGTGGTCAGTATACAACTGGGGGGAGGAGTAGGAGGGGGGGCTGCCTGTAGCTCAAAAATCCTCTGTTTGCAGAGCCTGGGGTGCCTTTTTACAATTGGCCAGTACGGTTTCTGCCTTTTTAAACCAGCCAGAAAATATTAATGTAATCCCTAAAGGCAAAGTTTAAAATACTCTCCTGGTCACTTTTGACTTTTCTTGGCAGTATATGGAAGAGGTTTGATGTTGCTGCTTATTTTATTTTTCCCAGCCTCCCATTCTGGCACACCATGGTTGTCCCCCTCAACCAAACACCAACCAGATCCAGCCATGTTTGGACCCGGTACTCTTCCCCCAAACCCTTTTTGCAGGGAATTAAATGGGAGATCAGCCCAGTGGGGCCTCCCTCCCTAGCCCTGCTTTTCATCATCAAAATATGTTCCTTTTCCTGAGCTGCCTCAAAATGTTGGTGAGGGTCCTGAGTGGGAAGCCCCTAGCAGGAATTCCATTTGGGGAATGCTGTTCTCAAGAGACGGGAGATCCGGATCGAGCAATGGCGAATGGCAGAGAATCACAGGAGATTGAGGAAAGGAGATTCCATGCTGTGGGGATTGTGTTGAGTTGAACTAGAAATACACACAGGAGTTGTCTGCTGGCAAAGAAGTGCAGACAGGCTGGGAGGGAAGAGTCCGAAAATCAAAAGGAGGCTGGCAGAGATCCTGGGGGTTGGGCGAGATTGAAAAATAATCAAGATCATCCTAGTTTTGAGCGGAGACCAGGATTATTTCTGGGACAAAAATATCCAGATCTCCTGCTCCTTAAATCTCACTTAGCTCTGTTGCTTAACTACAGGAGCTGCTCAGTCCTGAATCTGTAAAATGGGACTCAGAATATTTCTGATGGGATTCCTCCCCTCCTTACCAAGCTGTTGTGCAGATTAGATTGATTTCTTCCTCTGCTGTAGCCATGGCTGGTTTAAAGGAGGGTTTGTTGCCTAGGCCAAAGTTGACGAAGTTTGCAAGGCAAGGCAAACACTAAACTTACTTTTACTGGCTGCCATGACTTTAGTTCATGCAACAGGGCTGGGTGAGAGATCCTTCACCTCATTAATCAATGAGCCAGGTGGCTTTGGTGAACAGAACCATATTTAGGCACCGCCATGTAATTTTGCTTGTCAAGGCTGTTTTGGGGAATAGGAAAGCCGTCCAGCAGATGTTGGTTTTGGTAGAAGTTTGAAGATGTTGCTTCTTTCCTTGCATCCTCTCACAGAGAAAGGAAAATGCAAATTGTTCCGTAGCCCTGAGATTTTTGTACAGCTTTCTTCAATCTTGAGTGCCTTCTGGGTATTTAGAACTACACTTCCTATCTTCCCTAGTTATCACCATAGAAGGACAAAGCTGTTGTCAAACAATGAGCGTGGCTCGGGTTGTGAGCTGTCCTTGAACGGCAGGATTCTGTGTCCTTGCTAGACACTGGGTCACCAAAACAGGAATTTCAATCAAAGGCCTCGTCAACCTCACCCCGTGGCTGGCACACTGCCTGCTGCAATCCCTGTATGGGGGAAACGGTAGCCTTTGTGCCAGGAAGATAGATAGATATTCTTTTTGGGACAGAGCTGTCTTTCTCAATCTTAGCAAGACTTCAACTCCCAGAATTCCCCAGCCAGCCCTGCAACAACCATGCAATTCCCATAAGAACTGCAGGTTCCCTTAGCAAGCGTGGGGGTGGGGGGGAAGTCATAAAGTCAGGCCTATTTAACTACCACCTTGCTTAGCAACTAGTCCCAATTCTCGACGTGTTTCGAGGACTACCTACAGAACTCGAACCCAACTCCAGGCAAAGGCAACATTAATTTGGTCCTGGATGATGTCAAGTCACCACCCCCATGCGTGGAGGTGCTGTGCCATGCGCAGCAAACAAGATGTGCCGCCAAAGGGAATTGTTTGTTCCACGTGGGACAGAGCATTGTGTTCAGGCAAAATCTTTACGCAGTCGAGCCGTGAAGCCGTCAACACCCTGGATAAAGAAAGCAGCCAGGGCAACTTGTCCCTGGACACTGGCATCCTCTCACGTCCCAGGGATGGGCTTCAGATCTTTGGGGATGTGGGCAAGGGGTGGCACTCAGCTGGCCTTGGCTTAGAGGCTAAGCTGGGCCCACCCTGGTTGACATTTGGGTGGGGGACCCTCTGGGGAATTCCAGAAGTTCTGGATAAACAGAGGAGTTGGAAAAGGAAAACGGCAAATTTGCTTCCACAAAACAGCCCAGAAAATTACGTGAGGCTTGTAGGCAGAGAACCCTGGCAGCCCGTGATCCTCAAAAATCAGGAGGCATGTGGACGCACATTTCAAACCCTCTTATTAAAATGATTTATAATAAATCACTGCTAGACTGAAAGGTGTTCTGACACTCCTCCTGATCGGGTGTATCTGGGTGTTGGTAATTCAGAGGCAGGTTGTAAAAAAGACAGTGCAAACATTGCGAGAGGGAGCAGCAGGTCCAGTCCGGTACTAAAATAAAATCCGAGGCAGACTCTTTGATCTGAAGGTGAGCAAAATGGCTCCTCATTAGCATGGTTTGCTTTCACAGTTGCTAATTGCTGAGGGCAAGCCGTGGCTCCTTGATCATCGGAAAGGGAAGTCCACCCAATTACAGAGGCAGGAACAAGGATGGGGATGGACCCTTCTCTGCTTCTAAAGCAGGGGTTCTCAACCTTGACAACTTTAAGACTTGTGGACTTCAACTCCTGTTCTAAAGAGATGGGGTTTTTTTGGGGGGGGGGAGAAAGCCAGCAGCCCTCTCTCCCTGATAAGTTAGTCTTCTACCTGCAAGGAATTGGATCTGTTTGAAGAGTTTTGCAACGGTTGGGAGAGAGAGCAGAGCTGGTGTTAACAATAGCAGGCCCAGTTCGTATTGACCTATATATCTCCAGACCTCAGTCGATGAGGTCTAGGGAGATTCTCAAGCATCCAAGCTGGGGTTGTCCCAAAGGTGCTTTTTTCCAAAAGGCAACTGGACTTTCTTGTTCTTTTTTTTTTTCTTGAAAACTTCATTTCTTATCCATGAAGCTTCTTCAGTTCAAAGAAATGTCTTCTTTCTTTCTTTCTTTCTTTCTTTCTTTCTTTCTTTCTTTCTTTCTTTCTAAATTTTATTGGTTTTTAAAACATAAATCACATAATAGTCGGTTAAGAGTGTGTTTGCTTGGTTTACATTTGTAAGGAAAGATCGTTAACACTTGATTTCTATAATTCGTAATCCACATATTCCAACACATGTCTCTTTTTCTCTTAAATATTCTCTCTGGTGGGTCCCATCATCTATATTCTAAATTTTCATTTAATATTTTCAATATGAATCAAGAGAGTTTTTCCGTCTGTTTTTCCCCAACTAATTGTGCAATTTATTCCAGATTTCATAATAATCTGTGTCACTCTTATCCTTAAGTTCTAATGTCAACCTATCCATTTCCGCACAGGATAAAATCTTATTTATTACTTCTTCTTCTGAGGGTGTCTCATTATCCTTCCATCTCTGTGCAAAGGCTAATCTTGCTGCTGTTAGCATCTGTAATAATAGGTATAGGGATCCTTTATTGCAGTGTTTCTCAACCTTGACAATTTTAAGGCATGTGGACTTCAACTCCCAGAATTCCACAGCCAGCAATGCTGGCTGTGGAATTCTGGGAGTTGAAGTCCACATGCCTTAAAATTGTCAAGGTTGAGAAACACTGCTTTATTGTATCTATCCTTAGTGATACCCAACAGAAAGAGCTCTGGTTTTAGCTCAATGTCCTGCATTAGTATCTCTTCTAGCCGCTGTTTTATCAAATGCCAAAATTTTTGTACTTTTGAACATTCCCACCACATATGATAGTAGGTCCCTACTGATTCTTTACGTTTCCAACATTAAAGAAATGTTTTCAAGGGGAAAAGCCCAGTTGCCTTTTGGAAAAACACCTTTGGATCAAAGGGTGATGCCAAACCAGCCCTGCCCATTAGACGTCGCCTACCTCGCAGGGTTCGTTGTAAACTTACCGCAGGGACCACTCCAGCTTCCTGGGGAGAAGGGAGGGACTCTCACCTTGCTTGCCAAGGAAGAGCAAATGCCATTTTCGGCCAAGGGCTGCAGAGTCTGCCCTGATGGCTGTGGCATCGAGATAAGTTTTGCCCATCTGTGAAGTGCGATAAATGCAAACAGCGTTTATCCAGATAGGAACCGTTGTTTCCTTTGGGGGGGAGGCAGAAATGCTGGAAGTGTCTCTCTTTCATTTTCAGTGCCGGCTGCCACTTCTGGTTGCATCAGGAGCAAAACAAGCAGATTGAATCATGACATGAATTGGTGGGTTTTATTTTCTGGTGGAGAATCATCCTATAATTTCCAGAATCCCCGAGGCGATGCTAAGGCATTTGTGAGTTTTCTGTGCTAAGCTATTTGTTCTCCCTCACGTTGCAGGAGTCTTACCCGTCTTCGTCGCCAATATGGTTTGTGGAATCAGATGACCCCAACTTGACTTCAGTGCTGGAGCGATTAGAGGATATTAAAAGCAATACTTTGGTAAGAAAAATCCATCCTGGAGCTTTCTTTAATCTGAGGGGGGCCTCGGGTTCGAATCTCAGAAGGGTTCAGTTTTTAATGACGTTCAACTCGGAGAGTTTACCCTCCATCCAGCAAAGCCCTTCACAAAATAACAATGATCTCATCGGGTCAATAATGTATTTTAATTACTAACACCAGAGCTAAATAACATTCACAAATCCTTCAGCAACTGCAAGTCAGGAAGTGAATAAATGCTGCTTCAAGGTGGGAAACCTGCCTGCAGTGTGCTACAGAAGAAAACTATTTTTGCAAACAAACTTAGACAGGGTTATTATTTTGATTTACATCCCCGTGTTCTGCACATGCAGGAGAAAGCAGGAGGAAAATCTCTCTTTCCAAACATCGTTTCCAGCACCTTGAAGGCCCAGTAGGTAGAAATTTGAAAAAAGAACAGCTTCCTTCTCTTATCGTCGTCCTGCAGCAAGCTGGATCCTGGCTTCGAATGCTGGCTTCTGTTTTCCCTTTTGTCTTTAGTCATGCTGCAGTTCTCTTTTTTATTGGCAAACTTAATTGTCTCCCTGCTGGCACTCAGAACCCATTTTTAATGTTTGTCTGTGCAGCAATTGGATTTTTGAATTGCTTTCCCTAAGCCAGCTGCCAAGGGTTTTATTTTCAGAGGCTGGAGAATCATTGACTAATTCCAAGAACTGTGGAAAACTAGTACAGGCCAGTCCTCAACTTACGACCACAGATGTTCTGTTGCTAAGCAAAATGGTTATTAAGTGAGGCACGCCTACTTTTTTGCTCAGCGTATCGCTGCAGCTGTTAAGTGAATCACCGGCCATTAAGCAAACTCAGCTTCCCCCCCCCCCCCGTCAACTTTGCTTGCTATGAAGGTCGCAGATTTATTTATTTTTATTTATTTATGAGACTTATATACCGCTTTAAGTGCAAGCACTCTCTAAGCGGTGTACACCAGTAAGCAATGTATATATAGATAGGAATCATGTGACCCCAGAGCTCTTGAACCATCATAAATCCTTGCTGTGCACCCAAATTATGATCACGTGACCGTGAAGATCGTGTGATGGTCATAAGTGTAAGGATCAAGTTGTAAGACTCTTTTTTCCGCGCTGTTGTAAACTTTGAACAGTCGCTAAAATGAATGGTTGTAAGTCAAGGAACTAAAGAGAAGGCTTCTGGATCAGGTTTGATGTCTTGATTTTTCGTGCACTCTGGCATGAATTTTGATCAGAGGAGGGAGTGGATCAGGGCTTTCTCTGCCCATTTTGCTAGAATAATTGGAACAGAGCAAACTGTTTCCAAAGGAATTTAGTGAGGGCTAAAGATCTAACTCTAATAAGAAAAGTACTAGATCAGTGGTTCTCAACCTGTGGGTCGGGATCCCATTTGGGGTCGAACGACCATTTCACGGGGGTCGCCAAACAACACAGTCCGCCATTTCCCCCCCCCCCTTTCCTTAGCTGTGCTACTCCCTCTTATTCTACTGGCTTTTGAAAGCCAATCGAATAGACTCTCTTGAATAGAGTCTAATTCTATTGGCTTTCAAAAGCCAATAGGAATTGTCCAGGCTGTCTCTGCCCTGCTGAGCCCGCCAAAAGCCCCAGTCTGCAAACGGTGCTGCACCAGTTGAGTAGTCCTCGACTTACGACCGGTTGGGGGTCGCGGCATTAAAAAGGTTGAGAACCACTGTACTAGATGTTTCCTTGATCCCTGGATTTGTTAGTAGAGACCGCTCGCCTTTGGCTCGTAACTCAAGGGAAACCAGCGTTCCTTGTGGGACATGAGCTGAAGAAGCAGGAAACCCCCCCCCCAACCAGTGTGGAATGGGACAACTCGCTGCAGCCAACTCACCACACCCAACTCACTGCGGGACAATTTAACAATTCAATTTAATAATTTAAAACAAATTAAAAAAGTTATTTGAATTGACATCATTTCCCATTTCATTCTGTCCCTCCTTTTACATCCTTCCTTAAATGATTCTGCTCCACCACTTCTTCGACATTAGTGTAATTCTTGAAGCAAGTTTGTCCCATCTTGAATTGGCCATGATGAGCTGGCCGTGTTGAATTGTCCTAGACCAGTGGTTCGCAACCTTTTTAATGCCGCCACCCCCAACCGGTCGTAAGTCGAGGACTACTCAACCGGTCGTAAGTTGAGGACTACTCAACTGGTGCAGCACCGCTTGCAGAATGGGACTTTTGGCGGGCTCAGCAGGGCAGAGACAGCCCGGACCATTCCTATTGGCTTTGGAAAGCCAATAGAATTAGACTCTATTCAAGAGAGTCTATTCTATTGGCTTTCAAAAGCCAATAGAATAAAAGGGAGTAGCACAGCTAAGGAAAAGGGGGGAAAAATGGCGGACTGCGTTGTTTGGCGACCCCCGTGAAATGGTCGTCCGACCCCAAATGGGGTCCCGACCCACAGGTTGAGAACCACTGGCCTAGACCCAACCACGGAGGCCTCTTTCAATCGCCTTTTTTCCCCCGCAGCTTCTCCAGCAGCTGAAGCGATTGATCTGTGACCTCTGCCGACTCTACAACCTTCCCCAACATCCGGATGTCGAAATGTTAGATCAGCCCTTGCCATCTGGCCAGGTAAGGAAGGCCCTGTTGAAAGGCCTTGAGGACACAGGACTAAAAGTTCTGCCAAGCAGGCAGAGGACTGCACAGTTTCATCCCACGGGGTGAGAGAGGTGACTCAGAAGTCTGTCATTGCTGGCCAGAGCGAGTGGCTGTTTGAGGGATGCTCCACGGTGGCTGTCCGTGCAGGCCAGGCGTTTGTTGACACCCCTAGAAGCTCTTGGCTTCCTTGCTCAAGTCATCTTCGTGGAGAAGGCAGTTTGTTTAGTTGATGAGGATCTTTTACTGTGTTCTAGAATGGAACGACCGAAGAGGCGACATCAGAAGAGGAAGAGGAGGAAGATATGGGTGAAGTAGGTGGCCTTTGCTTGCTTGCAGCCTACTCTTCTCTTCATTTTTGCTTCTGGATCTTTATCTGTCCAGAAAACGAAGGTGGGAAGGTCTAAGGAAGTCATCGGAGGTCAGTGCTCCGACCTAGTGCTCTCCAGATGTTCTGGATTCTAGCCAGCAACGAAGAGTCCCTCACATCTGGAAGGCATCAAATTGTCTTCCGTATCGTCTGGTTCCACCTCTTAGAAAGCCCCTTTGTTTGAACCAGTCGGATCTTCTCCCAGAGCTGGCCTGGTCTGGATCAGTCCAGATTAACAGAATAACAAGAGTTGGAAGGGACCTTGGAGGCCTTCTAGTCCAACCCCCTGCTCAGGCAGGAAACCCTATACCATTTCAGACACATGGTTGTCCAATCTCTTCTTAAAAACCTCCAGTGATGGAGCACCCACAGCTTCTGGAGGCTGGTTGTTCCACTGGTTAATTATTCTAACGGTCAGGAAGTTTCTCCTTAGTTCCAGGTTGCTTCTCTCCTTGATTAGTTTCCATCCGTTGCTTCTTGTCCTGCCTTCGGATGCTTTGGAGCAGGGGTTCTCAACCTTGGCAGCTTTAAGACTTGTGGACTTCAACTCCCTGAATTCCTCAGCCAGCTTTGCTGGCTGAGGAATTCTGGAAGTTGAAGTCCACAAGTCTTAAAGTTGCCAAGGTTGAGAACCCCTGCTTTGGAGAATATGTAGGACACCCCCCCCTCTTCATTGTGGCAGCCCCTCCAATATTGGAACACTGCTATCATGTTGCCCCTAGTTCTTCTTTTCATTAAACTATCCAGTCCAGATCTTCTGTAATCTTCATGCTCCCTTCCGCTGCTCCAGTTGTGGCATTGTAAGCCTTGCCTGTTCCTATCCTAAAGTCTTCCGGTAGCCTCTCCTGGCTGAGAAACAGGCGTGATCCACGCAAACCGCCGGATGGCTGGCGTGTTCCTGAGCTTCTGCTTTCCAGCACTCTGCCATCTTGTCTTTTAGGACATTGATCTGGATCATTACGACATGAAGGAGGAAGGGCCTGCCGAAGGGAAGAAATCCGAGGATGAGGGCATCGAGAAGGAGAATCTGGCCATTCTGGAAAAAATCCGAAAGAATCAAAGGGAGGATCACCTAAACGTAAGTGCTTGGTAGGTGCGAGGAAAGGGATCCATTAGAACAGTGGTTCTCAACCTTTCTAATGCCGTGACCCCATAATACAGTTCCCCATGTTGTGGTGACCCCCAAGTGGGTGTGGCCACCAATAAGAGGGAGTAGGACAGCTAGGGAAAAGGGGGGAAAAAATGGCGGACAGCGTGGTTTGGCGACCCCCGTGAAATGGTCGTTCGACCCCAAATGGGGTCCCGACCCACAGGTGGAGAACCACTGCATTAGAAAGTTTATTGCATTTCCCGTATGAAAGAAACGAAAGCGGAAGGAGGGCGTTAGAGGCACCCCACGCCTTTTCGCTGGCCTTGAATTCATGTCATTTTAGACTTCTGAAGGATCACCTTGAAATGGCCTGTATTGAAGGTAGACCTCAATTTATGCCCACAATTGAGGCTGCAACTTCCAGGGCTAAGCCACGTGGTCATTGAGTGAGTTGCACCCAATTTTACCTTCTCCCCCCCCCCCCAAAGTCACTAAGTGTATCCTGCATTGGTTTTGCTAGTTGGAAGCCTCTTAGGAAGATCCTAGATTGGCTTCCAAAATTGGCAATGTTACAATATGTGGACTTCAATTTCCAGAATTCTTCAGCCAGCCTGGCTGGCTGAGGAATTCTGGGAGTTGAAGTCCACAAGTCTTAAAAGTTGTCCAGTTTGGTGAGCTTGGGAGACAAAAACCCATCATAAATACCTGCCTGTTGCTAAGCACCTGAGTTTTGATTACATGACCATGGGGACATCGTGGCAGTTGTAAGTGTGAAAAAAAGATCCCTTTTTTTCAATGCTGTCATAACTTCAAATGGTTATTAAGTAATGGTTGTAAGTCGAGGGCCACCTGTATATGGTATTTTTATTTTGCATTTTATTTGAGTAGATTATATCTTGTTTTTCTCCCTTTTTCTGTCTGCAGGGTGCAGTTTCTGGATCTGTCCAAGCATCGGATCGATTAATGAAAGAGCTCAGGGATATATATCGGTCACAAAGTTTTAAGACAGGTAAGTGTTTTTTGTTTTTTTTTCTAATGGAGCAAATAATGTGATACCTTACATTATAGGCATAATTTCTTTTGGTAAGCATAACTATGGCTGCGATTCCTAGCCTGCTTAATCTAGTCCATAAAGTCCATGGGAAGCTTTTAAAGAGAACAGGCATAGATTTTCACCACCAATCTGTAAACATCTGGAATTACATATGTGTTATATTTGTGTGTAAGAGATACGATATTTAGATGATGCACGGTGTTTGCTTGTTTTTATCCAGCTGGGCTATCAGAATGTGATTTCTAAGTGAATTATCTCTCTTTTGTGCCCTTTTTTCAAAAGATGCTTTTAAAAAAAAGCTCACTTTTCTTTGTCTTGAAATGGAAAACTTTTTTTTTTTACACCTTCTCAAAATACCACAGGTGACATGGCAAAGAGACGTCAGGAGGCCTGGCTATTTGCGTACTTCAGAGAAAGTGCTAACGAGGGCAGGTTGCAAAGCCCTTTGCGCTCATTGCTCTAGAGCAGTGTTTCCCAAACTTGACAATTTTAAGGCATGTGGACTTCAACTCCCAGAATTCCACAGCCAGCAATGTTGGCTGTGGAATTCTGGGAGTTGAAGTCCACATGCCTTAAAATTGTCAAGTTTGGGAAACACTGCTCTAGACCTGGGTCTCAATTAAATTCAGTAGCACCTGCTTGGCCTTCGGGAAGCATGGTGTGAGAGACGGTCCTTTTTTTAGCTGAAAATGATGTTTTTTTGGGAGCATGTTTTTTGTTTTTGTTTTTGCAAAAAAAGCCCGCAAGTAAGAAAAATGAATTCATTCTCCCCGCTTGCAATTTTTTCTTTTCCACTGATTGTTTCATCTGCTTAACTGAGCAGAAGGCTTCCTATTGTGTCTTCAAAAAACAGTGCTTGCCTTTGGTCTCCTCTCGTATTTGTTGCTTATACAGGTATCCCTTGATTTACAACAGTTCATTTAGTGACGTTCAAAGTTACAACGGCACGGACAAAAGTAACTTACGACTGTTTTTCACACTTAACGAACGACAGTTGCAGCATCCCTGGGGATCACGTGATCAAAATTCGGGCACTTGGCAATTGACTCGCATTTATGATGGTCGCAGTGTCCTGGGGTCATGTGACCATCCCCTATTACGCCCTCACAAGCAAAGTCAGTGGGAAAAGCCAGATTCACTTAACAACCGTGCTACTAACTAAGCAACTGCAATTATTCACTTGACAAGAAGAAAGGTCGTAAAATGGGGCAAAACTCACTTAAGAAATGTTTCCCTTAGCAGCAAACAAATCAAGGACTACCTGTAGTAGCCTTTCCTACCTCTGGATACCCAACGAGCAAGAATGCTTGCTTGTAAACACCAATAAAGCGCTGGGTAAATTCAATATTTATGCCTAAGGTTCAGAATGCTGCAGGGTGGTGTTGTTTGTTTCTTTTTTTAAATTCTACCTCCATCTTTTCCACTGGTTAAAGAGCTGCATCCTGGACTGCTAGTTTAAAACAACAACAACAACAACAACCAACCAAATTGCTAAGCTTCCTCCCACAGAATCCTTCCATCCTGTTCACGGATGTACTGGAGAGCTTTCTAATGACTGGCGTGACATGCAACCATCTGTCCTCTTGGCTGACTTTGACGAAGCTAAGCAGGGTTGACCTGCTTAATGTTTGGTTGGGAAATGTCCAGAGATGAAGCCACCCTTATGGTGCAAATGACAATGGAGATTGTCAGTCATCCAGGTTGCAGTTGCCCCATAGGTGCTTTTTCCAAAGGCAACTGGACTTTCTTTGTTTTTTGTTTTTCTTGAAGACTCTTCACTTCTCCTCCCAGAAGCTTCTTCCGTTCAGAAGAATGGAAGAAGCTTCTTAGATGAGAAGCGAAACGTCTTCACGGGGGAAAAAAGTCCCAAAGAAAGTCCTGTTGCCTTTTGGAAAAGCACCTTTGGAATAGGGAGCAGATGCTTTGCATCAAAATGGTGGAACCGTTGAGTACCCCCCGCTGGGTCTGCGTCTGTTTATGTTTTCATACTCGTGCAAGTGTCTTTTGTTCAGAGAACCTGTCCTTGAATACAAAGTAGGGGGGATTCATAGAGATATTGAAAAGTCCTTGATATTAAAAAAAAACTTCTGTGGACCGAGTTGGCTGGTTTTGAAACTTAGTGAAGTTCCCATTGCAAACCGATTACCTAATCAAGTGCTTCTTTTTTCCATTTCCCCCCCTCCCCCCACAGGGATTTATTCAGTGGAACTTGTGAATGACAGCCTATATGAGTGGCATGTGAAACTTCTAAAGTAAGTCTGCTTGCCTTCCCTTCTGCCCTGTTCTGTGACGAGAGCAAGGATTGACACTCAGCAAAAACTCAGATCTGAGACTTACACACACACACACACACACACACACACACACACACACACACACACACAGCTCTTGGAAAGTCTACTCTCTTGCTGCATTTTTACTTTGTCAGCCAAATAGCAACATCTCTTTACTGGAGAATTAATCCCCTCCAGAGGCGCTGAGACTACAGGTACCCCTTGAGTTAACGACGGTAATGGAGCCAGCCCGTCACGGCTGCAAACTGAGTCAGTCGTGGGATTGACCCAGTTTTGCGACCTATTTTGCAGCTGTTGTTAAGTTGAAGTAATGGTTCCCATGGGCTGGTTATGTCTTAAAAAAAGACTTCCCAGGGAAGTCTGTCGTAACTTCAGTTGCTAAGCAACCGGTCGTAACTTGAGGACTACTCCTATAGGTCCCAGAATTCTTTCTTAATTCCAGCACCTCGGAAGAGTTGCTTATCCTTTGCATGGCATCCAGAATTCATTTGAGCCCTTAATTATGGCAAGTCACTCCCTAGGGCAGGGGTGGGGACCCTTGGCTCTTTTATGACTTGTGGACTTCAACTCCCAGAATTCCTGAGCCAGCCGGATGGCTCCCCACCCCTGCGCTAGGGAGATATGGTTGTGCCTTGAAGAGAACATGCGAGATAGGAAGAGGGATTGGTCAGCCGTCCTTTGGCCTTGCAATTCAATTATTCCATCTCTTCTGCTTTTTCTCTCTCTCTCGTCCAGGGTCGATCCTGACAGTCCGTTACACAGCGATCTCCAAGTCTTAAAAGAAAAAGAAGGCGTGGAATATATCTTGCTCAACTTCTCTTTTAAGGTAGGAAGGAAAGAAGAAGCAATTCACCAGTGCAAGACTGTTTCTTTTACTCAACGTATTCTCACCACTCTCACCACTCTGGGGAGTCAACCGTCTTTCCCAAGATGGAGGCTAATGCTTCTCTCTTTATTTGTTTCAGGATAATTTCCCTTTTGACCCTCCGTTTGTAAGAGTGGTCTCTCCAGTGCTCAGTGGAGGGTAGGTCCATTTTTTAAAATTAAATCATTATTCAGGAATTACAAATCTGATATTTCAGCCATTATTCAGGAATTACAAATCTGATGTTTGTCTTGTGTTCTGGACACTTATTGATGCAGCTTTTTCAAGAGAGTAGCAAGAGAAATACAGGTAGACCTATCATCTAAGGTTGGGTGTCAAGAACCCTTTTTTTTCTATCCTCATTCCTGGAACTGGACTGTCAGCAGTCAATCTATTTCCTTTGAGTGTAAAATATTTGCATGTGAGGTGTTAAGGGGATTCCTGCTCTAACTGGGGAGATATGAGCAAGAATCAAAAGGGTTAGAATTTTAATGTTTATCAAGATTTCCTGAGCCTCTTAGAGAGTATAGCAAAATGCACTGTGAAAAATGCCCCAAATGAAAATGAGATGGTTGTCACAAAAAGCAATATCGAAATAATTGCACGGTGCTTATTTATCTTCTATAACTGCTTTTCTGCTAAATTATTCTCGTGGCAGCGTTGATTCCCAAACTGTTTGCAGCTCCAGAACTGATTTTATAGTTTTTGATGGTCTCGGTTTCCAAACTGTCACCTGTGGAATGGACATGGTACAGAGACAAAAAAAAAAAGGGGGGGGGGAGATTTTTCAAATTACTTTAGAGCCTTTGGCTCCTGTCTTCGTAAGTTTAACTAAGGAAGTTTGTGTTTAAATGTGACTTTTAACTACTCATTTTGGAGGTAGCTAATATAGACTGGTATAAAATCTCGCCTCCCACTCCCTCTATAGATTGGGGGGGTTTTACTTATTTTAATATTAATTTTAATGTTTTAGCTTTTAATGTCTGGTGTTTTAATGCTATAATGGTTTTATTCTGTTAGTGTTGTCAGCTGCCTAGAGATGGGCGGCATACAAATTTTAATACCTAAATAAATGAAGAGCTATTGGAGATGTTCTCAGTGTGCTTTTTATATGTCTCAGGTACGTTCTGGGTGGAGGTGCCCTTTGCATGGAACTTCTAACTAAACAGGTAAATGCAGGGCTGGAGGGTGGCTGCCCATGGTGGAATTATCACCTGACCTTTATGTCCTGGTGGGCCTTGACTTATGACCACAACAAGTGGTTGTTAAGGGAATCGTACCCGATTTTATAATCTTTTTTTTGTTTTTGCCACAAATCACTGAAGTTTGGCTTGTTGGGAGCTACCTAGAAAGGTCACAAGTGGACATCACGTGACCCCAGGAAGTTGCAACCGTTGTGAATGCATGCCAGTTGCCGAGGGTGCAAATTGTGACCCCGTGCTCAGAGGGAATGCCATGGCAGTCCTAAATGCAAGAATTGGTTGCAAATCCCTTTTTTCAGTGCTGTTGTAACTGAATGGTTGCCAAACAAAGGTTGTATTGTAAGTCAAGGGCTTTGTGGTTACCCCTGACTCTGGAGGACTTCCCTTCACCTTCTTCCTCTCTCCCCTGGACCCTCCCCTGTGGTTTTTAGGGTTGGAGCAGCGCCTATTCCACAGAATCGGTCATTATGCAGATTAATGCCACGTTAGTCAAAGGAAAAGCCAGAGTACAATTTGGGGCAAATAAGGTAAGCGACATCAGTGTGTGTTCCCAGCTGTTGAAGTCTTCAGTTTGTCTGTTCCACTGCAAACCAGTTGGCTTAAAAAGCAGGGGATCATTTGATCACCTAATGGCCAGGTTTTAAAGCAAATCCATTTAATCGAAATACGATTGGAAGTTCTTCTCCCAGATTGCATACCAGGGTTTCTCAATCTTGGCCCCTTCTAGATGTATGGGCTTCAACTCCCAGAATTTCCCAGCCAGCTGTGCATGGCCAGGAGTGAGTTAGGAAGCCACATAAATTTTCTAAATAAAATGAATAAAAACTCTCCTGGGTAAATGAAACAGTAGTGCACTTTGTACCTGTCGCTAGCTTCTTTTAAAGCCCAGCATTGTTGGGGACCCAGTCAATGTGGTGTGTAAAGCATGGTTTACATCTTAAGGTGTGTTGATTGAACTGGTGCATTTGCAGTTTATCCCAAAAGCCTAGTTAGGTTTTGTCTTAGCACAGCATGAATATTTCTGTATAAATCTCTGTCCACCATCTCAACCTCTTCTTTGTGCAAGCTGATTTTGTCTCCTTAGAAGGGAAACATAAGCATTTAAAGCCATTCTCTCTCTTCCAGACCCAATACAATCTAGCGAGAGCACAGCAGTCTTATAAATCTCTAGTACAGTTGCATGAGAAAAATGGTATGTATGGTATGTATGTAAAACCCATAGTTTTGTAAGTATAACATCAGAAGACCCTGGGGATGCTGCAGTAGTCATAAGAGTGAAAAATGGTCATAAGTCACTTTTTTCAGGACCGTTGTAACTTTGAATGGTCACTAAATGAATTGCTGGAAGTCGGGGACTCCCTATAATTGGACCCTGGGATAATCATTATTTTCTGCTTCGGAATCAGATCCATTGTGTTGATTACTCGGTGGAGCTGGAAATAAAAAGTGTATTTGTTTTGCTCCTAAGTTGTTCCCACGTGCTACACACAACCCTATAAGCCGTATACAAACATGAATTTTTTTTACACAGAGACTTCTATCTGCAGCCTTTTTATGTTTCAGAGACCCAGAAATGTGGTGGACCAGTGTCCTTCAGTGGGTTTTCAAGGCATACATCTCGGCATGCATTCTAGACTTCAGGGATACTATATGAAATTATTGTAAAGCATAAATGTGTCTCGTTTGCCATTGTGCCGGCATATTTGTCAATGTGTAATTATTTGCTTCTTCCAGGTTGGTTCACACCTCCAAAAGAAGATGGATAATACTGAGGGCCACACTACATTTGGACTAATATCAGTAAAAGATTTTATTTCCATGCAAACTCAAGCTATAAAGGCCCCATAACAGCTCATAAATAAATTAGTGGATATCCAGTATAAATCACAGCCATACTGTTCTGCTCATTGGACTAGTATTTTGAACAGAACAATTTAATACTTTCCTATATTTTCCCAATGGATTGAGCTTACCTGTATTTTAGTACTGAATCCCTCACACTGGGTTCTTGGTTTACTAAAATTTCCTATCGACTTTTCTATGCACTTCAGGGTTTTTTATTTTCTCCAGAATGGACTGCAGAGGATTGCAATATATTTTATTTAAAGTCAGCCAAGAGGTATAAAGTTAGTTTGATAATGTGTTGTAGAGTTTTCAGATCTTGTAAAACCAATCTCTCTTTTTCCAGGCTTAAAATTTGAGAATGTTTGTAGAATTTCTAATTTGAACGGTGATATGGGAGAAAGTTTGCAATGTGAAAGAATTAAAATGTTTGGGTTTTTTTTGTTTTTTTGTGGCTGTCTTGAGGTTAGAACTCCTTAGTTTCAGCACAGCCAGGCTGTGCCAATAAAACTTTGCAACGGGTCAATATCTACTAGGTTGCTGAGCTGTTCTGATAATTCTCAAGAATGAACCCTAGGTATAAAGCTTGAAAATTTATTTAAAATTCCAGAAAGCCTCTTTATAAGTTCAGTTCCATTAACGGGTTGTTGCAATCATTTGTAGATAATGAACTTAAAAAGCAATGAGCAAAAGTCAAGACACTCCTTATTTTTTTAAGAAGACCAATTTTTTAAAAAAACAAAAGCCACGGAATTCCCAGGAAAATCTTGATTCAGATTGGTGGTCTCTTTTAAATGTCACCATCGTCATGACCATGGATTTTGTTCAGAAAATAATTCTTTTCCTTTTTTGGAAGACCAATTTGGATTGGAAACTGCTGTGAGCCAGTAACAGCTTTATTATTGCCTTACCTTTAAAAAAAAGCAGGTATTTTAATTTTTTAGAGTTGAATTTGGGGTCACTTTCTTTATTCATTGGAATTGCATTAAAGGAATTAGCATTTTTCTTTCCAAGACCAAAAATGCCTCAGTTCTCCTATGTCCCACCATTTTCACCTTCAAAGTTACATCTGTACTTTCTTTGATACCCAAAAGATGATCGCAGATGCTGGACTTCAGTTTGAAAGACAAGATTTAAAGACTTCTGCCTGGTGGAACTTTATTTCCTATGATGATTTCCAGGATTTTGGCTTACTCGGTTGTACATATTGTTGCTATTGAATTGTCTTAGCCGCCTTAAAACAGAGGACAAATTCTATGAGTTTCCTATAGCTCATTTGAAAACCTGAGGCTAATATTTTGGATACCTTATCAAATTGTTTAATATTTCTAATGGACTAGCACAATGACAGGTGCATACACTCGACTTCTCTATTTTTATTTTATTGGGAGTTTCATTTAAAAAAAAATTCGGAAACTTAGCAGTGTACAATAATCTGTAAACTTGCATCAAGTTTATGAATAAATGAATCATTTTAAGCATTCTGTTACTGCAATGTTTCTGGAAGAGCCATTTTTGGGGGGGAATTGAATGTGATTTTAAGTTTGTGTAAATATCAAGTGTTAAAAAGTTGGACTGATTTTGAATTTTTAGAAATGGTAAAAGACAAAAAAGTTCCTGGTACACAACAGTAATTGGAAACTCAACAATTTCCAGGGACTCCTTGACTTGCAAACAGAATTTCTGTTGGTAAGCAAGGTGCTTAAGTCACATCCAATTTTGCAACGTTTTGTTGTTAAGCAAAATCTATTTCACTTATTTGCTAAGTGAAACATTTGCTCCATTTTCCGACCTTTCTTGCCACAGTTAAGTGAATCACTGCACTTGTTAGTAACACGGTTTTAAGTGAATCTCGCTTCCTCAATTGATTTTGCTGGTCAGGTCACAAAAAGGGGATCACATGACCCCAGGACATTGCAACCGTCATAAATGGGGATGCTGCAATGGTCATAACTGTGAAAAATGGTCATGTCAGTTTTTCAGAGCCGTTGTAACTTGGAATGGTCACTAAATGAAAGTCGACTATCTGCACTATTCTATAGTCTCCCGACCACAAGCTGAGATCATAGAGATAGGAAAAAATAGTATAAAGGTCGACAGACTTCCGGTCTTCCGAGTCCCATTTTGCGCTTCGTAGTGCACGGGCTAAGGAATGCTTGCCATAGAGATGCCGAAGGATAGAGCGGCTATCCTTGATCACTACAGACCGAGGGCGGTTTCCGGGCTCCTCCCCGCGCGTCGATCTCCACGGCAACGGAAAGCGTCGCGTCGTCGATGGCGTCAGCAACGCGCCGGAGCTTCCGGGACGCTCCGCTGGTGCTTTTCCGGGGCGCTCGCGCGGCCTGCCGTTGTCATGGCGGCCGATCCCAAAGGCGGCTACGTGCTGAGCAGCCTCGCCGAGGTGGTGGAGCGGATCCTCGGCTTCCTGCCCACCAAAGCGCTCCTGCGGGCGGCCTGGTGAGCAGCCCGAGGGCCGCCGGGGGGCGCGCCCGGGCCGCGAACGGACCCGGAGGAGCGACGGGAGAGGAGCCGGCCCTTGAATGGAGGGGGAGGGGGCTGGTGGTCGTAGCCACGGAGGGAAGGGGGGAGCGGGCAGGGGAAGGTGAGAAAATGGCGGTCGCAGCGGAGGCAGGCAGAAGTCCGAAGGGAGCAGCTGACTTCCCTGGGAGGGGGGCTTCAGAGGAGGAGGAGGGCCCCGTCGGCTGCAGTTGCCCCCCCCCCCAAATACAGTGATTGCTCAAGTTTGGCCTGGCTGTGCTCGCTTTGCAACTTGGAGGCTGGACACACACACAAACATTAAGGTGACCAACCGTCCTCCTTTAGGGAGGACAGTCCTCCTTTTGTAAGTTCTGTCCTCCCTCGAAAAGTGTCCTCCTTTGGAGATGTGGCTGTTTGGATGCTACCTATTATCATATTTGGTGGTCGTGTAAAAATATAAAAGCTTTCTGGATTAAGATATGGTGGAATATTCAAAGAATCTTTAGAAGGAGGGTAAAATTTACCCCGCAATTATTTTTTATTAGGTATTGTTATTGATTGTGATGCTAAGGAAGTTGTATTGATGTTAAATTTGATTACAGCCGCAAGGCTGTTAGTAGGACAATATTGGAAGAAGGAATCTTTGCCTACCTTACAAGAGTGGTTTTATAAAGTTTCTTATTTGGCGGAAATGGCAAAGATTTCGGCTTTTTTAAAGGAGCAATCGCAAGAGAAATTTTTTGTTGTATGGGAAAAATGGATAAATTTTATACAATATAATCTGGATATGGAAAAATACCATTTAGCTTTTTTATAACTTTTATTAAAAAAAATTTTTTTTGATATTTTATATTTTTTTCTTTTTCCGTCTTTTATTTTCTTTCCTCTCTTTTTCTTTTATCTTTAATCTTTCTTTCTCTTTCTTCTTCTTTCTCTCTCTCTTTCCTCTCTTTTCTCTCTCTTTTTTAAAGTATTTTTTTAATGCTTATATCATAAATATTTTATTATTAATTATTTTATAAGTTGTGAAAAATTGTTTAGGTTTTTAAAAAAAATTTTTTTAAATGGGCCTATATTCAGTTCTGGGAAGCTCGGGGAAGGGGGAGGGAGGGGTGGGTTTGGGAGGGATTGGGCGAGGGTTGTTTTGTTTTGTTTTTGTTGTTTATTTGTAAAACTTTTAAAAATTTTCAATAAAAAGAAAAGAAAAGTGTCCTCCTACATGTCCTCCTTTTTGATATTTGGGCTTTTTTCCCCCTCATAGAACGCTCAGAACGGCATTCCGGCACCTTTTTTTGATTATTTTTTTTTCAACTTTTGCATGAGCTGTGCTACTCCCGCTATTGGCTTTTGAAAGCCAATAGGAATTGCTGCTGAGCACGCCAAACACTTGGCTGGCAAACTCTGCACATGCAAGTTGTCTGTATTACTGTTGCAATGAATACAATGTTTTTTTTTTAATTTACATTTTTTCTTCAATTTATTTGTGTCCTCCTTTTCATTGTAAAAAAGTTGGTCACCTTAACAAACATCCATCATCTATCTATCTACCTACCTATCATCTGTCTGTCTGTCTGTCTATCTACCTATCATCAAATTTATATCTATCCATCCACCTACCCAGTGTGGCAAACCTATCCAATACTCCTGCCTCCTCTTTTCCACACAGCAATAATTCACTGGGGTAGGTTGGACAAAGGAAGAGAGACTGGTCCAAAGACACCCATTGTAGAAAGTGAGGAAAAACCACTTTGTCGGACTTGGCAGATCTGTTATGATAGCCATTCTGAAAAGCAAGTAGTTTTACGTTTCCTGTAGAGTTGATTTCCTGGTCTGATCTGGAGGCTGACACTTGAACTGAGATGGCCAAAGTCTCCTAGCCAGCTTTCCTGCCTAAAGAAAGACTAGGACTTACACTCCGCTGTACTGGCTCTCGGGAAGACTTTTCTGACTGTAAGAGCCACCAAAAAGTGGCACAGGAACATTCCAGCCACGTGAAGTTTAAAATAGTTGGGAATGGTGTATAGATTCTCAGCCAAAAAACTTGGATTAGCTGGAGAGGGCTAAGACAGAGTTAAAACAGAGGCCCCCATTTCCACTCCATTTCTCAGGAGTTGTCCTAAGGATGTGATCATGTGTGGCCTTGAAGGCTCTCCACTGTGGCCTGTGAGTAATAAGATTGTAAAGTGTTAATACCACTTTACCAGGCCTTGGTAAGGCCACACTTGGAATACTGCATCCAGTTTTGGTCACCACGATGTAGAAAAGATGTTGAGATTCTAGAAAGAGTACAGAGAAGAGCAACAAAGATGATTAGGGGACTGGAGGCTAAAACATCTAAGGAATGGTTGCTGGAATTGGGTATGTCTAGTTTAATGAAGAGAAGGACGAGGGGGGACAGGATAGCAGTGTTCCAATATCTCGGGGGCTGCCCCAAAGAAGAGGGAGTCAAGCTATTCTCCAAAGCGCCTGAAGGCAGGACAAGAAGCAACAGATGGAAACTAATCAAGGAGAGAAGCAACCTGGAACTAAGGAAAAACTTCCTGACAGTGAGAACAATTAACCAATGGAATAACCTGCCTCAGGAAGTGGTGAATGCTCCAACACTGGAAGTTTTTAAGAGACTGGACAGCCATTCGTCCGAAATGTTATAGGGTTTCCTGCCTGAGCAGGGGGTTGGACTAGATGACCTCCAAGGTCCCTTCCAACTTTATTATTATTAATATTAATATTATTATCTCTGTTACAGTGTGTGCCAGCTGTGGCGGGAGTGTTCCCGCAGAATCCTGCGAACGCAGCAGAGCATCACCTGGGTCTCTGCCCTGGAACCAGGCCCATCCAATACCCATGTCCTGGTCCACGTGTTAGCTGAAGACATTGAGGTAAGCAGTTTGGAGAAATTGACAGAAGCAGGTCCTTTGGTGGTGGTTGTTGTTGAGGTTCATTCTCTAAATCAGCATTTCTCAGCCTTCACAACATTAAGCCGTTTGGACTTCAATTCCCAGAATTCCTCAGCCAACAGGTATAAGTATCCATGTTTACTTAGACATTTTATAGAAATTAGGCGGGAGGTCTTACTTTCCTGGTATTCTTAAGATTGCAGCTCTGAATGAAACATCATCTGTTTGCCAGGCTAGCTTTCCTATTTGTTAAATGATCACATTATTGAGTATGTTTTTCTAAACAAAATAATGATTGTTAAGAAACAATCTTGGACTGTAATTTCATCTTTTTTCAGTGGCTTAAGCTAAGGAGCAGCTAAGCTTATTCAAGTTTTATTGGGTTCTAGGAGAAGAAATATCTGTAGCTCAGACTGAACTGTGGAGTCCTTGGTGCTCTTTGAGCTTGGTTATTTTCTTCTAGAGCAGGGGTCTGCAACCTTGACAACTTTAAGACTTGTGGACTTCAGCTATGCTGGCTGAGGAATTCTGGGAGCTGAAGTCCACAAGTCTTAAAGTTGTCAAGGTTGCAGACCCCTGCTCTAGACATTTCATTACCCAGTAAGTAACATCTGATGATCACCATCAGAGCACCAGCAACACCAGCAGAGCGCTGATGATGTTACCTAGTTGGATAATGAAATGTCTGCAAGAAAACAACCAAGCTTAGAAAGCACCAAGGGCCCCAAGTTGTATTTGGAGTTGTGCTTGTTTTTCCTGCGCAGGAAAAGTTCCTGATGTGCATCCATCATGTTGTGCTTTGCTTTTGCATTACAGAAAGTTCAAGTCCTCCCTCAGACAGTGTTGTATATAATAGCAGACGCAGAGACGGTCAGTGAAAACAGAGAGTTTTGCGTCTATGGTCTGAAGAAAGGTAGGTGGCCAGCGAGACTGTTCTTCCCTCATCAATGAGCTGTCCTTTTAGTCGTTGATTTATACACGTGGAACAAGGGAACAGTCCTCTGATTGGACGGTTTGGGTTCTGTAGATAAAATGGTAGCCTTGAAAGGAGCTCTCTGCTCTGTCGTGACTTGGTTAACCAACCTTAGTGTAATGTACGGCAGTAATAAAGAGTGTTGATGTGGGTCTATAGTTAGTTGATCTAAGTCACTGAACTCTTTAATATGTTAGAATTTCTTTTTATTGGCCAGCTGCAGGAGCACGAAATTATACTGCTGGAAGAATCCTATGGAGCAGTATTTTTTCAAACTTGGCAACCTTAAGGTATGGACTTCAACTCCCAGAATTCTGGGACTTCAATTCTGGGGAATTCTGGGAGTTAAGTCCACACCTCTCAAAGTTGTCAAATTTGGAAATCATTGAGGCAGGGGTTACCTTGATCTGCTCCATGGATGACCTTGGGAGCGGACAGCTAGGAGAGGTTGCTGCTGCTACTTTACAAACTTTTTATAAGGTAGCCTTAAGAACTTTGAAAATAACCAGGTCTTTTTTGTCCGTGCATTTGGAAAAGTACAGTTAAATTCCCGGAGGATAGATTAGATAGATTAGACCAGTGATGGCGAACCTTTTAGAGACCGTGTGCCAAAAACCCGCTGTGCCCCCTGGCCCGCCCCCCTGGCCCACCCCAACCCCAGCTCTGTCCCCCCTCTGCCCTGCCCTGCCTGCCCGCAAGTCCACCCACCACCTCCATGGCCCGCTGCAGATCACCCAGGGGCCTAGCAGTGCCATGGCGGCCACACCCTCGGCCCATGCCCCGCAGCATCAACTGTGAGTGATGGGACGTGAGGGCGGAGTCTTGTCCCTGCTGTCCGGCTGCCATGTGCTTGGCTGTGCTGGTCCACGTGGGCCACATCTGGAAGCGACTCTCCTCTGGGATGGCTGCTGGTGAGGAGGGGGCGATGGGGAGGTAGGGCTGGGGTGACGGCACGCGTGCCCACAGAGAGCGCTCCGAGTGCCGCCTTTGGCACGTGTGCCATAGGTTCGCCACCACTGGGTTAGATTATGCAAACCACCCTTCCTTGCAACAAACACAGATTGATAGCGGGGAATGTTTGCAGCTCAGGATTGAAACAAGGGGTCCTTGTTGCTCTCTGAGCTTGGTGGTTGTTTCATTACCCAGGCTAGGTAACACCATCAGTACAAATACAAATCTCATTTTCATTTCTTGTCACTTTGTTCCTGTTAGAAGCCTGCCCCAGTGACCCATGAATTATCCAAAAACTGATTCCTGAAAATTGTGAAGACTTAACAGTGATGGATGTGGGACTTTCAAGCAGCTCTCCTTATTTCTAGGAATCTCCATGTTTACTGCAGCACTAAAATACTTGGAAAAACTGGGTGCTGCCCCCAAAGTTATTATTGATCCTGCAGGAACTTGGACTAATCATTTTTCGTTGTGATTATAGCACGGCGAAGATACAGTAAAGAAATTGCCGCTGCCCTGGAAAACCTGCTGCCCACGCGATGCCAGGTGCTTGGACTTGTGACACCTGGGGTTGTAGGTAAGGAGAACCACCTCAACAAAATAAGCTCCCTGAGTTTTCCCCTCGGTATGGCTATACGTCCAAACCGGTCTTTCCACCTTCCTCAAGGAAGCAGCATTCTGTGAAGTTAATTGCAAATAACCTTCGAATTTGGACTTCTGATTAGAATGGAAACCGTTCCCAGGGGCTCACAAGTCCCGGGGCTTAGCGGATCCCCGGTTCTCTCTCAGGTTTGGCTCAAATGAACTGAAAGGACTGTAATTTTGAATGGCTTCACATTCACAGTTGCTTTGGAAGTGATGTGGTGCCAAGCAGATCAGGTTACCAAGCAATAATCAAGTGGATAAGTACTTCTGCTTCAGAAGTTTTTTTTTTTTAATTAAAAATTTTTTTATTTTCCATTTATCCAACATAGTTATACAACAAAATTCACTTTACAAAATAAAATAAATTCATAACCATAACCATAACCATAGGTGCCGCTTGCTCCTTCCCTCCAAGCTGTATCCACCCTCCCTAATACCTTCCTTACTTCCCTCCTCTTTCTCTCCTCCCCTCACTATCTTCCCCTCCCCTTCTCCTCTTACCATCCTACTTCCTCTCTTAAGAAGAAGTTGTAATCTTATTATATCTGGGTGGCTGTTCAAATCTTCATGTTTTTCCTCTGAATTCAGAGTGACAAAAATTGTCAGGTATGCCAGTTGGGGATTCTGGCAGATACTGTGTAAACCAGGGGTCTTCAAACTTGGCCCTTTTATGACTTGTGGACTTCAACTCTCAGAATTCCTCAGCCAGGCACGCGTGCCTGGCTGAGGAATTCTGGGAGTTGAAGTCCACAAGTCATAAAAGGGCCAAGTTTGAAGACCCCTGCTGTAACCCATGTTTAAAAGGCCAGG
Source organism: Crotalus tigris (assembly GCF_016545835.1). Classification (NCBI taxonomy): domain Eukaryota; kingdom Metazoa; phylum Chordata; class Lepidosauria; order Squamata; family Viperidae; genus Crotalus; species Crotalus tigris. Next base: position 1,081,552 of record NW_024096563.1, read on the forward strand.
CCAGGCTCTCCTCATCTACTGGTGGAGAGAGATGGGATAACCAAACCCTGTTAAAAAGGTCAGTGTTTCAAAATACAAAAGGCAAAGTCTGCTTTTGTCCCCTAATAGCTTCTTACAGCCTGAGAGGAGAAGGTATGTTACATTTGCAACCTAAGTGTATTCTACAAACACTTGGAGAACCAGTTGGAACTTAAAAAAATCCTACGGAACTCTTTCAGAGATCTGATTGAGAACCTAAGAGGTTTTGCCTTTTCCCACTTCCGTGTTCTCTCATTTTGTCTGGATGGCCCTTGAGATTATTATTTTTTTTTTGCATCCCGGTTACCTGAAACCCAGCGTAACTGGAGGGCGACCCACGCCACCTGTGCTGTGCAGGTGAGCTCTGCTAAGCTTTGCAAGGACATTACAAGTCCCACCAGAGTTGGTTTGCTGAAGCTCTGGTGCCTGCCATCTGCGGGTAGTCCTCAACTTACAACAGTTCATTCAGTGACCGGTCAAAGTTACAGCGGCACTGGAAAAAAAGCGACTTGTGTCTGTTTTTCACATTTAGGACCACTGCGGTATCCCGCGATCAAAATTTAGATGTTTGGCAACTGACTCATATTTACAATGCATGTCAATGTCTCAAGGTTACGTGATCCCCTTTTGTGACCTTACAAGCAAAGTCAATGAGGGAGTCGGATTCATTTAATAACTGTGGCAAGGAAGGTCGTGAAATGGAGCAAATCTCACCTAAGAACTATCTCGCTTAGCAGCCAAAGCTTTGAGCTCAATTGTGGTCATAAGGGGAGGACTATCTGCAAACCTACCAAAGAATAATAGGAAGGATGCTTCGGCCTTGAGTTGCCCAGGTTTTGCTTTATGCCAGTGATGGCGAACCTTTTAGAGAGCGAGTGTCCAAAAACTGTCCCCGTCCCCTGCCCTGCCTGCCCACAGGGCCACTCACCACCTCCAGAGCCCACAGCAGATCGCCCAGACAGCCCAGTAGTGCCATGGCGGCCATGCCCTTTGCCCGCACCCCGCAGCATCAACTGTGCACAATGGGGCATAAGGGCAGAGTCTTGTCTACACTGCCTGGCTGCCATGTGCTTGGCTGCGCTGCTCCGCGTGGGCCACACTCGGAGGTGACTCTCCTCCAGGGGGGCTGCTGGTGAGGAGGGGGTTGTGGGGGAGGCAAGGCTGGGGCAATGGCTCATGTGCCCACAGAGAGGGCTCCGAGTGCCGCCTCTGGCACCCGTGCCATAGGTTCGCCACCACGGCCTTACGCTCCTTGCAGAAAACGGGAGCCTGTTTAAAAATGATGTTAGCCGTCTTGAAACATGAGATTAACCCCTAACTGCTCTGAACGTCGCTTTTCAGTTACTCCCCAAGGCTCTGGCAGCCACCGTCCCATAGAGGTCGAAGAAGGAGAGGCTGGCTTCGCCCTGCTCTTCCCCAAAATCGATGGGGTGAAGATTCAGACCTTCCATTTTTTTAAAGACCCGAAGAGGCAAACCATCAATGAAGAAGAGTTTGCTGAAGCAGGCAAGCCAAAGCTGGAACTGTTAGAACTCTTGCTATTTTTTATTATTATTACTATTATTATTATTATTTTTAAAAGCTGTCACAGTGTGGGATTTTAATTCCCAGTAGAGTTCACGAGATTGTAAAAGCTGCTACAGCTGACCCTCCTAAGAGGAACATGGGCTTAACGGGTGCGAGGTGGGAATTGCTTTGAAAACCTTTTTCATGCTGTGTTGGAATGTTGCCATTTGTGATGTGATGTTTGGCTGAAAAGAACAGGAGAAACGTAGTGATTCTTTGAAGCGAATCGTCTTTTCCAAGTCACCCTCCCATTTTTTCCGTACTAATTTGATCTAGGGGGGAAGGCACCAAGCTAAAAACTGCAAACTCCTCCTTCTCATCCTGCCTTAGGATGCAAGGCAATGGGTGGCTTTCGGCCAATCACCAGGAGGCCGTGAGTTCTAATCCCGCTTTAGGCATGAAAAGCAGCTGGGTGACTTTAGGCCAATCACTGGGAGGGAGGGAGTTCTAGTCCTGCCTTAGGCATAAAAGCCGACTGGGTGACTTTGGACCGGTCAGGCTCTTTGAGCCCAACTCCTTTCACTGGGTTATTGTGGGGAAGGAGGAGGAGGAGGAAGGTGTATTAGATATGTTTGTTGCCTTGAGTTCTTTATAAAAATAAATAATAAAGGCAGGATATAAATCATATTTTTCCACCTTAACCATCAGACCCAACTAAGCCAGAGACCAAAGATTCCTCTTCCGGAACAATAAACTTCAGCCAACTGGTTTGTTGTCCAACTTTGTGCATCTCCCTGCTAAAGCATAACTAGTCCCCGTAGTATTAAACAGGCTTTTTATAATGGGGAGGGAATATAGAGTCCTTTTTTTTTTTCCTAACCATATAAGCAAGCAAGTCAGTGTGTTATTTGCCGCTTTCCTTGCTGGGCTGCCTGTATTCTGACATGCCAAAACTGCCGGTTAAGTTTGTCCAATGTGAAACATACGATTAGAGCCTTACCAAAACCAAAATAAAAAAACCCTCCAGGATTGTGTACCAAACAGGTCAGAAATTTGCCAGAGGGCTGTTATGTTATTCTCTTGTGGGAATCTCTTCTTTTGATACGTGCCCGGCTGCTCTATCCCTTTAGGGGAAGTAGGTCAGAAAAGTAAATAGATGCAGCCCGTAAACTAAACGGTGCGTGACGTTTGGCATCTTACCATTATTATCAGCAGAATAATATTTCTGCTGATAATAATGAAATATGAATATTTCTTTCCTCTCTCTTTTTTACTCCCATCAGGCCTTAAGAACAACCCCGATCTCAGAGCCGTGCTTCTCTTTGGATACAACACCTGGAAGTCGGGATCGACACGGTTTCTCCGCCAAATTGTCAATCGCTTGAACGAAAAAAGCATCATCTTAGCGGGCGGATACGTAGAGAGCATCACATCCCTGACTTCAGAGAAGTGGGTATCGGCCGGGGGGTCCTCCGGGGCTTCTGTTGTTACAGGTAGTCCTCCTCTTACAGATCCCAGATGAGCCCAAAGTTTCTGTCGCAAAGCAAAACGGTCGTTAAGGGAGTTTTGCCCCATTTTGCGACCTTTCTTGTCACAGTTGTTAAGTGAATCGCTGCAATTGTTAAGTTAGTAACCTGGTTAAGTGAATCTGCTTGTCAGAAGGTTGCAAAAGGGGATCACGTGACCCCGGGACACTGCGACCGTCATAAATAGGAACCCATTGCCAAGCATCTGAACTTTGATGATGCTGCAAGAGTCGTAAATGTGGAAATTGGTCATAAGTCACTTATGTACCTTCAAACAGTCACTAAATGAACAGATGTAAGTCGAGGACACTCTATATGCTTCAGTGAGGTTGGCTTTTATCTGTTTCTAAAAGTCTCAGCTTCTCTGTTGTTAGAGGCTGATAAAGTTGTTTTAAGTTAAGAAAAGCTATGTTGGACCAGGCCTTCCCACTCACCACAATCATGTGACCGCAATTTGCAAAGTTTTTTGCCGGTTTCCAGCTCCTTTTTGTCTGGTTTTTGGCCAACCCCCCCCCCCACACACCCATAAGAATACACTGATGTGCTTAATGGCCAACGGCATACGCTGGACAGTGATCACCACATTCGCTTAACAACTGCCGCAAAAAAAAGTTATAAAACGGAGTCCAGTCACACGAGTGCCTTAATAACTGTTATGATTTTAACAAGGGAAAATCCAGGCTCCGTTACGGATGTAAATCGAGGACTACTTGTATATCTTCATGTTTTTATTTCCTTTTCAAGGAACAATCGGCATAGGATGCCTGAAAAGTCCTTCCTGATTGGGAGTCGGTCACTTTCATTCGCGTCTAGCCTTAAGGGAAGAAGAGGGATTTCTGTAACTGCTCCTACAGCCTGTCACTTTTAAAACGCTTCGTGTTCTGCCAAGCTACCTCGTTGACTTGTCTAAAATTAGAAGTGCTAATGATGTGTGTGTTACATCCCTTACATCCCTTTCGTCATCTTTGTTTCCTCACTTCTCTCCTTCTCTCCCTATTTGAGTTATTTCCTTTATGGAAGTTAGAAGACACACACTCGCTCCTGAGCTCCCTAGCCGTTTAGGTTTTAACCAGCTTCTGGTTAAGAGGCTAATTGATTTTTTTTTAAAAAAAAAAAAAAAGCAAGAAGCTTGAGATTTTCAGAATTTGGACCTTTCGATGCCTTCGGAGAATTTTGTCAGGGAAAGTGGACAGGTTGATTTCGTTGCTTTTCCTCAGTTTTGTGTTGGGAGGAATCGGAGGCCTGCAGTTTGGGAGGCCTAAAAGGCACAGTTGGGAGCTAACCGTAGTGTATCGTTCAGGTAGTCCTCGACTCACAATCACAACTGGGACCATCACTAACGGAGGCGGTTGTTCAGTGAGTCGCACCCAGTTTTACAAGATTGTTTGCTGTGGACATTAAGTGGAACATAGTCGTTAAGCAAACATGGCTAACTCTGCTCATTGTAAGCTGGTTAGGAAGCTCACAACGGGCAAATCCCCGGACCCAGCAACCCTCCAAAATACACGGCAGTTGCCAAGCGCCAAATGTCGATCACACAACCGTGGGGATGCTGCGGCAATTATTAAGTGTGAAAGCTGGTCATAAGTCACTTCTTTCAGACCCGTTAAATAGTTGAGGACTACCTGTATTGCTTGGCATCGCTTGTGGGCCATGTTGCGTTGTGAACCACCTGCTTCTGACTCTGTTTCCCCCCACACACACCTCTCTTTCAGTCACAACCAGCCTGCCGAGATGTGTGGTGTGGTGGGCCTGGCTTTCAGTGGTCCCCAGATCCGGTGCGCCTCCGTCCTGCTGGATCAAGACGTCACGGACGAAAAGTCGGCCGAAGCAGCCATGCAGCGCCTCAAGGCGGCCCACCTTCCCGAGCACCACAGCCTGGCCTTCATGTTTGCCTGTGTGGGCCGGGGGTGCCGGTTTTATAAAAGCAAGCCCAACCTGGAAGCAGACGCTTTCCGAAAGTACTTCCCGAACGTGCCCCTGTTTGGCTTTTTCGGACACGGGGAGATCGGGTGCGACCGGATCGTGACGGGGAATTTTGTCCTCCGGGAATGCAACGAGGCCAAGGATGACCTCCTGCACGGTTACACCACGGTCGTGACGCTTCTGCATCTCGGTTCAGCTAAAGCCAGTCAAGCTTAAAATCTCTCTCTCTCTCCCTCTCTCTCTCTCTCTCCCTCCCTCCCTCCCTCCGTCTCTCTCCCTCTCCCTTCCTCCCTCCCTCCCTCTCTTTTTTTTTTTTTTTTTTTTTTTTGCAATTATCCAATTGCAGCTGTCACCAGGCTGCATTAATTGTGCGAAACATGCCGTTCTGGGGACACTTCAAAGTGCCTCCTAAAAACAAAAAAGAAAGCCGTCGTGTGGACTGTAAGTCTCGCCAATTACGTGATCTTAAATTAGGGGAAGAAAAGAAGATTTTTATCCTCCATTTCTGAAACCAAAAGTCTTTCCTTAATTTACAGTAGATTTTTATTTCATTCCAGTTGTTGCAGATAAAGGTGGTTAGTATCACCGGTGGTTTCCTTCTTTTAGTGGATTACTGAACAAATCAGCCTCTGGACTAAGCCTGTCTTAAGCTGTGACTATCTTTTATTGTTTGTCTCTGGAAATACAAACCTTCAGGTCTGAACTGAGCTCTTTAAATCATCTGTTAAGGTAAGGTGGCAAAGTACCCATAGAAGCCCAGTCAAATTTGAAGCCATGTTTGCATTGAATATTCATCGTTTTGGTCCAGAGAGCATTGGGTGGTCTGGATTCTTGGGCTTATCTTGATAAAACTTTGCAAGTTGGGCAATCTTGTTCACTGGTTAGTTTGCGTTATAAATTGTACTAGTTGCCTGCTTAATAGCTTTGATTGTAGAAAAAGATTCCTTGGGGATTTCTCAGGTCTTAAATATATGAAGGAACCCCAAGATTTGTCTGATATGGTTTGGATTCTACTGTTGAGGGGTTCTAAATATGAATTTTCGGGACCTGGGGCTGTCTAAATGGCAACAATCATTTAAAGCATAGACTAATATGGTTTTCTTCCTGAGCAGACATGTGCAAACTGCCCCCCCCCCAACCCACTGCTTTTATCAATGTAGGAAAGTTGAATGGCAGCAGAATTATATGATTGCAAGATGTTAACTTGATATTCAGCTTTCTCTCTGACATTAAAGCTACTGGAGATATTTATGATTTGACTTAATGCCCTAGGGCTGTACTGGGGAAGTCGGACAAATGTAAATAAGGTAACAGAAAATTAAAGACACGATTTTTCTCTCAACTGCAAGTTATATTCTTTCTGTCTTCCTCCAAAAACAGAGCACCAAGAAGTTTTGTTTTTCCTCACCAAAATGTGCTTGTTTTTTCCATGAAAAATTGAAAACCGCGATGCAAGAAAATGCCATTTTTTTCTCTGTGGATACATGCGTCCGTATGATGTATTTTGGGAGTCATTGCAGACTTGTCTGCTTTTAATCCTGGAAGAAACACAGTTTGCAGGACTAGCTTTAGATGACCTACTTAATCATGTAGCTGCTCGTGCTGTTTTTGAATAAATGAAGGATGGTAAATCTGTCTGTTAAAGTTGGCATTGAGGTGTGCTGGGCACACCAGAGTAATTTGATTGCTTAAAAAAATCTCTTGAATTGAGACTGATTCTGGAGAATTTTGTAGATGGTCAGTCAGTTTTCTGGGTAAATTTACTGGGTAATGTAAAAACAAGTTCAGTTTTGGAATTGTAATGCAGAGGTAAGATTGTGTTAGAAATAAATCCATTTACAGCCAATAGTAGCTTTGCTGTTAATTGCGAAGTCGTGTCCGACCCATCGCGACCCCATGGACAACGTTCCTCCAGGTCAGTGGTTCTCAACCTGTGGGTTGGGACCCCATTTGGGGTCGAATGACCATTTCATGGGGGTCGCCAAACAACGCAGTCCCCCATTTTTTTCCCCTTTAGCTGTGCTACTCCCTTTTATTCTATTGGCTTTTGAAAGCCAATAGAATAGACTCTCTTGAATAGAGTCTAATTCTATTGGCTTTCAAAAGCCAATAGGAATTGTCCAGGCTGTCTCTGCCCTGCTGAGCCCGCCAAAAGTCCCATTCTGCAAACGGTGCTGCACCAGTTGAGTAGTCCTCGATTTACGACCGGTTGGGGGCTGCGGCATTAAAAAGGTTGAGAACCACTGCTCCAGGTCTTTCTGTCTTCTACCATCTTCTGGAGTCCATTTAAGTTCACACCTACTGCTTCAGTGACTCCATCCAGCCACCTTCTTCTCTGTCATCCCCTTCTTCTCTTGCCCTCGATCTTTCCCAGCATTAGGCCCTTCTCCAGTGAGTCCTTCCTTCTCATTAGGTGGCCAAAGTATTTGAGTTTCAACTTCAGGATCTGGCCTTCTAAAGAGCAGTCGGGGTTGATCTCTTCTAGGACTGACCGGTTTGAATCATTCTGCAGGTCTGTGGTTGCCATCTTCTCAAATGAGAGGGTGTGCAAAAAAAATAAAGAAGCCTATGGAGTAATTGATAGCTTCATGAGTAAGAAGAACAGAAGAGTTGTGGAACTTTACAAAACTACATATACTTTTGTGTTAATTTTTTAGATTTTTTTCTCCCTCAGCTTTCTTTCAACTCATTTCTGAAACAACCATCTTGTGAGTAGACTGGACTCAGAGAAAGTTACCCCCCAGGACCAAGGTGGGCCAGAACCTGAGTCTCCCTAATCCTCGTCCTTAACTATTACTCTACTCTGGCTTGGTCAGATATTATTTCTTAATCAGTTATCTTTTACAACCAACTGATAACACGTGAATGGATTTTAAACACCGATTATTTTGAGACACCCCAGACACCAGTCTTTGGAGAGAAAAGGATAAACTTTATTTACAAATGGAAATGTTTCAAACAAAAAGAAAAAAAAAAAGGAATACAGTGACTATATCGTGACCCTAAAAAGGCTCACTAGATATCACCGTTGTAAGTTGTGGAAACCTTTACAGAGAATGGCTCTCATTTTGTTCACTAAGCTTGCTCCTGACATGCAAAGTCCATTGCAGGATACCAAAGCGTAAAGTTGATTTTATCTTCAGTAAAAACGGATGGAAGGGATCCGACAGCTTTCCAATACTTCCTACTAATGTTCGGAAATACTTTAAAAGCATTTTGTCTATTTTAATTACTGAGGATGGAGTTGATTCTGATTCTGCTCTTAGCATCTCCAGATATCTCTGACCTCCTGTGTCTGGGAACAGTAAGAACATAAGCTGTGCATATTTCTGCATATATATTTGGTCCTGTAAATCACGTTCTTCTTTCAGAGTATCTGGGAACGCCGATACCGATGCCTGAAAATCACAGAAGACAGTGGCTTTATTAGATTTTTTTTTTAAAAAAAAAAATGTCAAATTACACATTATCTTTCCCATCATTTCTGTCAAGACAGCTTGCAAAAGTATTAAACTAGCACACCGATGTGTACCCGCAGGAATTAATTAAGCACATCAGAAATGAGGAACTGAACATTCTCCAGAATACAACGAGCAATTTTAACTCATTTTCATTCATCTGCTTATCCTCTGAATCCGTTTTGAAGATCTCATTTAATTATTATGTGTCGCTTTGTTCAGGGAGGAATAAAAAAAACTTTCTGGCATTTACTTAGCAGTATTTATTTCGGGATCCGTCTGGAATTCTTTAACACTTATTCTTGATCAGGTAACATTTTTGTTTGTTCCCTGAAACAATATTGGGCAGCATTTTGCGGTGGATCACAATGGACCGTGAACCAACCATGTGAGACAGCTACAGAAAAGGAAGGATGGTGCTTGCATCATTAACAGAAGTATAGAGTCAACATCAAGAGAAATTGCATAGGCTGCACTCTCCCTAGAACACAGCATCACTTTGAGGCTCTGGAGACCGAAACATTTTTTAGACAGTATGTAAAAATGATAGGCACCTGGAAGGAAAAAAACTATCAGTTCCCATTTCCCTGATAATTTGTTCACAGATAACAATTCTTGTCCCTGCCCATTCTCCTTTAAAAAAATCCTTTGTGCAAAAAATATAGGCCAATACGATGCATTCATAATTTTTGGCAAAGCAGGTTGCGTTATTCAACCGTGCCTCAATAGGTGTCTAGAATCATCCACAGCACCTTCGTTCTCACTGTGAGCTTTTGTAGCAGGTGAAAATTACTGGACACCGCCTGAGCAGACATTCCCATTTTTTCCCCTTTATCAGGATAGTGATGTATTAGAATCTTGTGACCTTGTTGCTTTTGTACAAAAATGCCCTCTCATAATAAAAAATGAAAAAGTTGGGAAAGTATGAAAAATTCAGAAAAGAGGTGCACGTAACATGTCAAGAGTTCTCTGGGGAGCCCCTCCTCCTTTGAAATGGGATCCTAAATATAACTGGCCTTGCAAATTTTTAATTAGCGCAACAGCTGCCCGTCCTCTTACCATATTCTTCAATGGGGTTTCAGCTTTTCCACTTCTGCTTCTCTTGCAGCTGCTCCATAATTTCTTCTTTGGATTTCTTTATTTGGTTATTTCTGAAAAGACACCCTTTCCATCAGATCCACAGGGTGCTCTTTTATGGGGTGTGTGTATTGAATTGGGAGTTGGGGTCTGCAGCGGTCCAGGACTTGGGATGGGGGCTTCAGGTGCATGACTGTCAAGCACAGGAAATCAGTTCAAATAAATAAAGGTTTATCGCAAGCTTAAGCTCTCGACAAGAATCTGAACTACTAACAGTCAAAGCAAATTGGCGGCAGATAAGAGTCAAAGGAATTCAAGATGGGCTGGATTGAGATCTCTTGTGGGCACGAAGGGATTCGAGACTGATGACGCGCTTGGCCCCTCCCTCCCTCCCTCCCTCAGGCTCAGCCTGCTCTTCTACAGTGACCTTGATTAAGTTCGAGGGGTTTAGGCTCCCTTTCAGTCTTGACTCCATTTCCTATTTCAAAAATGGGAGTGGGGAAACGATCCATTCTCTCAGTCGCTTCGGACAGCCAGATGAATGGCACATAAACTTCCGTAAATAAATCGGGTGATGATGATTCAACTGCTGGTGACTACAAAAGTGTGCGTTTAGAGCAGGGGCCTCCAGCCCTGGCCACTTTTAAGACTGTACATCGACGCCCAGAATTCCCCAGCCAGCATAGCTTGCATTAGGTTTGTACTTGAAACTGGCATAGCTGGCGGGGGAATTCTGGGAGTTGAAGTCCACAAGTCTTAAAAGTGGCCAGGGCTGGACGCCCCTGATTACAGGCTGCAGGCAGCTTCCCTACCCCTTATTCCCCCCACCTCCTTGCACCTGCAAAGTACTCACTGTTGCAAGCATCGCTGCTGTTTCCCTCAATCAGGTGTTCGCCGCGCTCCAGGGCAGTGGCCCGCGGAATCTGGCCTTTCCTGGCAAGAAGGGATAAAGGGAGTGAGACAGCAGAGAGACAGAAGGCGGATAATCCGAGGATGCCGGTGGGTTTTAGCTTCCTCTCTCGCGCTCCTCGATGGAAGTGGCTTAAAGCTATAAATGGCCTGAAACAGAGTCAAAGATTTAGTTCTTGGCGTTCTTTGTGCGAGTCTTTCTCAACTAAACGCTCTTATAAACGGGGGTCCTCTCGGGACGATGCAGCTTGCCTTGTTGGCAAATGAGTGCCAGCATCCCATGACTCAGCTTTACGGTTTTTCTGAGGGTTTTTTTTTTTTTTTTAAGCCGAGGAACTAAAGCAGCACGGACGGATTGTGAATCAACTGCCCACAAACACACTATTATCTCACAGTAGTAGAGTTTATCTGAGAATGAAATGGTCTGAGCTACTTTTTAGAAACAGACAAGGAAAATGACATGGTCTGGTCAATATTAAAGAACAATGCCAAGTACATTAAGTATTTGATTCCAGAATGGGAAGCTTTATTCCGGCCGTTAAAACAGCCTGAATCTCTTTAGGTCAATATCTAATTTCAGCTGCTTTACCTGCAAAGGAAAAAAATTGCTCCAGCTACCAGGACGCTCAGAACGACGACCGAAGCCAACACAGCGACAAACAGTTCTCCCCTTGAATGACTCTTGATGCTCGGGAGCAAAACTGCTTCACAACGAGCTCCTGTGTAGTTGTCAACACACCTGGGAACAAAGATGAGTGAGTTTGTGAACTGAAACGAAGCCACCTTTTTTCCCCAGATTGGTCTCTGCTCTCTCCCTCTTAGCTTCCTCAGTCACCTCCAATACCATGAGCGTCAGAACCACAAATGAGGAATTGTGGAAAGTGTACTTTATGCAGGGCAGGTAGTTCCCCGTTTGTCATTTATTTGAGTCGCACTCTGTTCTGCAAGAATTCGAAGGTAGCATGCCTGCTACTCCTTCCTCCGGTTTTACCATCCCTGAGTAACTAGAGAAGTGTTTCTCGCCCTTGGCAACTTGAAGACAAACAGACTTCAAGTCCCAGAATGCCCCAGCCAAACGTGTGTGGACTTCAATACTCCAGAATGCTGTTTGGGGCATTCTGGAACCTGAAGTCCATATGTCTTCCAGTTGCCAGAATTGAGGATCAGTAAGTTACAGACAGTCCTAAATCTGCCAGGCTGAAAATGTTACAACTGTCTTTTCATTTTCTGCATGGGGGTTGTTTTGAGTAGACCCAGTAGCCTTGGAATCTGGGAAATGGCACGCCCCCAAATGTGCAGGTTTGGTCTCTGAAAACACAAATCTCCACTGCGTAAGGAAACATTGAAGTGCAAATCTAACAAAAGATTCCGGCTACTAAGAAGGATTGAAAAATCTGAATAATAAAATAACCCAGTGCTGACGACGGGGGGGGGGGGGGATACTTGAATCAGCAAATCATGGGATATGAGAGATTGAGGCAAAATGACACTGTTTGAGAATCAGACTTCAAAAAAAGTTTGCATTGGCTCGGTTTGAACAATACAGCAACTAAAATTGCACCCCAACCAGAATGAAGGCCGTTTGAAGGAGGCTTACAAAAATTAGGACGTGAACTGAGAAGAAGTTAAGATCTTTGAAAGATTCCCTAACCGCATTTGTAATTATAAGGTGACCAACTTTTTTACAATGAGAAGGGGGACACAAATAAATTGAAGAAAAAAAAGTGAGTCTAATGCATGCGTGTGTGTGCGCCATGTTGTGTTTCGGTAAGAAGTAAACAAAGCCACTTGCGTGCGGCGCACTCTCCAAAAAATTCTGTGCGGAGCGCATGCGTCTCATAATCATGTCTTGCCACACTGTACTGAGCCTTGTCACGTCAAATACAAATACGTCACATCACACGCAACGGATCGGATCGGCATCAGTCGAATAGGGAGATTTACAGATTAATCTTCAAATATCGAAAAGGAGGACATGTAAGAGGACACTTTTCGAGAGAGGACAGAACTTACAAAAGGAGGACTGTCCTTCCTAAAGGAGGATGGTTGGTCACCTTAGTAATTACAATGTGCACTACAATGTAATCTTGGATCTATCCGTAATGGATTAATATGCACGAAATTCCCAGAACTGAATGTTAAATTGGCCCCTGAAATTAAGTCTGCTTCATGATTCCACTTTCCATTGGTTGCAGGGGAGACTTCAGGGACATGAGAACGTCCTATTGTCACTCTGGCCCAGCAGATGTTAGCCAGATCATTGTGTGAGAATCGCTTGTTCTACAGATCTGTGGTATGTATGCATATATATATATATGTTTATGTTTTGTAGGCTAATCAGTCTTTTAGGAAAGAAAATCTACATTTTTAAATGTTGTAGGTAATGAATAAAACTGGAGGTACGCTTTGGCCCCGGATGATGCTTTGTAAATCAAACGGGTTGCTTGTAAGCAGGAGGAGAGGGGAAGAAGGAAGATGGAACAAAGTTCCCTATTTATAGAGACCTTTTTACAGTATATCTAACAACAAATTAGCACCTGAGCTATTTGGAAGTAAAAGGTTATTGGAATAACAAAGTACAGATAGTACTCAACTTACAACAGTTCATTTAGTGACCGTTCAAAGTTACAACAGCACTGAAAAAAGTGACTTTTTCACACTCAACGGTTGCAGCCTCCCTGTGGTCACGTGATCAAAATTCAGATGCTTGGCAACTGGTTCATATTTACAACGGTCGCAGTGTTCCTGGGTTCATGTGATAAACTTTTGCGACCTTCTGACTAGCAAGGTCAAATCCAGATTCGCTTCACAATCGTGTGGCTGACTTAATAAATGCCATGATTTACTTAACAACTGGGGCATGAAAAGTCGTATAATGGGGCAAAACTCACTTAACAAATGTTTCACTTAGCCAGATAAATTTTGGGCGCGATTGTAGTCGTAACCTGAGGACGACCTGTGCACAAACAACCCATATTGAGGGCTGAGGTACTTGCCTTTTACTATCTCTGTGGGATTTGCTACTGCGCTGATTTTAAAAAGCCTCTCTTTTCACTTAGGAAATATTTCCTCTTCCACTGAAATGCTCACTTTGACCATAAAGTGCAATAACTGTTTAGTGCTGAAAGGTAAACGGGAATTATCGATTCCCACATCCTGTGCTTGCTTATTTATTCAAAGGAATGGTGTAATTCTGGGCACACACATCCACTTGGTTACATAAGGTTTTCTTGCGTCACGAGTCTCTGAAATGATCTGATTTAGGCAACGGCTCTGATACGGTATCCCTTTTCCGGCTGCAATCTGTCAGTCTACAATTAGGCCAATATTGCTTGGAATTTCCTACTGTTCTCTCTCATTCTCTCCAGGGATTTCCCGGAGGCTTCGTGCCTGGGAAATTAGCTGATGCAGAGGCTCCAAAAGACTTCCCTTAAACAAGCACTTTTGTGGCTGGGTATCACATTTTTCAAGTTCAATAAAAACACAACACCGGGTCGAATTAGCAAGGACAGCTCTAAAAGGGGGGGGGGATATTTCTGCCATTTGAAAATCCTCCCTTTCAGCTAATGCACCAGCCAAGGGGCGAACTGTACGGTTTTGGGAAAGCGATTTGTCTTAAACTGCAAAGCGGAATTGTCCGTTGCTTAGCCTACCTGCAAAAAGGATTGGAAGCAGTAGGTATGGTATAACAGATGCCACCATTCAGACAGAAAGATCCGTAACTGCTGCCACAGAGTTCTTCATGATCTAAAATGGGTGGAAAAAAACAAAACCTCTAGACTTGAGCACGGCTTCCTTTTTTTTGCATAAATAGCACTCAGTAAAATAGAAGAAAAAAACACAAGGAAAGGATTTGCAATTAATGCAAAGAGTTTTCCTAGGAAAGCCTGAAGGTTTCATACGCAGGTCGTCCTTGAGCAACTTACAACCATTTGTTTAATGAAGTTATACCACAGCACTGGGAAAAAAATGACTGGCAGCCGGTTCTCACACTTATGACGGCTCAGCATCCCTGTGGTCACATGATTAAAATTAAAACCAGCATGTATTTACAAGAGTTGCGGTGTCCCAGCATCAAATGACCGCCATTTATAGGGGGGTTTTTTTTTGATAATCCAAGTCAATTGGGGGGCTTGGATTCACATAACAGCAAAAAAGGTCATAAAGCAGGCATTTTTAGTGGCTTGTTTATTTCTTAGATTTATATGTCACCCATCTCACAGAGTTACAGCAACTCTGGATGGCTCACAATATGATTAACAACTGCATCACTTAACGACAGAAGTTCTGATTCCAAATATAGTCTTAATAGAATAGGACAGGACAGGACAGGACAGAACAGAACAGAACAGAATAGAACAGATTGTAGAATAGAACAGATTGTAGGATAGAATAGAGTAGAGTAGAGTAGAGTAGAGTAGAGTAGAAGAGAAGAGAAGAGAAGAGAAAAGAAGAGAAGAGAATCTAGTTGGAAGGGACCTTGGAGGTCTTCTAGTCCAACCCCCTGCTCAGCTGAGAAATACATGTATATTGCCCTGACTATTGATATTCCTATCAGTAGACTGACAGCCCATGTGGAGTTGATCAAGTCCAGTCTCAGCCACAGAATTTCACACATTCTCTCTATTTTTTTCAACCCAACTACTCCCAGGATATGGATGCGATGAGGAAAAATAAGATGTGGAAATGCCCTGTATGCCACCTTGAGCTCCTCAGGAAAAGTTGGATAGATTTACATTCTATAAATAACAATTTGTCATCTGAATGAAGGTCCCACATAGCCAGGAAGAAAAAGGGGTGGGAATGAAAAGGTTTTTAGGTGACAGCTTCTTCAGAACTCAAATTTCTCTCAACCAATTTGTTTACAATAAATATCACTAAATAAAAGAAAATGTCTGCCTGGGAATATGGTGTACTATATGCAACAGAGATATAAGGAGAACTGGCTGGGTGACCTTGGGCCGGTCACTTTCTCTCAGCCCTAGGAAGGAGGCAATGGCATGTCTGAAAAATCTCACCAAGAAAACTGCACCGTCTTGTCCAAGAATCAGACACGAACAGAAAAAAAATAAAATAACCGTATCTATTGCTCTGAATAAATGTTTTACCCAAAGTCATTGAACATATCTCAAATATTATTTTGTTATTTTTGAACATTAAAGCTGTCTCCATGAAAACGAAGCATCACCTGGGGCTGAAAGTGGTGCTATGTTGCACAGGAGGTGTGAGAGTCATTGCTATTTCTACCATCCCTGAAAATGGGGCCATAAAATGGAGCCATAAATATCTTTATTTGGAAGCAGGGAACATTCACCACCCTGCAAATTGTGGGGACTCTTGGCCCATTTCCTCTTGCCCAAATTCCAAAAAGCAAAGCTAATTCGGAGCCTGATATTTTCAGTACTCTCTACCACGCTCTCTCTAGTAAAAATGGGGGTGGTGGGAGTGTTTTTCATGGCAGCTACCCCTGAGATCTTCCATCCTGGCTGTTACATCATAGATCGGGAGGGAGCCGTGCCAGCAGGGTGGGGAACAGTCCATTAATTCTCTACATCAATACATTTGGTTTATAGACTCATAACCTGACCAGCTGGTTTATCCAGTACTGCTCTTTGCTAACAAACTAAACTCAACCAACCAGAATTTCTATTTTTACGCTGAAGACTTTGCTTGGCGAAGACATTTGCTTCAGATTTTTAGAGAAGAAAGGAGAAGAGCCTTGATTGTGCCAGACGTTTGTGTTTTGGACACGACAGATCTGAGGTTAAGACTGCAACCTGTGTGTCCAGGTCAAAATAGTTAAAATAACAAAGTTAATGGTTTAGAAGCCAATAATTTGTTAGAGATAATGCCTAGAATTAACATCTCCCATAAACAGAAAGCTGGAGTGTCTTAGCAAATATCCCAACATCTGAGGAATAAAATAGGATTCTGCAGAATCCCAGATCATACTTGCCAAAGGACAGAGCGATGCTGTCTCATTCCTACCTTCTTGAATTATCTATTGAGCAAGCCATGGGATAATAGCAATAGATCACCTCACCTCCCTGGAGTTCAGTTTAGACAACTCAGCCAGAAGAATGCCACAGTCCAAAGAAACTAAGGAGAACTCCTCTTCATTTCTCATCTCATAAAGAAAAATTCATCATTTTGACATCCAGTCGTGATCTAAGCATCCAGTCTTATCTAAAACATCTGCTTGCACCAAAAGCATTGAAGCAAACGGTTTCTAAACAATTCCAAATACTTTGGGGCAAAATAATTTATTTTTTTCAGTACCCTGCCCAGAAGGAAATTTGCAATAAGGCGGCAACTGTTTATGACTTTAAAGCCTAGATTTGACTTTTTGAAAGTTCCACTCCTATGTTTTAAAATTTGGGGGGAAATGAATATGATGGAGTTAAAGGTTTAGGTCTTATGAGTCAGTCATACCTGCCTGCTGGATTTTTGTTATTGATCTACGTGCAGGCTGAGAGACAGGACAGACAAGGAGATGAGACGCTCAAAACCAGACTAACAAGGCAATCTGAAACGCTAGCTGAGAATTCTCCAGGCAAAAGCTTGACATCTCCATTCCTCACAAGAGGCTTGAAAAACACATCCATCGTGAACCGTGGGAGGAAATTTGCTTAATGTAAGGATTTTAAGGTATCAACAACAATCAAGCGATTATCAAAACTAGACTGCAATTGACAGTTTGATTCTGGGTTCTGAAGGATATCTCAAATTATAATTTGTCAGTTTGGCTACAATGGTACATTGCACTGATTTTAAAAGGCAGAAATGAATTATACCCCAGATGTAATGAGAAGGCCAATATAAACAACACACTTGTCCATATCCACAAATCATAATTTAGAACGTATTTGAGTTCAGTATATAAAGTACTTTGAATTCTCTAAAGAATTCAAGGTGTTAGTATCACATTCAGACCAGCCATCAAAACAATCAAATGCTTATATTGTACATCTAGATATGTAAGAGATACATTATTCCAAATAGGTATAACTTAATGCTAAAATAAACAAAAATATTCATGGAATTACCTGTTCGCATATTATTCTGACCACAATTTGTAATTCTTGGACACAGGCTATTCTTCAAAAATTGCCCTGCAGGAAAAAAAAACACCTTGTTTTAATCCAAATGTCTGCTATCTGATTAACTGCTACTTGGGTTAAACATCAAACTGAATACATTACCTTACTTACTACAGATAATGAATGACTTTAATGCTCTACATGAACTCAATTAATTTTAAATATAATGGCAAATCTTCCTTGCACTTGCCAAAACTTTGTTGGCTTAATGGTACTAATTTGAAAAAAAAAATAGTCTGGCTTTTTTTAGGTTACTTTGTTCCAACAGAATTGTTGGATTCCTGGAAATCTTGCAAGAAATAAATGAACAATGCAGAGATTCTTCAGATGATCTGATGAATTAAATTCACTGAGTTGATTCAGAACTAACCTTACATTTTAGCTGTTTTATAATAATCCTTTTCTGGGAGCAGAATTTTTGGGTACAGCCGCAGCATATCCTGATGATGTCATGTCAGTGTGTGGTGTCCAGTGTTGTCACTTCGTATTTTTTGAGATAATACTTTAATTTTAAAATCAGAATTGCATCCCTGATCTTATTTAAGATTGGCAGGCAAAGCTTCACTGTATTAAGACTTTAAAGAACTACGTGACCCTTAATTAAATACTTCTGCTTGCAATTAAACCCCATTTTGTTGCTTTCTAATAACTGAGTAAAGTTGATCCTATTAAATGACCCACTTAATTATCTTAATATCAATTTCTGAATTGGTATGGAGGAGGTTACATTAGTATTTCCCATTTGGTATTAGCATTTTCTCATGCTAAACAGAAGAAAATAACTATAAAATTTAAGAGAGCAATCATTACTATATTTTAAAATTTAAAATTTCAGAGAGAGGATTCTTAGGCTGCAATAGGACTTAAGCTGCAGGGCCCTCTAGCCCAGTGGTTCTCAACCTTTTTAATGACGTGACCCCCAACCGGTCGTAAGTCGAGGACTAAACAGGTCGTAAGTCGAGGACTAAACTGATCGTAAGTCGAGGACTACCCAACCGGTCGTAAATTGAGGACTTTCCCTGCCCGGGAGCACCACGCATGCGTGGTGCCACCCCCTGCGCCGGCCGAGGCGTAGCTGGCAAGCGGCAGAGACGGAGCAGGCTGACCAATGGCTGGGCCACCAGCTGGCCCAGCCCAAGGGAGGTAAGGCACCCGCCGGAAAAGGGGAAAAAAATGGTGGACAGCCTTGCTTGGCGACCCCCGTGAAATGGTCAATCGACCCCAAATGGGGTCGCGACCACAGGTTGAGAACCGCTGCTCTAGCCTCTCCAATTTTATGGTAGCAGAACAGTAACTGAAACAGGGGATGGAAATGACCATGGAGGCAATGTTTTACGTGTGTGTTTTTTCCTCCAGAGGTTTGCATTCTTTTTTTTTTTTAAAATCATATACAAACGTGCAAGGACTACTTTTACTTTAATTGGGGCCCTGAACATCTTGCTCAGAGAGAGAGAGAGAGACCACTGGTATAATGAGCAGCATATAAGTTTAATAAATAAATAAATAACATTGGTTCACACCTCCTCAAGAACTCTTTTTATATATATATATATATTTTATTTTCAATTTTGCAATACAATACAATCTTAGAAATACTTCAGATAAAAAAAATAAGACAAATTAATACACACCATTTTCGGTATTGCTCACCCATTTCCCCCCATTTCCACCCTCTAACCTCTTTCCCTCTTCTTTCTCTTCCTCCCTCACCCCCTCTCCTCCACCTTCCTGCTTACTTCTCACCTTCTTCTATCCTCTCACTCCGGATGCAGTCCGGGGGAAATGCCCAAGCAATTCCTCTCTCCAAATTGAAACCTCAATATATATACAACAAAAACTATTTCTACTTGTCTGAACTACTAAAATTCCCACTCATCCTTCCCCACCCCCCTCCCCCCCTGATTTTCCAGAGCTAAGTACAGGATTATACAAGTATACTAAACATAATCTAATTAAGTTTACTAATTATACAAAAAGCAAAATCATACTAACCCTTAAAGAACTCTTTAAAGAAATGCCCTGTGACCTTTCGCAATACACAACTTGCAGGTAGGGTACACCACCTCTTGGCTATTTGTAGCCTTCCTCCTGCAGGTCAAGAGGCTGGCTAAATCAATCTCAATTCAGTTGTGTCCTTTGGGAAACTCGTGGTGTGGCTTCCCCTAGCCCGGAAAGATCTTTGCAGTTACTTTAGCAAATGCTAAACATAGTTTGCTCATACCAGTTGTTTGTGAGAGAGAATGTGGACATCAAGAAACCACACTTTCTGACATCCACTTAAGAAATTTATAACGTATGGGAATATTTCACAAGTGCTGTGGTACAAAACACAAAATCTCCAGGAAACACCCCTTAGGGCAGGCTTATTTAACCTTGGCAAGTTTAAGCTCTGTTGCCAGAATTCCCAATCCCCAGGGGAACTCCCAATCTGCATGCTGGTTTGGTTCTGGGAACTGAGGTCCACACAGCTTAAAGTTTGCTAAGGTAGAGAAACGGGATGAGAGAGGCAGTCTGAAGGAAACAGGCTGTTCGCTATTGAAAGTAAAAGCTCATAAGGGAATTTACTTCTATGTAGGCATCCATAAGGTTTGGTTTCGTTTTATTTTAATCATATTGTAGGTATTTTTAATTTTGTATAGTTCATGGGGCCCACTGAGAATCACAAGACTGCAGTGAGATAGATATTCAGCAAGTAAATGAGCAAATAAATAAATGTAATCTCATTCAATTAGTTATAACTCTGAATCAGTCTGGAGAACTATCTGTTTTACAGAAGCTGGAAGGATGAGAAAAAGATCAGCAAGCTCACTCCCAGAACAGAATGTATTATCATTTCCAACTATTACTTCTTTCAGTTTATATAGGGCAAATAAAATTTGAAACCGGATATTGACAAGAAAATTCTAAGAGTTGATAAATTGCAGATTCAAATTATTTAAAAACCTAATCACAAAACTGTAATGCACATTTAAAAAGCAATTCTATGCAAATATAGTCCAAAATAAAATGAAGTGATTGCAAGAGAACTTATTTTCAGATATATAATATTTTAGCCTGAGGGAGATCTTGGCAAAGTAGCAGTTTTCTACTCCACTAAACAACATATTAACTTACATGCTGTTTTCCTCAAATATGTATTTGTCTGTTGTTGTTCTTTTAAAAAAAATATTTTCTTTATTTCTGCAGTAATGTTTTGAAAAATGGGATAAGGTAAACAGAATAACAGCATATGACCTTTCTCTTTGTATAATTTTGCTGCAAGAAATTTACACCAGAACTGCCTCTCGCTACTTAATTAATCATTAGATTACTTGTTTCTTTGTGGACCCTGAATTGTTGGTATTTAATTTTTGACTTGAAATATTTTACATTTGCATCAAAGAACATAAGTGTGTGCCATCGTTGTGAGAATAAAATCCTTGAAACAACCTCTTTGCTTATCAGTGAAGGATGATCAAGTATGGATTTATCAATAGGCGAGAAATGTCTATACTTACTCTATGACTATAACCAAATGCTGGTGCTCCTTGCAAGGTGGTTTGATGTCTTTACGGTTTTGCTACGTCTGCTGATTCTGCAATACATAGATGGAAATACAGTTCCTTGTATTATGTAAGTCTGGCCCCTGTTTTGCTTTGTGGCTTCTTCTTATGCCTCATCGACCTTATAGATAGGTAAGACAGCGCAGTTTTCAAAACAGCAAGCGGCCTCGGTTAGAACAAAACAAAACAAATGGAGAGGAGAGGAGCTTACCTGGGTGTTAATATCCCAAAGGCTTGCCCCAAATTAAAACCATGCACCCAAAGGTAAAAAGCCGTGTGCTCATCCACGAGGTTTGGCATTATGCACCTGATGCTTTAAAGCTGGAGATTTATAGGACGGCATCGTGCAACCTGGGTGAGGTTGACACACGCTCAAAAGTATACACAGAGGCCAAGTATGGGCTGGAGAACCGCCCCTTTGTTCTCTGGGAACGGAAGACCTGTCAATCTCCCAGGAGACTTTGATCGTAAAATGAAAATGCCCTGTCACTGACATTGGAGTGAACTTCAGAGCAGCTCCCAAATAGCAACACAAACAAACGGCGGACCCAATCTCTAGTTACCACATCGGAAGGGCACTTAATTCCCTTTCGACTCTACGAGGGTTCCAGGCTACTCGGCAGTGTCAGAGAAGCCCCTGCCTGCAATTGTATAGGAGCCACTATTTGCAACTCCTTCCCATAAGCGGTTGCAGTGTAAGGTCACTGCCCTTAGGACAGCCGAAGTGTTATTGATGTGACAAGGATATTTTTATCACCTGTTTTGCACATGGGGCACAGCCAGGCCAGACAGTTTTTTTCGTTGTGTGTGTTTTGAGGGGGAAGGAGATACAAACCCCCCCCCCAGTTTCACCAGCCTGACTTACGCACGGAAGGGTAAAAGACAAAGGGTCTTGAACTCATTGGGAGGGAAAGGGCACGGCTTCATGTGCACGCTGCCACCGGACCGACTCTCCTTGAGGTGGGCTTTCCAGGATTCAGAAGAAACATCCTAACGTTCTTGAGAGGCAGGGAAAGTCTGGGAATCCCGCCAGAGGGACAGCAGGAAGACCAAGTCTGTAGGGCAAAGGGAAGGTCGGGACAGCGGTGCGGAAGACTGGCAAGGCATTTGTTGCTCTTGGGAAATCGTCTCAGATTTGGTCAGAAGATTCGTGAGGTGAGTTTTGCCCCCATTTTACGACCTTTCTTGCCCCGGTTGTTAAATGAATCATTGCAGTTGTTAAGTTAGTAACACGGTTGTTAAATTAATCTGGCTTTCCCATTGACTTTGTGTATCGGAAGGTCACGTGACCCCGGGACACTGCGATTGTCATAGATATGAGCCAGTTGCCAAGAATACTCCCAAAGTATCATACCACGATTGTTTCACATTAATGTCTAGAACAGGGGTGTCAAACTCAATTTCATTGAGGGCCGCATCAGCATTGCGGTTGCCCTCGGTGGGGCTGGGTGGGTGTGGCCAGAGTGGGTGCAGCCTACTGGGTGGGCGTGGACAGAGTGAGTGTGGCCTACTGGGTGGGCATGGACGGCTGTACATTGTTCGCATCAAGGGGGCCTGTGGGGGCCTGGGCAGGAGTGGGACAGATCTGAGGGTCTCTGGCAGAAGGGGGGGGACCGGGGCAAGCGCCAAGGCATGGTCCATTTCTTCATTCCTCACAAAGGGTGACCCCTCCCCAGCATGCACCCAGGGGCGGGGGCGACGCGGCAGGGGCTGGTTCCTCGCTGTTTCTGGACAGCCTTGTGGAGCTAAGACTGAATGCGTTTCAGCATAGATGGCCACCACAAAATTGTACATTGGCTCCCGGCCGGCCTGAGCCAGGGCCAAGGCAGCGGGGGCCGTTCCCTCACTGTTTCCGGGATGGCTTCGCGGGCCGCATGAAACCACTTCGCGGGCCGCATCTGACCCCTGGGCCTTGTGTTTGACATGTCTGGTCTAGAAATAATGAGATAGACACTTTAAATATTTAACCCAGATAAGTTTAGACTTACTGAAAGTTTTGAATGTGGAAGGAGAGAATCGGGAAATGCCAAATCACAGTTCTCAGTTTTTAAAATTACCACTTTCAAATTCTGAATCCTATAATCACGTATATCAGAAATGGTTTTTTTTTCCCAGTGGACTCATAGTTCATTAAATCAGAGATGGTTCCCTGATGCTTAGTTGGCAAAAAGTACAAGATAATATAAACCATTCTTCATAGCTTATTGTTATACGTGAACCGGGCACTTTGGCTTATTCAGCAAATTCTGCATAAAATATTGTCAAGTTACCCCATAATAGAGAGAGTATTTTTGATAAACCCAAGGGCATGGAACCTATCCCAAGAGTTATTTTCCATAAACTTACTATTCTTAATCGGATTGTTGAAGCATCTTCCAGAACTCTAGATGTAGCCATGGGGAAAATAATATATATCTTGCATTTTGGAAGTGCAGCTATGGTAACTGCTCAAACAAGGCAAATCTCAGTGGTTGCATTATAGATAGGAATGCTGTGCTGACATGAAAAAAATGTATGGTTCCTGAATCTCTCCCAGCAACTGATTCTCTTGCTGAAATAGTTTGTGACCTGGTGTAGGAAATAATCTTTCTATCTGGAACTGACAGGGTGATTCACTCTGTTTGCAAAACGATACCATTTTACTTGAAACCTTGTCATAAAAATACGGTGACACATCTGCTGACATAGTCAGTGGAGTATTCGGAATTTTTTTTTTTAATAAAAAAAAAGATACTTCATGGTACACTCTTATTCTAGCCTGTCCTGCTGGTTCCATCCTTTCCGACTCTGAAAATTTCAGGGCAGAGACGGGCCTCCTTGTGTCAATAGTGGTATTGATCATTAAGTATCCAAGATATAGTCAGGAGGAAAGGTGGACCTCATCTCTCATTAGGCAAAACATTCTCCACATTTCCTACATCTTAGGACACCGTTTTCATTGTTGTTAGCTACCAATACATGGTCCACATCATAGTTTACCGAACTAACTGATTAAATGGTTTGGCTCGTCATAATTTAATTTCACTGTTGCTGTTTAAATAGTAAAAAAAAAAAGCAACTAAAATCTGCATCAGAACAACACTTTTATTAGAAGCAAAAAAGTGGGCACTTAGAATTAAATCCTAAAAAATTTCTCTCTCTCTCTCTCTCTCTCTCTCTCTCTCTCTCTCTCTCTCTCTCTCTTTCTCTCTCTCTCATCCTTGGCAAAAGTTGCCAGATTGGACCTGTGTCACTCAAAAACCATTCTTGCTTAGCAATGGAAAAATCCAGTTTTAAGTCCAGGACTACCTGTAAAGTAATATATTTAGCTGAAGAGAGAGAAAAATAGAAGGTGGCATTTAGTTTCTGCCTATTTGGGGGAAGCTGTTTCGTTGCGGATTGCTTGGTGGCGCTGGCCAAGCAAATACTAGATCAATAATTACAATTTATTATCCTGGTTTCCCCATTTGGGGTTAAAACGACCGAGACGTAGCAATGCAAGAATTGAGGTGGGGAGGAGGCTAGAGAGGTAAACACTGCTTTTGCTTTAGGAGGAGTTCTCATCTTACAAAGTCCTCCTTTGTTTTTGTGGCTTCAACCTTGGAAGAGACAAATCCTCACCTTCAAGGCATCGGTAGTTCAGTTCAGCCGATTAATAAATACGGCAGGGACAAAATTGATACAGGCAGAGCTCTGGGAAAGGAAGAAGGAATGATGAAGACTCTCCTCGTCCCCTACAGCAGAGCTCACGTATCACAAATGAATTCTGACTGGTATCCCAGCATTAATATAAGCATTTCCAATCTTTTGAATATGCAGGGGAGGCAAATCAAGGTAAAACCAGTTGTGAAAAGAAATGAATCGGTACAGAAGTTACAAAAATTCATGGTGCCATTATTTTTTTTCCTGAATTTGCTGGGGTCTAGGCTAGATTTTTTTAGAAAAAAAATCTTGGATGAGAGGGTAAACAATTTTCCTGCTGTTGCCCACAGAAAAGCCTACAGAGATATGGTCCCCAAGACTTGACTCAAGCAAGAGATTGGTAAAAATAATAGGTTAAAAATACGAAATATTTGCAACAAGATCTCCCCTGCCCAATAAGTGTGGCTTGCTTAATGCCAAACCCAAGTGAGGGACACCATTCCTACGTTTCTCCTTGAAGACTGTGGCTTGTTTCCTTCAGCTGTCCTGGATAGTTTATTCTTTACTCAGATATGGGTGGATGTAATTTGGTCAACCCTGGCATGGATAAGAACTGGTACTGATTTGGATGCTTTGATGCCTTTATCATAGGACAAGGTTTCTCAACCTTGGCAAGTTGAAGATAGGTGGACTTCAAGTCCCAGAATCCCCCAGCTAGCATAGGAAGTTCTGGGAGTTGAAGTCTACCCATCTTCTATCAATCTTCAATTTGCCAAAGGTTGAGAAACACAGTCATAGGAGAATAATTTCGCTTATTTCGCTAATTCATGCTGTCGATGCAACAATTATTTCTGGATCGGTACGATCTATCTAGCACAGTGGTTCTCAACCTGTGGGTCGGGACCCCATTTGGGGTCAAACGACCATTTCACGGGGGTCGCCAAACAACGCAGTCCGCCATTTTTTCCCCCTTTTCCTTAGCTGTGCTACTCCCTTTTATTCTATTGGCTTTTGAAAGCCAATAGAATAGACTCTCTTGAATAGAGTCTAATTCTATTGGCTTTCAAAAGCCAATAGGAATTGTCCAGGCTGTCTCTGCCCTGCTGAGCCCGCCAAAAGTCCCATTCTGCAAACGGTGCTGCACCAGTTGAGTAGTCCTCGACTTACGACCGGTTGAGTAGTCCTCGACTTACGACTGGTTGGGGGTCGCGGCATTAAAAAGGTTGAGAACCACTGATCTAGCATCCTCTCTCATCGGGCATCAACTGCCTATAATGGCAGGCATTAAAAGTGCTGTGAATTACAGGTTTAATTTGTGCAGGTTTGTGTTTTCAGTGTAGCTTTGTTTTCTTGAGATGCTACTCTGGTTACCATGGGGGGGGGGAAACCATCCTTGAGGCCTCTTGAGGTTTCCAGGAAGGTGTATTGTGACAACAAGATGATATTAACTGGTTACAGGCAGGTTTTACTAGAGCGAGAAAGGTGCCCTACCTCTTATAGTTTCTACCAACACATCAGCCATTTCTTTCTCTCAACGGATTGTTATTGCTTCTCAAACCAGAAAGCAGAAATGACAATTGTAAGAAACTTGAAGATAACAGAGAAAAGTAAAAAACCAGATGGTTTACTACTTAGCTATGTTTCTGCCTCTTGAAGCCTGAAATGCATGTGTAATATCCATTATTATAACCTTAACTGTACTTACTGTGTGGTTTTATTGAACTATGTGTAGCTAACATCTAAGTAAACTTGCTGAGAATCAAACCCTGCCTTTAATGACAGAACTGGGTTGTTGTTCCTAATAGCACAATAAACAACATGACAGAACTCTACCTGAACAATAATAACAGCGTAAATAGAGTTCTATTTGTTGACCCTGATCATCTCAAATGCTCTCTCCATTGCTAAAATCATGCCTAAGGGAGGAGACGGAGAAACTGGCGGGAGGACATTACAGCTGGTGACCACCAAAGGTCAATGCTGGCCTTCTGCTGGCTGCAGATGGCCCCAATTATCAATCCCACCACTTTCTTCCATGGACTTGAAAACTGGATGTATTTTTTTTAAAAGATCTTGAGAAACGCTGAAACCTGGTTTCTAGTATGAGGAATGAAAGTAGTAACTTACTGTGATGCTTGACAGCCACCATAATTCTAATTTACAAAGAGAGCTACTACGGTTTAAAAGACTAAGGCTGGAAGGGCGAGACTCAGCAAATAATCTGAAACATGCTAAATGCAGTTTGGAAAATAAGATGATCTAAGCAAATGCAAATGTATTGTACAATAATCGATTTACAAGTAGGCTTTAGATCAACGCCGGAATTAATGGTCTGTGTGGGAGAATTTTCTGTGTGTCTTGAGAAAGCAATATACTAAAGTGCGTAAAATTATTTCAGTTAATAAGCAAAAAAATGTGATTGATTAGCAACCAGGCATTTTTCAAGCTACCAAGTTTGCATTCTAGAAACATTTTTTCCCTGAACATTTAATTTAGAGTAAAGCAAGAAAGAACTTTTAAACACTTTAAAGACTTAAATCCTATTATTTAAATACTAGAACCGATCGATCAAAAATGAATTGTAGTCCTTCAGTGCCTTTGTGCTGTATTAATATTTTTTCTCATCTTTAAGATATTGCACTACTGTTGAATTTCAAACAAGAGAGTGCGCCATACTCTCCCAATTAATGAATAATATTCTGTTTATGATGTACATCCCATGGAAGGATAGCAGATTTTAATTCTAGCATCTCTGGGATTAGAATCTGAAAATGACAGAGCTGCATATCTGCAGTCAGTTCCAGCCTTGCACAAGAGGCCATTTATGGCCTCCATTAAATGAAGGTGAAATAGCTAAATATGAGACCACACGTCTACACATCTGTGCCTTCACTTTTGTAACAGATAACTGGATGGGAACTTCATACTGATGGTTTGTGGGGTGCTTCAAGGATTTAGCAGCTTCCCACTGCAATATCTGGTAGCTAACCCTAATTAACAAATCATCATCAGTACTGTATCATCATCATCATTTTAGCCATGGTCTATCCACTGCAGGATGAAGGCCTCTTCTGCCTGTTTCCAACCAATACGATCCTGAGCTTTCTTTTGCCAGTTGGCGATGTGGTTGATCCCTCTTGTTTTAAGTCTCTTTCGTGGACGCTTTTTATCAAGTGGGATCAAATAACTTAACAAATTATGCACTCCTAAATTCCACATTCCTCTTAAATGAATCAGACAAAGTCTGCCTGGACAAGTTGCAGCCTTTCCCAGAAGTAGAGTACATTTATTAAACTTAAAAGATATCCCTACGATGTCCTTCATTTAGAACCCTTTATGCACTGAAGTGGAGTCAAAGCAAATATCTCCCATTTCCTCCAGAAAAGCAGAGCTGTTGTGCTTTTTTTTTTTTTTAATGGTGCTTTAGCACATAATCTGTTGGAGCACAGAATAATAACGTGCCACTGAAAGGATGCTTGTGCAGCAAATGCGCAATATTCCTGACTCGGCACAATAGTAATGATCTGGAAACAGGAGAAGAGAAGCCAATAATTTTGCTTCCAAGCTGGTGGAGCTTGCAATGAAGCTGACCGTCTGTCGTACGTTAAGAAATTCCCACAGTACAAGTCGTCCTCAACTTACGGCCCAATAAAACTAAGTGAAATATTTCTTAAGTGAGTTTTGGCCCATTTCACAGCCTTTCTTGACCCGGGTGGTTAAGCAAATTATCGCAGTTGTTAAGTTAGCGACACGGTTGTTAAGTGAATCTGGTTTCCCCATGGACACTGCTTGTCGGAAGGTCACAAAAACTGATCACGTTGACCCCGGGACACTGCAAACCGTCGTAAATATGAGCCCCTTGCGGAGCATCTGAATTTTGATCACATGATCAGGGGAATGCTGCAAAGGTTGTAATTGAGTCCACAATTTTGGTCATAAATCAGGACAGTTGTAAAACATCAGCCTGTGACTAGACCCAATTTTATGGCATTTTTTTTTCCAGCATTCATAAAGAGAGAGCAGTGGTCTTTAAGCAAGCATCACGGTCGTTCAGCAAACCTAATGTTTGCCATGAGGCGTTTTTTTGCCGGAAACTGGACATAAATGCTGGTTTACGGCAAAAACACTGTGAATCGTGTTCTCGTGACTAGGGGGCACTACAAACAGCTGTAAATGTGGGCTGGGTGCCAGGGGGGCAGCAGAGGTCGTAACTTTGAATCCGGGTTGTCAGTCCCAGTTTGGGGGTCTGTGGTAACTTCACTGACTTTGCAGTAGGAGCCCCTTGGGGTTTCCTGACTCAGCAATTGGCCCACAATGGGCCAAACAAATGTTTAATAGATGAAAGACAGATGGTGGACGACAACTTACCTGCAATTAGTCATCTTTTTGTTGTGATGACAGAAGTTATTCTCAGTGCAGAGTTGATGCCAGTGACCTTCCTGCCTAAAGGAAGGAAGGACATTTATTAGGACTTTAAAAAGGTGAAACACGGCCATATATAAATTGGAATTCAACCCAATCTTAGATTTCCCATCTTTTGGCAAGTTTTGGCACAAATTGGTTCGATTGCTTCTTAAATACAGATAGTCCTCGACTTACAACCACAGTTGAGCCCATAATTTCTGTTGTTAAGCAAGACTTTTGTTAAGTGAGTTTTGCCCCATTTTTACAACCTGTCTCGTCACACTTGTTAAGTGAATCACTGCGGTGGATAAGTTAGTTACACGGTTGTTGTGAATCTGGCTTCCCCACTGACTTTGCTTGTTGGAAGGTCGCAAAAGGAGATCACGTGACCTTGGGGCACAGCAAGGTCATAAGTATGAACCAGTTGCCAAGCATCTGAGTTTTGATCACATGACCATGCTGCAAAGGTCGTAATTGTAAAAACGGTCATAAGTCACTTTTTTCAGTGCGGTTGTAACTTCGATTGGTCACTAAATGAATTAAGTTGAGGACTGCCTGTATTATTTTATACTTCAGTGTCCAGGGCACAAGGGATCTGTGAGAAATTTATTTTTTTTATAATGTACTTAAGCAACTTTTTTAAAGTTCATCTTGAATGGTCACTGTTAATTGTCCAGAACTTAAAAGCAGACCAAAAACAGTAGCTACTCCCTCCTCTTATTTTCCACCTAGGTCAAGGAACAGCCAAGAATAACGTAGCAACTGCCTTTTGCTGCTAATTGTTGCCCAGCTAATGAAAAAAAGGAATACACTTCCTCTGAATTTCAAGATATTATATTCCTACTGTCACTTTCTTAGTTTACCTGCCTATCTTAAGGTTTTGCTTTAAAAAGAGACCTGTAAGCAGGTGAAAATATAGGTGACTCATCCCTGCTTTAAAAATAATGCCTCTCTTAAAATAATCACTTTTTTGAAGAGGGGGTGATTTTTATTATTTATTTTAAAATGGATTAATCTGCTTTTTCAACATCTAAGCCAATATGTAAACAGCTTCAATAAGTGTGAATATGACTTCAGGAATAGTCTTTTGGGTTCCAAATTTATATCTCCTTTTTTTAAATGAAGGATTTAGTTCCACTGAACCTGGGAAGGATTTGACTTCAAACTAGTATGCATAACGTATTGTACGTTGTTAACAGTCTGTGCTACTGGAATGCAAGGCATATTTTCAAATAAGCCTGTACAGTCATAATTCAATATGTAGATTTGATCACTGTTGGCAATTTAAATGAGACAGAAATATATGCAGATGGAGTTTTGTCTGCCATGAAGCATTAAACTGCAGTTAGTTGTGCCTCAGCATAATCAAAATAATACTGAGTGGAAAGAACATATTTTGGATATGACAAATATGAAATATTCATTGTGTTAGCAATAGCACATGTAATAATCAATACAAGCAGCAGAATTATTATTATTATAATATACACAACAGTGTGAAATTGCAGCTGCCAGTTCTTCAGCTGGCGTTGGCCTTCATACACATCAACATCTTCCCAGGAACCTTGGATGTCCTAAATGTATTGGCGTAATATATGTGCAGATCCTTTTATAACTGATAAATGGACATTTTGTCAATGCGCAGATTACAAACTAAATATGGCCCAGAAAACCAGATGCACTGAAGTAGGGATGTATGAATGCAGTTGAGAACAGCTGTTCCATTATTTCTGAGTGCCTAGTTTCAATCTGGAATCTGTAAATCTGTCCACAGATATTGTGTATAAAATCATAGCTGCCGTACACTAACCAGGAAATCTTTGATAGCATAATTTGTATACATGTGTATGTATCATGATCATTTAAACTTAGGAGAACCCATTACCATTCAAGAGACAATGCTGTTAAGATATTGTTTGTCCTTCAAATAAACTTTTGAATCTTTTTGAATCTTGTTTGTTCCAAAGTAAGCCTGCTGAATTAGCACTGCAGCTTTAAATTCAAAACAGCATTTTCACCCATTCTTATTTTATTCAGTTGGTTTTTTTTTTAGAAATTTTAAACTTGACTGTGAGAGAGCATTGCAGTTGACAGGTTGGCCAAAATGAAAGCATCATATTAGAAATTAATAAAGACATAAATAAATGCATATCTTGGCTTAGAAGTTTCCCCATAGATATTCTTATAAATTATACCAGGATTATAAATTCAATTCTTACGCTCAGTATAAAAGACTTCATTTCGCATCAACCTGCCTTGCAATTAAAGTTTCTTATGATGCTGTTACAGATCACAAGAAATGACAATCTCAGTTGTGGTTTCTCATTTCACAAATTCTTTCCCAGAGAGACATGCCTCTATGTTTGCTTTCTAAAAGGCTAAGACTATATTGTATTGCCCATTATTTTATGGCCTACTATGCAACATTGTTTCCAATATTCCAATACAAGTTTAATTATTTATAAATAAATAAAACAATTTTGCTATATGTAAAAAAATTTGCAACAAATAAGTCAATTTGTTATTATTTTGATACTATAGCTCCAATACTCATAGACCCTGAATACTGAAATGAATGTAGCAATTTTAATAATTCTCATTTGCATAGCAAATTCCAGTTAAAAATATTAATTTTTAAATTTTAAAAAAACCACTTTTTACTACACAGCCCCTTTGTTCTTTTCACCATAAAGTGTATTTGACCAGGATTTTCCATGTTTGCTTAAACATTGCACCATCCGCATGTCTAAAATATGACTAACACACTATTCTTTTTATAACATTTTATTAATTTTTATGCCTCAGGTAAAGAATTAATTGGGGCAAACGACTGTTGGAGATAGGCATTTGCATTTATGGAAAACATAAAATTTCACAACAAAAAGACCTGAAACCTCATGGCCACGAAAACAGGGTTTGTTGCGTGGCTACCGTCCATCCTAAAATTCCGTAATAAAACTAAAGACACAACACCAGGTGGACTGTAGAACTATTTATACTTTTATCTCAGAATATAATCTGAAATATTGTGTCATGACTATGAAGAGTACCAAGCCTTTGAAGACACGCTTTTAGGCCTTTTATCTTGAGAGGCAATTAGTTATCCTAATAACGAAATCTAACTATTACAATTAATCCAATTTCTATTTTTTTTCATTTTCCCAAGCTCTTTTTGTTATCACATTTTAATCCCATTGTTATTGTAATTTAATTCAGATATCATTCAGATTAGCATGACTGCTATGGGGCTTTTGTTTTGCATTTTATTGGTTTCATTGACGATTATGATGCTATCCATTCAATCTTGTCCAATTTTTTATGATTCTGTGGAACCCATACAGGGGTTTTATTATCTTTCTCTCTCTCTCTCTCTCTCTCTCTCTCTCTCTCTCCTTCCTTCCTTCTTTCTTTCTTTCTTTCTTTCTTTCTTTTTCTTTCTTTCTTTCTTTCTTTCTTTCTTTCCTTCCTTCCTTCCTTCCTTCCTTCCTTCCTTCCTTCCTTCCTTCTTTCTTTCTTTCTTTCTTTCTTTCTTTCTTTCTTTCTTTCTTTTGCCTTTATTGTTTTTATAACTAAAGGTTGCAAACCTAATATTCCTTCCTCCTAATGTGAATGTGAAGAAATTCCTTTCTCCTGCTATTATTATTATTTTTTTTATTTATTTATTATCAGCCAAAAAAAAACCATTGGTTTTTGTGCAGAGGTCTCCCTCTCAAAGGGGCATGGGCAGCTTTAAAAATTTGATAAATAAAATATATAATACACAAAATTCCACCTATGTTTTATAGATTATTCACATTATCTATACTATATATGAAACAGTAGATAACCCTAGTAAATATTAGGCAGTTTATATAGATTAGATATTATAGGCATTTTATATATTATTATTAGTGTAATAACTGTAAGATTAGAGATTACTGTTTTTTATATATTGTGTATAAATACATCATGTTTTGTTTATATTACAAAGTAAAAGAACAAGGAGTTTTTATTAACATGATACAATGTAATATTAATCAGTATGAAATATGACTATTTTAATAAACACATTAACTATTTTATTGATAAATATTACTGACATTATTATAATTACATAGAATTATAATATATCCCCTCCCTCACAACCCCCTCAGTCCTTTCTCCCCTCCCCCAACCAAGAAGCCCCTCCCCTCATCAACCGCCCAACCCTTTTCCGGACTCCTCCCACCCCTCCCCTTCCCACCCCTCCCCTCTCATACTATTACTACAAACCCACCCACCCCCGCCACCCCCACCCCCGACAGACTCATCTGTCCGCCTCGATTGGCTGGCGACCGAGCGCGAGCGCGTCACGTGACGAGCGAGCGAGCGAGCGAGCGAGAGGCGGCGATCTCGTGCCCACCTGCCCAAGGGCCGGGCGCGCGCGCGCGCACCCAAGCCGCGCTCCTCAGCCGGGTCGGTTTCCAAGGCGACGGGAGGAGGAAGAGAGAAGAGGAGGAGGAGGAGGAAGAGGAGGCGAGGCGGGAGAGCGAGGCTCATGCCCGGGAAAAGGAGGCGGGTGGACGGAGGGAGGAAGGGTGGGAGCGGGCCCACCTCCGGAGGGGAGGGGGGCCGAGCGCGCTCCCTCGGAGAACGCTCAGTCGGCGCGCGGGGGACGCGCCGAGCTGGCAAGAGAGAGAGAGAGAGAGAGAGAGAGAGAACGCGCATGCGCGCGCCCGCTTCCCTCGCCTGCCCGCTTGCCTCTTGCAGCAGAGCGGAGCGGCGGAGCCCAGCGAGGAGGAGGAGGGTCCTCGGTTGCAGCAGCAGCAGCAGCAGCAGGTACCTCTCCCATCGGCCTCCGAGTCCCCGGGCCGGGGGTGGTGGAGGGGGGGGTCCCTGGCTCGCGTTTGGTCCTCCCGCCTTGCCCCTTCTCCCCCAGCCCGGCCTCCGCAAAGGGGCACGTGCTCACCTGCTGCAATGGGAGGCGCTGGGGTCCCCGATCCCGATGGCACCCGGGAGCCCTGCAAGGAAAAGGGGGAGGGAGAAGGGAGGGAGGGAGGAAGGAAAAAGAGGGGAAGGAAGGAAGGATGGGTATGGGAACGGGAAGCAGGGAGGGAGGGAGGGAGGAAAGGGGGAAAAAGGAAGGTGGAGGAAGGAAGGAAGGGATAGAAAGCAAAGCATCCTCTCAGCCCCAGCAGAGCATCCCACCCACCCTCCTCCCCTCCCTGTCGCCCACCCCTGCTGGGCATGAGTGCCCGTGGGCTTGGGCGAGGGGGGTCCCACCTGTCTCAAGGCTGGGCCATGGGGGGGGGGAGGCCAGGCATTTCCTAATGCAAGGGGGGGAGCTCAGGAAGGGGAAGCAGGGGATCTCCTGGTGCTGAAGAGCAGGGCATCCCTCCTGTAAAAAGCTGACTAAGAGCAGTGGCGTCTTCCAGCAGCTTCTCCCCGGATAAAGTCACTGGGGCTCCCTACTTTTCCTCCAACCAGGCTTTCCTCCGATAGGAAGATCTCCCCTGCAGCCAGGTTTTTTTTTCCTCCCTTCTCATCCATGCTCTTCCCATGTGCAGGTGAATAGGTAAACATCCCTCTTCTCCCATCCAGCTCATGCAATCCGGTGCAGAGGGGAAGATGAGGGCACCAAATCTCTGAATTTTATTTTATTATTATTATTCTCCTTTGCACTGGTATTGCTTCTGAGCTCCAAGATATCTATAAACGTGCTTTTTTTTTTTTTTTTGCAAAAGAACAAGAGCATTTTCTCAAGAGTGGACTGGCTGTCCTCAGTTTGTTTTCCTTACCAAATCTTCCGGTTGTATAGATCGTACATCTCAAAGAGAAGATGAGGTACCCTTGACCAAAAGGAGGAGTAGAAACTGCCTTCTGCATGTTGAAACGTTACAGTTCTTTTCTTTGCATTCCTTACACTCTGAATTAGAAATTGAGCTATGCTGCCTATCAAATGATTGGTGGGGGTTTGTCTGTTGAGACCTTAAGGTATTTGTGTTGATATTTTTTTTTTCTAAAAGGTGTATGGAAAAGATTTAACCTCGGAGAAATTATTTTAATTGCGGTTTTTGAGGCTAAAGCTTGGGTGACTTTTGGGGAGGATGAGAACTTTTCTAATTAAGCAAGATACTTGGTCCTTGAGGCTGGAAAATTTGCCATGTTATACATTACGAGCCTTTTCCATCCGTTAGTGGAGGAAAGGGGAAGGCAAAGGAAAGGAGGATAGAGGTTTAAAAAGGTTAAATCATGGCAACTGCATCAAAGTGTATGAGTTGCCATGATTTAACCTTTTTAAGATACTTTTGGCCTGTCTTGAATCTTCAGTTACATATGAGGGTAGAGGTTGTTCAGAGAGATGTCCTGTCAGATTGCAATAGCAAATTATATATTTCTGATTTCCCAAACTTGTCAGGGTCCAAGAAATTAACAAAAAATGTTTGGGAGTTATTTTATGATGAATCAGCTGGTCGTCTTTAAAAGGTGCATAATTTGCAGTTATTTTGACACAGGTAGCTATAAAATCGGTGTATTCACCTGTTGCATGTAGGTATCAGTTGCAGATCTCTAGCTTTCCCTTTTGTGATAGCATTCAAATTTTGTGCATTATATGTAATAAATATTTTAAAAGGTTTTTTTGTCAACCCTTACAATCTACTATAGTAAGGCTAGAATGAGTTATAAGAAAACAGTTCAGCTACGTGTTCTACCTGGGTGATATAGTACAAAGCATCTTTCAAAACAATAAAATTAAATTGATTAAGGATGAAGCTGAATATCCACCAGATCGAATGAGGTTACTTCATAGTAACTATGCTTATATGAATCTCAAGCATCTGTTGAATTTGAGAGCTTTACTCCTATTAAAGAAATCATGGACCATTCTTTAATAAAGCTGTTCAAATTTTTTAAAAATAATTGTGGGCAAAAAGCTCTGTCTCCATGCAGATAAAACCAGTATACATATAATATTTTAACAAATGGCAGAAGTTGAACTATATATATGTTGATTACATCCAGCTGCCCTGAGAGTTGGTGTGATCAACCATTCCTAATATATGAGCCATTTTGTTTATATACAGAAGAACAATTCATAGGGTCCATTTCTTGCATCTAGAAGGTTCCACTTCGATTCTCATTACTAAAAGTAAAAAAAAAGATTTCTTTGGTTATTTAGGACAAATCTCTATCCAGGATTCGGAAGAGCCAGTCAAATAGACAGCTGTGGCCTACAGAAGTGTTCCTCAACCTCAGCAACTTTATGATATGTGGACTTCAACTCCCAGAATTCTCCAGTCAGCATGTCCCCACATAAAAGTTCCTGAAGTTGACAAACACTGGATTATAGAGATCTGATTTGGGGATCTTCTGCTTTCCATGCACACAATTCCAAACCTCTACTGTATCACCTCCAGAATGGCCTCACCTAGTAAAAACCTTGGCGTTGTTGGGAGGGAGAAGGAGCCTTCAAGATCATGTGAAGTATTAGTACTTCACACACAACAGGCGCCATTTAAATACCACACACAGAATAGCCCAAAGCACACACCCTGAGGATGGGCTCCATCACAAGTCCGAAAGCTTGGAAGACTAAACATCTGGCGCCAGTGACCAACCCTGACTGGATCCTGCAACGTTATCCTGGGGCACCTATATTTGCCTTCATTCGTAGTATTACTACCGCTTTATAAAGCCTTAGTGAGAGCACACTTAGAATACTGTGTCCAATTTTGGTCGCCATATCATAAAAAAGATGTAGAGACTCTGGAAAGAGTGCAGAAAAGAGCACCCAAAGTGATTAGGTGGTTGCAGGAATTGGGTATGTGTGTTCTAATAAAAAGAAGGACTAGGGGGGTATGATAGCAATCTTCCAATATTTGAGGGGCTGCCACAAAAAGGAGGGGGTCAACCTATTCTCCACAGCACCTGAAGGCAGGATGAGAAGGAACAGATGGAAACTAACCAAGGGGAGATGCAATCTGAAGTAAGGAGGAATTTCCTAACAGTGAGAACGATTAACCAGTGGAACAGCTTGCCACCAGAAGTTGTGGGTGCTCCATCACTGGAGGCTTTTAAGAAGAGACTGGACAGCCACTAGCCTGGAATGGTATAAGGCAGGGGTTCTCAACCTTGGCAACTTTAAGACTTGTTGCCAAGGTTGAGAACCCCTGGTATAGGGTTTCCTGCCTGTGCAGGGGGTTGGACTAGAAGACCTCCAAGGTCCCTTCCAAGTCTGTATCTGTTTCATTCTGAAATTTCCTGGCATGATCATTGAGTTTCCGCAACTCCCTGCCATGCTACAATATTATATAACTTAAAGTGCTTTAAAGGAATTTCTTTTGCTGATAGCATAGTTATAGACATCAATGTTGCTTCTGAATTTGTCCATTCTGGACGATCATCATGGATCAGCAACCTCATCTGAGGTCATTTTTTATAGGTGTGGAATGCACGGAGATGTGGAAATGCTTGAGTATGGATGGATCCATTTAGCCTAGTACTCATCTATTTTTTAAAACCACCCTTTGACCTTGGTGTATCTTCTTATTCTTCATTCATGATAATCTTTTTTCTGTCTTAGTCTCCTTCCACTCAGGAGATGGGTAAGTTCCCTGGAAGCAGTCTTTGCAAGTGTGTGTAATTATTTTTGGCACTCTGCGTTTTGATGTTGTGATGTTAAAAAAAATATCCTGACAAAGGAGGTAGTTCTCCAGCCTAACCACATATGATCTATTTAAGTTAGGGGTCTTCAAACTTTTATGACTTATAAATTTCAGCTCCCAGAATTCCTCCTTTACACTTTTGAAGTTGAACTCTCTAGGCACATGCCAGTTGGATGAGGGAACTGTTTCAAAACATGCAATATTACTTTTTAAAAAAAACTAATTTGAAAATGTTGATTGGCACTTTCCATTTCCAAATGAATGGAATCTCAAGACCAAAAATAGGAAAAAAATGTCAAGATAATTTCAG
Organism: Crotalus tigris; assembly: GCF_016545835.1. NCBI lineage: Eukaryota > Metazoa > Chordata > Lepidosauria > Squamata > Viperidae > Crotalus > Crotalus tigris. Next base: position 1,119,573 of record NW_024096563.1, read on the forward strand.
ACAGATGTGGGAACACCTTCCCACTCAGGCTATGATGCTTTTGGAAGGTTGTGAAGATTATTTCTGTACATGCAAAGACATCTTGGGAAGAGACTACGTCCCGTAGTTACGGTTGCAACATGGAAACGGTTGAGGCTGTCTTGTCTGGCACAACATTTCTGCACAAAGTGGGGAGGGCTGTTACTGCAGTCACCCTCTCGCTGTCAAGCCTTCTACATTGCCTGGGGCGATGGTGAATAAATAATAACAGCAGGATAATAACAAGTTTGAAGTTCGTTAAGTGATACTATAACCAGCCAAGAAAATATCTGTTGCAGGGATGTCCAACCTTGGCAACTTTAAGACTTCTGGACTTCAACTACCAGAATTCTGCAGGTGGCCATGCTGTCAGTTGAAGTCTGTGCACCTTAAAAGTTGCTGAAGTTAAGAAACTGATCCATACAAATTGGTGGTAGTTCTGTTGAAATACTAAAGTGACGGATGAAGAAATGCAGTTTTTACACTCTAAGGCAGTGGTTCTCAACCTGTGGGTCGGGACCCCATTTGGGGTCGAACGACCATTTCACGGGCGTCGCCAAACAACGCAGTCCACCATTTTTTCCCCCTTTTCCTTAGCTGTGCTACTCCCTTTTATTCTATTGGCTTTTGAAAGCCAATAGAATAGACTCTCTTGAATAGAGTCTAATTCTATTGGCTTTCAAAAGCCAATAGGAATTGTCCAGGCTGTCTCTGCCCTGCTGAGCCCGCCAAAAGTCCCATTCTGCAAATGGTGCTGCACCAGTTGAGTAGTCCTCGACTTACGACTGGTTGAGTAGTCCTCGACTTACGACCGGTTGGGGGTCGCGGCATTAAATAGGTTGAGAACCACTGCTCTAAGGGATGTTAGGACTGCAATTGCCCAAATTCAGATGCAGGATGGGAATCTTGAAAATCAATTCCCATGCCTCTGGAATGTACCATCTGGAGACACTGCCAGTGATTTTTTTTTCCCCCCCATTATGATACTGAAGATACCCTGGATTGCCAGAAATGATATCTTCCTTTTAGTTCTACAGATGATGCTTTGGAATATCAGTCGTCTGTCTGACTGTCCGTCTATCTATCTATCTATCTATCTATCTATCTATCTATCTATCTATCTATCTATCTATCTTTGTTAATAGTGCAAAGCTAATGTAGCTGTGTGAATGTGAAGCTTCCTTTTCTCAATGCGTTAGCAGAAATGCCAATTGAATTCTATTTCCAGAAAATGCTTTTGGGGTTGCGTAAATTTAAAAAAAGAAAAAAGAAAAAGAAGAAGCTTTATTTTCTTCCATTATTTTTCAATCTCCTTTCTTTCTCTTAAAATCCCCGGAAGAAAAATGCCTTTCACTTATATCTACAAATATTGGTTGCTACTGACAACCCAAAAAATAAACTCTGCCGACTCCTACTGAAATTTATTATATCCTGTGTCCCCATCGCACGTGGGACAGTTTGTGTGGCTCTCTCCTGTCGGTGGTGACCCTAGAGGTATTAAGGAAAGGATGATAAAGAAATAGAGCCCCCACGCACCCACACACCACCCAGAGAGAGTTTTTTTTCCCCTGAGCAAAGAACTGCAAATAACGTTTTGTGCGTCAGTCTACCAATGAGGGTGCAAAATTGGAAGGACTTTTCTTCCATTCTAGAAGTTCTAGAATTATCAACTTTGGGACCAACTTTGGATTCATTTACAGCAGTGGTTCTCAACCTTTTTAATGCCGTGACCCCCCCCAACTGGTCGTAAGTCGAGGACCACTCAACCGGTCGTAAGTCGAGGACTACTCAACTGGTGCAGCACTGTTTGCAGAGTGGAACTTTTGGCGGGCTCAGCAGGGCAGAGACAGCCTGGACAATTCCTATTGGCTTTTGAAAGCCAATATAATTAGAATTTATTCAAGAGAGTCTATTCTATTGGCTTTCCAAAGCCAATAGAATAAAAGGGAGTAGCACAGCTAAGGAAAAGGGGAAAAAAATGGCACACTGCGTTGTTTGGCGACCCCCGTGAAATGGTCGTTCGACCCCAAATGGGGTCCTGACCCACAGGTTGAGAACCACTGATTTACAGGTAGCCCTTGACTTACAACAGTTTGTTTAGTAACCATTCAAAGTTACAACGGCAGTGAGAAAAATGACTTAATGACCATTTTTCAGTTACGACTTTTCCGGCATGCCCCTGTTCACATGATACAAATTCAGACGCTTGGCGACTGGCTCATACTTACGACCGTTGCTGTGTCCCATGGGTCACCTGGTTCCCTTTTTTTGACAAGCATGGAGAAGGGAGATTCACTTAACAACCGAGTTACTGACTTATCAACTGCGGTGACTCCCTTAACAACTGAGGCAAGGAAAGTCATAAAATGGGGCAAAACTCAACACATGTCTCACTTAACAACAGAAATCTTGGGCTGAATTGTCGTAAGTCGAGGACTACCTGTATAAGGTTTTGTTTAAGATGTTTTTCAGAGGTTTTTAACTGCCAGCTTTTTATTCCTCCTGGATATCAGCCTCCTGTTACCTCCCACCATGGCTGGGCCTGGGCTAAAACAATAAGCAGTCGTGCATTTTAAATATTCCTTTCAAATTTTCTTTATCTTTGGGGTTAAAAATAACAACTCCGGAGTGCATGTTCGTGTGTTTATTGATTGTTTCTGTGTGTCCAAAAACCTATTCTGGCCCCTTTTGTTGCCATTCATTATACATTGCCCAAATAACTAATGATTCAATTAACTCCAGTTAGGCTTTGCTAATTGGGTCATGATCAGGTTTTCACAGCTGAAGTTGTGAAAACTTCATCATGCCCCAATTAGCAACACCTCTTCCATGTGCCCAAGCTAGGCTGGAAATCAATAGCTTAATTTCAATATTCTAGTTTTGCTTGGAGAAAAAGAAAAGCAATATTTTTCCCCCAAAAAAGTAATTTATACCAGCCTTACCAAGGGAAGCGATTTGCTACGTTTGGCTTTGTTCATTCCTCTTTCTGCTGTTCACCAGAAGAGAAGTTAAGGCAGCTAAATGCCATCGTCTGCCAAGAAGAAGAGGGTTTTCTGACGATTTGTGGAGTGCCAAGATTAGCAACCGCAAATCCACAGAAAACAAACGGAACAAATTAAGGGCAGAGAATCGCAAAACAACCCTCAGCCTTTAATTATAGTCCAGTAATATAGCTAGTCCTTGACTTACAACTGGTCACTTAGAGACTGTTCTGTGTTACAGTGAATCTCCGAGAAAACCTCTTTTGGGGCACTTGAGAAATAAATGCTATTTTTTGGTAAAACTGTGATAAATTGTCATAAATCATGGGCTGGTTGCTGAGCACCTGATATGTGGTCACAAAGCCATGGGGGGGCAGTCGGCAGAATTTCGGGTTATTAAGTACCCCAAGGCAGGAGTCTACAACCCCCGGTCCATGGACCAGTACCGGGCCGTGGCATGCCAGCAGCCGGTCCACACAAACAAGCAAAGCCCCATCCATGGGATGCAAGCAGCACACAAAACCACGCACCTCCTGTCCGTGGAAAAACCTTTCTCCATGGAACTGGTCCCTGGTGCCCAAAAGGTTGGGGACCTCTGCCCCAAGGGATGTCCCTTGTAACTTCAAACAGTCGCTAAGCGGCTGTCATAAATCGAGGAGCACTGGTAATTATTGTGATTCAGATTGGGGACTTGCGATACCCGTATATCTGTGTTTCTGTGTTAGCTGGCATCCTGAAATCCCAATGGCTCTTATTTCGAATTTTCTTTTAACCGAATATCAACGGTGTTGGAGGAGGTATGCAGCGTTCCGTTCATCCGCGGTGCCCCGTCTAACAAAGGCCCACCCGGCATTTTGAGAATCGCGTTAACTGGAGCCAGAGTAGTAGACCTGCGGTTCTATTTTTGTGCAGTGGGGCACCAAGACCTTGCAAAGCACAAGGCACGCAAAGAGTCGTCACATTTTGATTCAACATCCAGTCTAGCCTGGCAAATGCTCTGCCATATGTGATACCAGGAGAAGCAACCGTAGCTGTTTGCAAACCCTCAGCTTTAAACACCAAGCATATTTGTCATCAAGATTGAAACTGCAACTGGAGAGAAGATGGTTGGTTGGGTGTCACATTAATAGGACAACGTAATGGAAGGTTCAATCGTTCCATGCCAAAAGAATCTTAAAAGGTTAAATCCTGGCAACTGGAACAACCTTTATTAAAACTGAGACGTTTCGCTACTCATCCAAGCAACTTCTTCAGTCAAAATGAATATTTGGGTAGGCACAGAGGCAGAGAGCCAACTCCTGCCGTATAGACTGGCCCGTTTTGTCTATCCCAATTTTCATTTTGACTGAAGAAGTTACTTGGATGAGCAACGAAACGTCTCAGTTTTAAAGGTTGGTCCAGTTGCCTTGATTTACCCTGTTTAAGATATCAATAGGATGACCATATAGTACAGTTTTCTGTTAGATGCAGTTGATTTATTTCTAAGACCCGCACTTAGGCTCCAATTTCATACAAATTAAACGCTTCCTTTCTGGAAGGGTGCCCGTAGTGTTAATGACAAATGATAGAAGCCAAGTAATTCTCCATGCCAGCTTATTTCCTTTTCAGCAGGGTGGCTGTTTGGGCAAGCTCTTTGCTTCCTATGATTTGATTTGACTTCCCTAGTGTGATTGTTTTGGGTAGGAAGGAAGGAATAGCTTGGTTTGGTTGGCTATTATAAAGTTTGATTAGTTATAAACTTGCTTATAGAGGTAGTCCTTGACTGAGCAGTTGTAAAGTCGTGGTCATTAAGCATGCCACCATGTAACCGTTCTGATGTTATGATCTTTTTTGCAGTGATTGTTGAGTGAACCTGTTTACTTCGATGGGTGTTCTTATCCTGCCCTCTGGTGCTTTGGAACATAAGTTGACCCCCTCTTCTTCTTTGTGGCAGCCCCTCAAATACTGGAAAACTGCTATCATGTCCCCCCTGATCCTCCTTTTCCCTAGATTAGCCAAACCCAAAACTATTTGGCTGAGGGGGGGATTCTGAGAGTTGGAAGTCTTCAAGTTACCAAGGTTGAGAAACATTGCTCCAGAGCATAAAAAAAAAAAAAGACAAATGAAATTAAGTTTCTATGTCAGTTTTTAACCCAAAGCATGTATTTTTCTTAGCCAGAGAATGTTTCATTACGGGGAAGCGGTTAAAATTTATACCATAATTTCTACGAAAGTTTTTTTTTCAAAACACGTATGATATTTTCTATTCTAATAGCATTTCCCATTCTGTTTCTAGATATAAGCCAAACATTGTGTAATATTGGAAAGCTAGTCACCTAGTAAATTAAGAGCAGCTTAGTACTTTACCCAAGCAAAATGCACCTTAAAAATATTCCCCTGTAATTCACAGATCAGGAGGGGGCAGTTATGGCAACTTTATGACCTGTGGACTTCAACTCCCAGAATTCCTGGCATGGCTGGCTCAGGAATTCTGGGAGTTGAAGTCCACAGGTCATAAAGTTGCCATACTAGTTGCCCACCTGTGTCATAGATAGTAGAGCAGTGGTTCTCATCCTTTTTAATGCCGCGACCCCCAACCGGTCATAAATCGAGGACTACTCAACCGGTCGTAAGTCGAGGACTACTCAACTGGTGCAGCACCGTTTGCAGAATGGGACTTTTGGCGGGCTCAGCAGGGCAGAGACAGCCTGGACAATTCCTATTGGCTTTTGAAAGCCAATAGAATTAGACTCTATTCAAGAGAGTCTATTCTATTGGCTTTCAAAAGCCAATAGAATAAAAGGGAGTAGCACAGCTAAGGAAAAGGGGGGAAAAAATGGCGGACTGCGTTGTTTGGCGACCCTCGTGAAATGGTCGTTCGACCCCAAATGGGGTCCCGACCCACAGGTTGAGAACCACTGTAGTAGAGGTATCCGATGACTATCCCAAAGGTGCTTTTCAAGAGGCAGCTGGACTTCCTTATTCTCCAGAGCTGAAGAAGCTTCTGGGATGAGAAGCAAAACGTCTTCAGAGAAAAACAAGAAGGTCCAGTTGCCTCTTGAAAAAAACACCTTTGGGACAACCGTGACCTGGATGACTGAGAACCTCCGTAGACATTGTCCTATGATTAATGGAAAGTTCTGTGGCATGAGATCAGATGCCCAAAGCAGAGGTAATAGAGCTTATACATTTCCTAGAGATAATTGCAGCTCAAGGGAGAGTACTTGTCATATTGTTTTTCGTGCCCCCAAAATGCAATGCCTTTTTTCAATAACCCCCTGGCAGAAATGCCGGACCATGTGTTTATATTAAGGTTTCAAATATCCCCGAGTTACACAATCACATTAGCCAGAAATCCTATTGTGTTGGGATGCATTGAATATAACAGAAGCATCTCACAAACAGCCCCTGATGATACAGGAGTATTTCACATAACAAAAGTCGCATTCAAAAGGATTCTGGGTCAAAAGCCAGTTGTAGTGAAGTTCATTATTTATAGGATTTCTCTCCCCCCCCCCAACTTTGGCAGGATGCTCACGTTTGCATATAATATATTAAAAAAATAACAAAAGAAAGCATGCTAACTTGAGTGTGTAATAAATGCAATCATAACCTAAAACCAAAGAAAATAGAAGGCTAAACACATCAAATCCGATCAAAGGAAAACTACATGAGTGTAAAAAACAAAAACTCAGTAGGAAGGGGACAAAGAAATCCTGTTGAAGCAAGCAAGAGTATAAGCTCTTCTCCTATTGCTCTCAGTTGGCAACTGAACATATGGCATACACACAAACAACAGGTGATCACAAAGAACAAGGAGGAGAAGGAAATTGCCTTCCTATACATGTTGATGGTTTGCAATTTCTACTACTCTAAGGGATATGCTCAGTGCCAAATAATATTGGTAATCATCGCTCAGTGACATTTTGGAAAGTCAAGTTTTCCCCCCATTAAATTTGCAAATCCTATTCCCTCCCACTTAAAAGTACATTACAACACCGTTTAACAAATAAAACAACATTCCTGTCTAAAAATTACAGTTTTCCAGCTGAGATTAGTGGAACGCAAAGTAGACTTTTTATTTCTCTTGCAATTATTCTATTTCTTCCTTGTGGCGAAGGAGGAGGTGATAGGGAACTTTTTGAATAAGGTGACATTTTGTCTTAAGAAAGTTTCTCCTAAGTTTTTTTCTGCCCTCTTTGAAGTATGGCTAGGCTCTATGAACTGAATCAGTTTTTTTCCTCCGCTGATTAAATTAAAACAGGAGCTTTTGGACACACCACAAACAATTCCAAAACATTATTTTGTGGATGTTAGCAAACATCCAGAATAACAAATCGACTGTCTGCTCCTAACATACAGAGAACTTTGCTTAGCAACAGAAAACTCTACCATCCACATTCCTCTTGCATTTGGTTACTGGCAGGTGACCCAGGTGTATTTTGAAATTGCACTTATAAACTGGGCAATCGCATATGGGCTATTATAATGTTCCAAAGTTCTTTACAAAAAAACCCCCAACTTGATAATGTTTACATTTTGGCTGGACTATGCACAATTTACCACCAGGATTGCATCACCGAACAAATAAAACTCCCCTGGATGATTACAACTGCCCACCCCAGGTACGTCTGCAGAGAAAGCCTCGCGTTCAGTGCAAATCAAAACCACAGGATTTCCCAGGATATTCCCTGGGCAAAGTTTGGCCACAACATTTACAAGACAGACAAAGAAAAAGCTTCTAAAAGGCCTCTTTCCTCCTGTTGTAACTCTCCACCTTTTTTCCCAAGGAAGAATAAAGTATCACACCAAGCGCATGACCTCACTCCACTGAAATCTGCACGGAATTATCCACCGCAATAAAGTTTGTAATAACTTTAATAAAGTTGCTTGTACTCGCCCTTAAGAAGTTTGTCAAGCTGCTTCTTGGGTCCTTTCCAAAGCTGAGAGGACGAAGTCAGAAATTCTTGTCGGTCTGAAGTTCTGACCGGGGCAGTTGCTGGTCAAAAGATTTCACGGGGTAGAATCTTAGCCATTTCAAAATCTTACGGCTTCTCTTTTTAGGCCGTCTCTCGTGGTGGCTTCTCTTTTAGGGCCCTCCCCTTCCCCCTGGCAAGCAGGGAGGGAGGGAGGGGTGTTTCCCAGCATTGCCTGTGCAATCCTCTTTTGGAGCACAAACAAAAGATTGGGAGAGCAGACTCAAACCCACCGGCTTCGATCAGATAGTCCGATCTCCCATCTGCTTCCATCCTGAAGGTCCTTCCCTTCTCCCCATACAGATGGTCCCCGACCTATGGCCGCAAATTGAGCCCAGGATTTCTGTCGTCAAGCGAGACCTTTGTTAAGTGAGCTTGGCCCCGTTTTACGACCTTCTCTTGCCACAGTTGTTAATAGGAATCGCTGCAGCAGATAAGTTGCTAACCCGGTTGTTAAGTTAACCGTGGCTTTCCTAATTGCTGAGCAGAAGGTTGCAAAGGGGGGGGGTCATGTGACCCCCCTGGGACACAGCCATGGTCATAAGGATGAAGCAGTTGCCGAGTGTCTGAATTTTGATCACAGGGACAGGGGAGGCTGCGAAGGCCGAAATGGTCCTAAGTTGTAACTTTAAAACAGTCACTAAATGAACTGCCTGCATCTTAAAACCTTAGAAACCTTAAAACCCCTGGATCAATAGCATACCTCAGAAACGCTCTTTTTTAAAAAAAAATAATAATACAGTGAATCTTTACTCCCTTGTCATTCCTTCCTGTTCTCTCTCTCCCCCATCCCCTAATTTTCTGGTTTGTTTTTTTTTTTTTTCATTTGCAACGAATCTGTGCCCTTTCGTCTAAGGGCTGTTCTTTCTATCGCTGAGTGTGTGTGATTTGTTCAAGGAACCTTTAATATTGATCCACACTCCTTCTGTCTGGCAGGCGATGGGTCTCTTTAAAATGACAGGGCAGGACATTTACATGTCAGAGCAGCTGCAGGGCATAAGAATAGATTTGGCAGTAGTCCTTTGTTTGGTTTGAGCTCTACAACCCAACCTCTTGTCTTCATCTCAACCTATTTGCCAAGTAAAGAACTTTTGGGGTTTGTCTGGATATTGATTTATGGGACTAATTTTGGGCATTAGCACAGGTGCTGCTGAACTGAACGATCAGAGCGGAGCCCAAAATTGAGAAATTTGTGAAGTGGGTTTGGCCCCGTTTTACGACTTTTCTTGCCACCTTTGTTAAGGGAGTCACTGCAGTTAAGTTCATGACACGGTTGTTAAGTGAATCTGGTTCCCCCATTGGCGTCCCTTGTCAGAAGGCCGCCAAAGGGGATCCCACCACCCCAGGACACTGCAGCCGTCATAAAGGTGAGCCAGTTGTCAAGCATCCAAGTTGAAGTCATATGACCGTGGGGAGGCTGCAACAGTGTGAGAAATAATCGAAAGTCACTTTGTCCGCTGCATTGTAGCTTTGAACGGTCACTAAACGAAATGTTGTAAGTCGAGCACTCTCTGCATAAGAGTCTTCACACATCGGTGTCATGTACTTGAGCCTCACTTCTCGACAGATGGTTGTTCGATGTATTGAAGTACATGTTCTGCTTGAATTATTCCAATATTCTGCTTGATGCGCAACAAAATAGATCCTTGCATTTGGAAAGCAACTTGAGAAACTTAATAAGCAGTGATTTTTGGCGAGGCTTCTGAAGCTCTTGTCTAGCAAAGGAAGACTTTCTTTTGCCTGGAACGATCCTTCGGGAGAAAACGGATAAATTATGAGCTTACAGAGGACCTTCAGCGTCCCACAGTATTCTGCACAGGAAGAAAGATTAATTCAGCCTTTGCTGATGTAGGCAGATTAGAAGTAAATGCCAGGTCACTGCTTCTCTGCAGCTTCCTTATCAACACATGAGCCTATTCATCCTAAATGTCAGCACCCAGACAGGGAAAGAAAGAATGACTTAAAATTTCATTCTGCACACAAATTGAGTCTTGCCTGGACTTGGTAAGCCAACGGCTTGGTTTCACCTTATTTTAAAATCTATCTAACCTGCTTATGTGTTGAAAGACTTCCTAAGGGTGGTTAGCAGCTTTAATGCTCGTGTTTGCTTTTATGCCTTAGGTGTATAAAGAGGTTTTGCCACTAAGTCACACGTTTTAATTTCGTGTTGTTGTTGTTTTTTTTAAAGAATTTTCTCCTTCTGATGCAACCTATTCATGACTGAGGAGCTGGAAACAGGTAGACAAGTGCTGCCTTCGGTTCATCGTTCAACATGACCAATCCCCAGTGGGTACAAAGGTTTGAATAAGAATGTCTTGATTTGCTTTTTCTAGGCGGTGTTCTGTTTGATGCGAAAAGGCACTCAGCGAGAATTAAGTCTCTCTTGGCCAGGGAAGTTGGACATTTGCAGTAGTAGAAAAATTTCAGTTGTGTGGATAACCTGTAAAATCTCCCCATTTCCTTCCAACTTTTAATTTCATGTGGAGCTTTCATTTTTTTAAAAAAAGAAAAACCTCTTTCTATCAACATTTCTTCCTTGGTGTAATGGGCTTTGTTTAGTTTTAGGTTCCATTCTATACATACATCATTTCAACACATCCAGACATCTTTATCCATCCCATGTAATTTAAATAGCCCCATGCCCTTCAGATGTTTGAACTACAATCCCTATAGCAATAGCACTTAGACTTCTATACCGCTTCACAGTGCTTTACAGCCCTCTCTAAGCAGTTTACAGAGTTAGCATATTGCCCCTCAACAATCTGGATCCTCATTTGACCGACCTTGGAAGGTCGGAGGGCTGAGTCAACTTTGAATCTTAATCCCTAACTGTTGATCATGATAACTAGGTTTGATGGTAATCAAAAATAGTTTGATGGTCTGACTGTCTAGCTCTATTCTAATGTATTCTTCTCAAGTACACCTGGTTGCTGCTACTTTTTTTTTCCTTTTGTTATCTAGAAACAAGAGGATAGAATATGGTTTGCTGTTCCCTTTTTCAATTCCTCATGTTTGTATGAAAAACAGATGTTTTGTTTGGGGCAAATATTCTTGCATAATTTGCCCCCTGGAATAGAGTGCCTTCTATAATTATCTGGCTGATTATCCAGGCCATTTAATTCACTAGAGGATTTTAAACACTTTTTTTTTTCAGAGAGAAATCAGTGCATCCTAAAAAAGAAGTTGAACATGAAGCTTTTTTTTTTCCTGCTTACCTTACCTTGTTTGTTCCAGTCTCATGATGTTTATTAGCCCATTATCCTGTATTACTGAGAGCAAAGGGTGTCGTGTGGGAGATCTAATTTAGACCTTTTGACACTCTAAAAGGCAGCCATTGAAGTGGGGTAATTAATTCTGTTTTCCTTCATCATTTCACCAAGATTTCACTGTGTATTTGTCAGCCATTCAAAGGAAGCCAGAATAAGAAATAGCACAGATCATATGAATGTCACTATTGTTGCGGGGTATAATAATTAATAGAAGTCTGAAAGCCCGCCAGAGTTTCCTGTTGCGTCCTCTTATACCATACAGCAGTGTTTCCCAAACTTGACAATTTTAAGGCATGTGGACTTCAACTCCCAGAATTCCACAGCCAGCACAGCTGGCTCAGGAATTCTGGGAGTTGAAGTCCACGAGTCATAAAAGAGCCAAGGTTGCCTATCCCTGTTATAGGATATAGTAACAGAATCTTAAAAGCTTGCCATAGTTTCCCTCTGCCCCCCTTTATACCAAACAGACACAAGATGGGGTTATTTTGAGTTACTTTGGGTTACGTTCCCCCTGTAGACCTACTGTAATGGCTGCTTTGAAGCCATGGATTGGATCTCGGTGATCCACTCTGCATTCCTTTTCCAAACCATTTTCAGTCTCGCTTCTGCTAAAGAGATTGATAACTATGTCCTGCCATGAGTCAAACTGGAAACTCCTTTGTGCATTCTTAAGTAGAAGTTTATTGAATCTGGTGTACAATGAATCTTCCATTCCTTTGGTCCAGAAAAGAATCTGCAGGAAAGTGTCGGCATAAACATGATTCTGAGGATATCTAATGGCTTGAAGTTTGACCCTGGTGAAATCAATTAACATTACAAACAGCACCCAAAACATAGCTTATTCCAGAAGCCTTCCAGGAACCATAACAATCTGGAATCAATCTTTTGGTACCCAAATCTTTGAGATACAACTAGCGATATTGACACATTGATATCCTCCGCATTCATTAATAGTATTTTTAAGTAAACATTTCTCTCCCACACCTTAAATAAACGTTGCTATCGCATACAGGAAACTGGTCTACCTGTATTTAGTTAAGTTGGTAGCTTTGTTCGAATTCTTGACACACTTTTACCACTGGGGCATCTTTATGTTTTATGAAAGTGTAAGGATGTGGGAATGACCTTGGCAGATGGAGGAGGGCAGAGATGCTTCCTGGGAATGATCAAATAAGAGAGGACATACCCTGCAACTGCATAACGGGCAAAGGAAAACTCTCAGAAGGGACCCTTCCCTCACTTCTCAGGCTGTAAAAGAGACAGCGGGAGATTTATACCTTCAGTCTTGCAAGTTTCTGTTAAAGTAGCCTTAGAGCAGTGGTTCTCAACCTTTTTAATGCCGCGATCCCCCAACCGGTCATAAATCGAGGACTACTCAACCGGTCGTAAGTCGAGGACTACTCAACTGGTGCAGCACCGTTTGCAGACTGGGACTTTTGGTGGGCTCAGCAGGGCAGAGACAGCCTGGACAATTCCTATTGGCTTTTGAAAGCCAAGAGAATTAGACTCTATTCAAGACAGTCTATTCTATTGGCTTTCAAAAGCCAATAGAATAAAAGGGAGTAGCACAGCTAAGGAAAAGGGGGGAAAAAATGGCGGACTGCGTTGTTTGGCGACCCCCGTGAAATGGTCATTCGACCCCAAATGGGGTCCCGACCCACAGGTTGAGAACCACTGCCTTAGAGTAAAGTATAATTTGCTCACAGTTGGGGGGGGGGACTGGTTCTTATTTTTGTGTTGTTTTTTTTCATTGATGACTTTGTTAGGCCTCCTATAGAAGGTGGAGTTTCAGAGGTCGAAATAATTTCTCAGCAAATAGAAGACGAGACCAGAAGTGTCGCCCCGGTACAGCTGGTCAATTTCGCCTATCGGGATTTACCCCTCGCTGCGCTGGATCTGTCCGTTGCAGGCTCCCAGCTCTTCTCCAATTTGGATGAGGAGTACCAGAGAGAAGGGTAAGCATCCATCGACTTACTTTTAACTCCCCAAACGTTTTCTTAAAAAAAAAAAAAAAAAAAAAATTCAGTAGTTTAATTTACAGAAAAGGAACTCTCTATCTCTCTCTCTCTCTTTTCTTTCTTTTTTTTTTCTTTTGCTGTTATTAAATCATTGTCCTAATCTCTGGATCCACCCTCAGGCAACCTCGATTTTGCATTGTTGCTCTTAGCCAATTGTGTTGTTTGTTTAGAGCCCTTAAAATCATGATACTGATCCCTTGACAAGGGAAAGGGGTTTGGTTATTGTTGCTTTTGTTGAACATAAGACGTTAGTTTCCCGACTCTGACAGTTTCGTAATAAGTTCCCATGTCTTAATTAGAAACAGGAGGTTCTGAACAGCTTTGCTGTTTTCTTTTATATATCTTATTATGTGTAATGGGAAATAATGGTCATAAAATGCTTTTAGGCTGTGTAACTTTCGGGTTCATAAAATGCTTTTAGGCTGGAAACGTTAGCTAGGCAAACACAGCAGAGCCCATTCTTCTAAAAAATAAGATTCAGGCTGATCTGGACATAATGCAGAATTGGAGGCAAAATGAATTTTTAGCAAAGTTCTCCAGGCAGTACTACTACTACTACTAATGATGATGATGATGATAATGATAAAGTTGGAAGGGACCTTGGAGGTCATCAAGTCCAACCCCGTTCAGGCAGGAACCCTACACCATTTCGGATAAATGGCTGTCCAGTTTTTTGGCTTAAAGAACTTTAGCTTATGAATGTAGTTCAGTGATAAAAATACATACATTGATTAAAAAAAAAATAAGAGTGTTTTTCAAAAAAGTGAAAAAAAAAATATTCGGCCATGAATTCTGGGAGTTGAAGTCCACAGGTCTTAAAAGTTGCCAAGGTTGGACACCTCTGCTCTATAGTAAGTTTGAAGTAGTTATTAACTTTTAACAGATACAAAATGATGGCCTCATCTTAAAATTTTTGGATTCTTTTATGTGTCCCATCTTCCAGACCTTGTCTGACTGACTGACTGTCTGTCTGTCTGTCTATATCTATGTATCTCTATCTATCTATATCCATCTATCTATATCTATATCCATCTATCTATATATCTATATATCTCTATCTATCTACCTACCTACCTACCTACCTATCTATCTACACACACACACACACACATTGTTTGTTTGTTTGTTTGTTTTGGGACCTAAGAATTGATACTTCCCGTTGTTAAATTGGATGCTGTTGCAGACTGTATTCTGCAGTCAGTGCTGAGCAAAACTCCCACGTTCTTTCACGTTACATCAGTGGTTCTCAACCTGTGGGTCGGGACCCCATTTGGGGTCGAACGACCATTTCACGGGGGTCGCCAAACAAGGCTGTCCGCCATTTTTCCCCCTTTTTCTTTGGCCACGCCCCTGGCACCCGGTGATGTATAAGTGGTTGGGGGTCACCACAACATGGGGAACTGTATTATGGGGTCACGGCATTAGAAAGGTTGAGAACCACTGCGTTACATGATGCTGCCTTTCATGGCATAATGTCCCTTCTCCAACTCAAGAAAGCGGAAACCGTGACATCTGTTAGCAGCTTGAGTTGAAGTGTTTGTAGTGGCTCATTACCAGAGTATTGCAGTAATCTTTTCTCTCTTTCCTTCGTTGTTGAACATTTGCTTAAACAGCGGTATATTACAAAAAATTGTTATAATGGGCTTTGTACACTGGGAAAGGCTGTTGTGAGATGCACATTTCTCCTTTGTTTCGTAAATTGGCATTGCTGATCTTTCCCTGTCAGCATATTTTTAAAACCTCCCAATTTAAGAAGAAACGTATAAATAGATTTACACCAGGAATCTCGCATATCAGCCTTTTTTTTTTTAACAAAAAGCCCAAAATTTTATTTACTTCCATAAATGCTCCTTTGCTGATGAAAGCGCCTTGATTTTTTTCCCTTCAAAGAAATTCAGTTCGTTTAGAAATTTGCTTTATCAAATTGCTGTGTGTTTTATCTAAGGATCCTACTTAAAACTGGAAATAAATTTATCTGTTTTTTGCAACTTACATCTAATCAGTTCTAGGAACTGTTTGGCAGGTAAAATTGAGGCATCCTCTACCATTTTGCTAGCAACTGGAAATACGTTTGAAGGAGGCTAACGTTCTTTGATAAAGATCCTTTTAGGTGTCTACTGTTGTAGTAATACACTGCTTTTAAATGATAGTATAATTTACAAAATATATACTTATAACTTACATCCCTAAAGAATGATAAACATACATGTTTTTGTAACTGAAGACTTTACAAATGGGATTTTCTAACTGATCCTGATCTTTAATTATATCTTTTTGTTAGTAGTAATTTCAATAATTCCAATTTCTCTCACTTGTTTTATTTTTCCTTTTAACAAGGTGAGTCCCAGTTAAAATTACAGTCTTATATTCCACAGTTGCTCTAAATCAGGGGTCCTCAACCTTTGCCACTTTAAGACTTGTGGACTTCAAGTTCCAGAATTCCTCAGCCAGCTTTGCTGGCTGAGGAATTCTGGGACTTGAAGTCCACAAGTCTTAAAGTGGCAAAGGTTGGAGATTCCTGCTCTAAATATAGGCACCTCTGCCACCTACTGTCCATTCTGGGAATTTTTAAAAGTCACAGAATTAGACTAAATATTTAAGAATGACAAATAAAGGAATCAAATAGGAACCTAGATTCTAGAATCTAGAAATATTGTTGGAAGAAGGATGCATCTGTTTATTTTTTTAAATGTAAGTAGATCATCTGGTAGCGACGATTTTAGAAAATACCACAAATACTCCTGCGTATCTGTAATTAGTCCCCACTGAGAGAAGGACTTACAAAGTTGATTAGTAAATTTGGGTCTGAGTTTGGGGCGCTCCGTTCTGTGGCATTATGTAAAGACTTAATAATATTTGCTCTAGAGCAGGGGTCTTCAGACTTGGCCCTTTTATGGCTTTTGGACTTCAACTCCCAGAATTCCTCAGCCAGCGTGCCTGGGAGTTGAAGTCCACAAGTCATAAAAGGGCCAAGTTTGAAGAACCCTACTCTAGAACTTTAAATCCTATAGCGAACGCACACATTCTGTTTGCATTGGCAGAAGTTTCAAGGAAGAGTAAACGCTTTTCATACCAGAAAGGATTCCTGTTCAATCAGTCCTTGGCGTCTGAAATTAAAATTCTCAGCCAGTGTTGCAGTAAGCTGATCTTGACTGCTGGATAAAATAATTTAGTACTTTGATTGGGTGTAAGGCAGCACGTGTGGTCCCAACTTGCTTTACTAATACAAAATGTCAAAATGTAGGAATAGGGGGAACAGCCAACGCAGGAAACTACAAGAAGTAGTAAGTTTATTTTCATGCCCCGTTCGTTTTGAAGTTGAAGTTGTACGAAGAATTCGGTAGGCTTCGTACCCGGGCAATCCTTGATCCTCTGGAAAATTAAAACGGGAAATTCCAGTTCTGCAGGACACACACACATCGTGTGGCATAAAACAATCATATGGCAAATCATCAAAGAAGGGTTGTTTAATCTAGATGTAGAAATGTGTGGGTTTTTTTTAATATATCTAAAAGAGTCCTAGATTCTGATTCTGATGACTACCAACTTTAATGGACAATTAGATAAGGTCATGCAGGAAAATAAACCTGTTAAGAGATTCCAGTTGGGATCGTTATGATTTAGTCATTCCAACTTTGGAAACCATACATCTTTAAGCCACCTAGCAGTCACCTCTCGGTGAGATGGACGGCATATAAATTTAATAAATAATAAATAAGAACTCACCAATGGTGACGGTCAGTAGGTGTGGGTTCTTGAGCTTGTATCTTGCTTTTGACCCTCTAAATGGCAAATGCATGGCCTGAATAGAAGTCTGGCTGAGCCTTTGGTCTAATCCTGCATTGCTCCTCTTTGCTGTTTGCACATTTTGTACAAAAGGAACCATTGGGGTTGAATCTGGATTCCCTCTGTGCCTGCTTATTGGACTGAGAACTTTGCAAACTGGACTTACCACACCAGGCGTGCAGTGAGCATGGTACCTTCGCTAAACAGATGGGTTGAGTATATATTGTACCATAAAGATTTGTTTCGTTAATAATATGGTGGTGTGGTAATTTAGGGGCCGGATCAGGACAAAGTATGGAAGCTCAGGGGATTACATCCTTTCAGCCCAACTATCTATGATCGCTACTATGGGGGTGAAATGAAGAACCCCAGATTAAATTTGCATCCTATACATTTACAGGGTATAAATTCAACTACTAAATACGAACGTGGATCTTAAATACCCCAACCACTCTCTGCTCAAACAGAACCGGCTGTCTTCTGTCTTGCTCTTCTTTACCTGTCTGCCTTTTTCTCGTCTGTCTTCCTCTTCTTCCTCCTTCCCTCTGTTTTTCTTCCTTCAGATCTAACTGGCTTAAGCCCTGCTGCGGGAGGCGAGCGGCCGTGTGGCAGGTATTTTTACTCAGTGCGAGTCTCAACAGTTTCCTGCTAGCCTGTGTAGTATTGGTGGTGATTCTTCTGACTCTGGAGCTCCTAATAGATATAAAGCTTCTCCAGTGTGAGTAGCAGGCCTTCACCCTTGTTTCTGTTTTTCTTCCAGAAATGTTTGAGCAAACCACAGGATACAGATAGTTCTCGGTTTACAAACAGTCCATTTAATGACCGTTTGAAGTTACAGTGGCACTGATAGCCTCTTTGTGGTCCCTCTTTGTGTCCGCTTACTGCCATGTTGATTTGGCCAGGATGGTTTCTATGCATTTTGTTTGCAAGATAACAGTCACTGTCCTATTCTCACGTTATGGTAATAGGTGTGTGCTGAACAAGATTCGGGGAATGTTTCTACAAAAAGATGGACGTCCTTATGTTGAAGGTTCCAGTGTGGAGCAAATATTGTCTCCTTCAAACATGTTGGTTTTTCAGGATCCAATCTGGGTCGTTCATCGGGACTGGAGGTTTCGTCTTCTGAGCTTTGAAGTTTGAAGTTCCCTGAAGATGGGGTCCAGAACAAGTCCAAAAGCTTGGAAAACAAAACCTGTAGTCCCAATAAACCAGAGGTCCCCAAACCTTCGGGTGCCAGGGACCAGTTACGCGGAGAGAGCGTTTTCCGCAGACCGGAGGGTGCGTGGTTTTGTGTGCTGCCTGCATCCCACGGATGGGGCTTTGCTTGTTTGTGCGGACCAGTTGTTGGCATGCCGCGGCCCGGTACTGTTCCACGGACCGGGGGTTGGGGACCTCTGCAATAAACGACCCATATTGGATCTTTTAACATTATCCTGAGACACGTGTATTTGCTTTCATTCATGTTTGTTTTGACCCATAACCCGATGTTCTGAAAATTCTCCTAAATCCTTGGTAAACTTTATTGCCCGTAATATCGTCTTTGAACCAACAGCACTCTCTGATCATTCGCCAGCTCGCCATGGGACAAGTGGCCCTGGGAGAACTCTCTGCGGGACAAGGGTTACACTAATATCAAAGAAAGGGTGGACTAGAATCATTCAAGAAAGGATGCCAAAGGAAGGATAGAATGAAAAGCGAATGACAAAAATTGAAATATTTTTTTATTGATTTTAAATAATTAAATTGAATTCTTAAATTGTCCCTTGGCGAGTTGGCCATGACGAGTTGGCCACAGCGACTGGCCCACACCAAATTGTCCCATTCCACTTTCTGAGGAGTTCCTGAAGAACTTTCATCAGAATATCCACCTATGCCAGGGGTAGGCAACCTTGGCTCTTTTATGATTCATGGACTTCAACTCCCAGAATTCCTGAGCCAGCTAGGCGGGTACAAGGTGCTATGCCGGCTCAGGAATTCTGGGAGTTGAAGTCCATGAGTCATAAAAGAGCCAAGGTTGCCTATCCCTGAGTCCTGTGCCCTCCTGCCAGGAGGATTTTGTCTTTATTGATGCCTTCTCTTTACAGATCTTAAGGTTTCTGCGACTTCCTGGTTTTGAGCCTGCTTTAACAAAATTGTGATATTAATTTAAGAATAAGAATTAAAATAGACAGCTGCATTTCCTTTTAAAATACACTTTAAGACTGACCATCCTGCTTTGGCCTATGCATGACACACATCACGTGTAACTTGCTTTTTTGTTCTTCCTTATAGTTTCAAGCGCATCGCAATTTGCTGGCGTCATTCACTGGATCAGTCTGGTTATCCTATCTATCTTCTTTTCAGAGGTAAAGGAAATAGGAATTATAACTGTAGGGAAAAGGAATATGGCTGGTTTTTTTTTTTTCCTATCCTTCAGTAAACATATTTTTAATTAGAACTTGACAGACTTTCGGTTTTCAGAACAGGCTTTCCCCAGCTAATTTTCACGTGCTAATCATAGGGGGAAGACCAGTGTACAGATGATACTGTAAGAACACAGAATGTCCCAGTAAGTCTCTTGAGACCAGAGAGACAAAGAGAGAGCCATAAATAGCTACTTTTATTGACAGATGCTTCTTCCATTGTCACTTGAAGAGTTGAAATGAGTAGCCAGATCAATAGAAATGAGGACAATTGGCCTCGACAAGAGTCCCAGAGGACTTAATTGTGGCATTGTTTACAATTAAAGGCTAGAATTAAGTCTAGAATGAAAAACATCTTGACTAGCACTATGATGATGGTTACCTAGTTTGGGTAACAGAAATGTCTGCAAGAAAACAACCAAGGTCAGTGAGCAGCAAAGACCCCTCAGTCATGGTCCTCCTCCTCCTCACTGCAAACCCCCCTCCCTTCCAACACTGATGACGTTCCTAATTAGGTAATGAAACGTCTGCAAGAAACGTATACCAAATTGTTTATACCAGGGGTATCCAACCTCGGCAACTTTTGAGACCTGTGGACTTCAACTCCCAGAAATTTCTGGGAGTTGAAGTCCACAGGTCTTAAAATTGCCGAGATTGGACACCCCTGATTTAAACTGTCCAAGGTCTGTTAAACTCTTATTTGCAAGCTTGAATAAAGAGACTTAATTTCTTAAAGAGATTTAATTTCTCATTGCCTGCTTGTAAACGGCCAAATTCATACTTCATTAGGAACATATTTTCTTGCCAAACTTCAAATAAGGCATGAAATTGGCTTAGCAGCTGTGTTCACTTAAACTGTGGGCAGGCTCAGAACATCCTCCTGACACCCCACTCAATCAGCAGTTGGGTTAGAAATAGATTGTTTTATCCCTGGGATTGTTTTAGGCACATCTCTAATTAACCATATCACAAGAGTGGGGATGAGAGCATTAATCTTCCTTCCCAGCTGAACAGCCCAAGGATGAAATCTTTGGAGCAGCCCCCACAAAATTAGGGCCAGTTCATGAATTCCCCTCTGGCTGCTTGTTTTACAAGTAGTCCTCAATTTACGACTGCAGTTGAGTCATGTCATTGCAGTGATTAAGCAGGTCACCACTTTTCCACCCTGAGAAAAAACATTTGCGTTTGCAAATGGTCTAAAATGTTTGGCAGCTCTTGTCCACTAAAATCTATGAAAGGGACATTCATTATTATTACTATTATTACTGTTATTGTTACTGTTATTGTTATAACTTGAAAGTAGGATCCATGGAGACTTTAAGCAATGCTATTCATTTCTGAGTTGGACAATGGTTGCTATTAAACTTGAAAAGATTGTCCCTATTATCGTCCCTGGAATTTTGCTTATCTTTTCCATTATTCCCAGAACTTGGAAGAGGTAGAAGCAGGGCATCTTTTTAAGAAGGGAATAAGCTTTAAATATAATCGATGTCAGCATGTTTTAAATAAATGTGTAAAAGACAAATGCTAATTTCCACTCTTCTCCCTCCTTTCCACCCCCCCCCCCTTTTTGTTTCCCAACATGGACTTAGACTATTTTGAGAATAGTTGTACTCGGTATATGGGACTATATTGAAAACAAAATAGAGGTAAGTCCAAAGTAACAAAATCTTTCATGATACGTCCCTCTTGCCCAAACCTTGGTGGGCACTGCTCAGGTTTCTGCTACTTGTTGTAGCAACCAGGTTAAAGTCAAAAGGCAGGGTGGTATATTCTGCCCAAACTGTAGCTCCTTTGCATGGAGTCTGCTAAACTACAGGTAGTCTTCAACTTCCGACCCCAATTGAGCCGAACCTTTCTGTTGTTAAGTGAGACATTTGTTAAGTGAGTTTTGCCCCATTTTTTACAACCTTTCTTGCAACTCTTGTGAAATGAATCACTGCAGTGGTTAAGTTAGTAACACAGTTGTTAAGTGAATCTGGCTTCCCCATTGACTCTTTGTCAGAAGGTCACAAAAGCGGATCACAGGACACTGCAACCGTTATAAATACTATCCAGTTGCCAAGCGTCCAAATTTTGATCACATGACCAGGGGGATGCTGCAACGGTCGTGTGAAAAAACACCATAAGTCATTTTTTCCAGCGCCATTGTAACTTGGAGCGATGACTAAGTGAACGGTTATAAGTCAAGGACTACCTGTATAGGACAATCCATTGGAAATGCGATTATGTAAATACGACAAATGCAGTATGGGCAACGTGGGTAAAATAACCAGTATGGATCCAAAAAAGAGAAAGGGTTGAATTGTCACTTGATAACGTAAGGCGCAAGAAACCAGGATCCAGGATAAAGTTCAAAAGTACTACAAGTTTATTTCATACACAAGTTTATTTTATACACAAGAATCTGATCTACTAACAGTCAAGGCAAATTGACACTAGATAAGAGTCAGCAGAATCCATGGGCGTAGATCTCTTGTGGCTGCATAAGATTCCAAACAGATGACGCATTCGACCCTACCCTATCCTCGGACTCAACCTGGCCATTTCCCACAGATGCACACGTTCAAAAATAATGTATATGTGATTCCTGTGAAATTCTTTTCATATTAGGTATTTGATGGTGCTGTAATCATCTTATCTTTGGCTCCCATGGTGGCATCTACAGTGGCTAATGGACCAAGCAGTCCATGGGATGCTATAAGTCTCATTATTACCCTGAGAATTTGGAGAGTCAAACGAATTATTGATGGTAAGTCAACAGTGATTTTTTTTTTTTAACTTGGTCGTGCGCTGCCCAGAATCACTCGTTTGGCAAGAGGAGTGGCTGTATAAATTTGAAAAATTAACAAATAAAAACAAGCCATTCCTTTGTTAAATGGATAACATCTATTTTAGGCTAATTTCAAGCAGAAAACACAGATTTAACCAGTATCCCTTGCTGAGAAGATAAACAAATTCCCAGTGTACTTAAGTCATGTGTTTTGTCCCAGGGTCATAACAGGTGCAATAATGTGCTTGTGTGGGCAATTAGAATTTTGCGAAAAAAAGTAATCTGCAGCAGGATATGGAGGTTTGGAGAAAGAAAGAAGCACCAGCTCGGGCTGAGCAGTTCAAGTTCTTAGCAACTTCTTTTAAAAAAACTGCATGTGAAAATCCACTTGTGATCTATTAGACCAGTGGTGGCGAACCTATGGCACGGGTGCCAGAGGCGGCACTCAGAGCCTTCTCTGTGGGCACGCGCACCGTCGCCCCAGTCCTAGGCCTTCAGCTGGGTTTTATAAAACCTTTTTGCTTTAGGCCTCCGCCGCCGTGTGCAAAAAAAAAGGTTCAATCAATCAGTCAATTTCAACTTCTCGCAGGAAAAAAAAGATCTTGCAAAATTGGAATTGATTGATTGAACTTTTTAATCCCACCCAGTCTGCCGTTACCACCGCAGCCACGCCCACCCAATGGGCCACACCCGGCCAATGGGTCACACCCACCCAGCACCGGACGATGCATAAGTGGGTTTTGGGTTGCAGTTTGAGCACTCGGTCTCTAAGAGGTTTGCCATCCCTGTATTAGACCAATATTTCTCAAGCTTGGCAATTTTAAGATGTGTGGACTTCAACTCCCAGGATTCCCCAGCCAGCATGGAGTTGAAGTCCACCACCTCTTAAAATTGCCAAGCTTGAGAAACACTACATTAGACCAGGGGTCTTCAAACTTGGCCCTTTGATGACTTGTGGACTTCAACTCCCAGAATTCGTTAGCCAGGCATGCTAGCTGAGGAATTCTGGGAGTTGAAGTCCACAAGTCATAAAAGGGCCAAGTTTGAAGACCCCTGCATTAGACAATTAGAGTAGAATAGGTGATCTTGAATAAGCAAAACTTGCTTCCATTTTCCTAAGTAAACACACACACACACACACACGTCTCCTTTTTAAAAAGAAGCCTTGGAGGCAATAGATGATTTTTGACAAGCCGAGAGAATCTTATCTTAAAGATGGTTGTTCAGAATTATCCTCTCTCTCAATTGCACATCGGTTCTTTCAAGAGTCTCAATTTGCATTTGTCGAGGGATGTTCAGTAGCCGCAGAAAGTCTGCATTTCTGATTAGTGGTAGAGATCTGCCTTATCTGCTATGAAAGACCCTATCTGTATGGTTCTGATTTGCAGCCTACGTCCTGCCCGTTAAAGTGGAAATGGAGATGGTGATTCAACAGTACGAAAAAGCAAAGGTTATTCAGGACGAGCAGCTGGAAAGACTGACCCACATCTGCCAAGAACAGGGGGTAAGAGGGCACAATTATATCTCCATGCCAATGTCCAAAGTTTTCGTCCGTTAATTTTCCTCTGATGCTAGGGAAAAATTAAAAAAACAGAAAACCTCTTTGGCTGAATCTTCAAAAATCCGCATGCGGACTGCAATAATAGCATTGTAATATATATGCCTTTAACTTAAAAGGATCAAGCTTTTTTAAAAAAAGAAATATATATATAGTCGACCCACATTACCCAATGCGCCAAGCTGCACTTAATGCCTTTTGGCCATATGGTGGCAGCAAAGGCACTTCTTTCGTTTTCCTAGGTCAGTCTGACTTCTTATGCAATTCTGGACTCTAACTTACCTTTTTCTCTCCAAATAATTACTTGTGAATTGGGAGGTGGGGTCATCATCCTCTAAAAGAGCCCAACTTGCCTGAACATTAAGCCTTCCTGGAAGAAAGTGTTTTACCTGGTGGATTTAAATGATTTTTCCACCACCTGAATAATTTTTTTCTTCTTTTCTTCTCTGTTCAGTTATCTCAGGCTCTTTCTGGGTGCTTTTGGGGAAATTATTATAAATTGAAGGTCATCCTTTGGTGTAAATACAGCATTTTTATTCTGCTTGCCGTCTCTCGAATTCTAGGTGGTTGTTTTTTCATGCCTCCCAAATTTGCATTTCTAGTTGATTGTACCAAAATGTTGAATTTAGAAAAGCAGTACTGTTACATATCTGCTGCTTGCTTTCACTTATTTGATGTTCCTGGCCAGGTTGACACATCCACGTATCGAATGCTGCGGGATCGTTTTCCCAGGAAAGACAAAACGCCACTTAATGGATCTCTCGGGATCACGTATCACACTTTCTCCCACTGCTGACTTTCCCTGAGAGAAATTAGGGCGCTGTTGAGACCTGTTAAACTATCTCTGCTTTGGTTTTAGAGCTCAGATAGCAAGTTCCTTATTTCCTAGAGGGTGGTCTAGCTCTGCTTCTTGTCCGTCAATGTAATGCCTGATTTGGTAGCACAGACGGGTCCTCGGGGGGCCCAAAATTTGCACTCCTGATTTGCACAAGACACAGTTATACAGTAAACGCTTAACTACCTCAAAAGAACCAAGATCAAACTCTGGCTTCTGATGTTGGGACTTGTTTGACCTTGAGGCTGTAAAAAAAAACAGTAGCAAAACCCTATAAGCTGGAAACCACAGTTTTCTATTACAAATACATATAGCTAGTCTAGAAATACCAGGAAATTTAGATGTGCATTTGTGTATGTATTTATATCTAGAATGTGTGTCTCGTTTTACAGCAGTTTGATATGTAACCCTCCTTTGTTAAAAATATCACATATTGTTAAAGAGGCTTGTATTGTCACTGTAATTGTTGGTAAGTACTAAAAAGATACATGCTTGATTTGATTTCTGTGTGAGTTTAGAGATGGCTCTGTTTCACATTCGTCATGTTGTGACTTTGTATTTTGATGGCATATGCCATCAGGCTTAGTTCACACTTATTTCAGGAAGCGTTGATGTTTGCGTCTCTAAATTCAATGTTTTCTTTTAAAGAAAAGCTAGCAATTACATTTGTTTTCGATTATGAAAACAATAAACTTTGATTCTCTCCCCCCCCCCTTTTGAATTCATGTAGGAGCATAATTTGGTGGTGATAGCTTTCTGCATTTTCAGAAAATCTGCAATGTACATACAAAACTATTTTCAAAGAAATAAATTGAAAGAAAATGAGAGTGACGATGTGAAAAGGCATTGGATTTGTACAAAATAATTAGTGAGTTTTTTACACAGCATGTGTCTGTGTCAAGAGTAAAAGACCAAAATAAATGAAAAATCCGCAGTTGTTAAGTTTTAGCAATGGCTGGCATCACATTACAAAAGGTAGCCGCAGGAATTGGTCATTGTACAGCAACCATTAGAATGGATGTTGTCAATTGATAGTGTCTTTTCTTTTCAGCAGTGACTGATTCTTTTGAATCACACTAAGGGTCCCAGAGAGCTTATGCAAATATAATAGTCACATTTATGTCATTCCTATTAGAGAAAAGCTTTCTTTATTACAGTTTGCTTGGAGCAAACACAACATTGGTGCAAATTATGTTGTGTGCATCTATGCCAGTTCTTCTCAATCTCAGTTTGCTTGCAGGGCCAGAATAAGCCACATGGAGTTTTGTGTGAGTGGATCACTTAACCCCCCCAATTGTAGATAAACTCACCCATGCCTTAATGCAGTGTGTCCACTCTGCGACAGCCTTTAGCAGCCCTTGAACCATTGTTATGTCAGCCTTTCAAAACTTGAACTGTTTGAACAGATCAAGCTGGTCATTTTTACAGATGGTGCCCAGATCTGAGATCTTCAAACTCTGGTGCTGAGATGCCTCTTTAGGAGCAGCACCAGAATATCACTCTTTATGTGGGTATCCGTATTTACACGCAATATACCTCTGCGTATTGCACATTAAGAGCTGTGGAGGCGCAGTGGTTAGAATGCACCATTGCAGGCTAACTCTGCCTACTGCCAGCAGTTCAATCCTGATCGGCTCAAGGTTGGCGCAGCCTTCCATCCTTCTGGGGTCTGTAAAATGAGGACCGAGATTGTTGGGGGCAATACGCTGACTCTGCAAACCGCTTAGAGAAGGCTGTAAAGCGGTATATAAGTCTTAAGTGCTAGTGCTAATTGCTATTATTTATTTATTTATTTTAAAAATCATTTTTCTCTCTTTCTTTGGCTTCAGTTTGAAATTAGACAGCTGCGGGCACATCTGGCTCAGCAGGATCTGGACCTGGCAGCTGAGAGAGAGGCAGCTTTGCAGGTGCCTCACATGTTGAAGAAACAGACGGGAAACCGGTACAAAGTAGTGGCTGCCGGGGGCGATTCCGATGACGAAACTACTGCGAACATTACAGAGTTGCGTCCGGCTCGGGGTAAGTGGCCGAGAGTCCCTTGTTATGTCTTCTCCTTCTTGCTTCTCCTCCTCCTCTTCCTCTTCCTCCTCTTCTTCTTCTTCTTCTTCTTCTTCTTCTTCTTCTTCTTCTTCTTCTTCTTCTTCTTCTTCTTCTTCTTCTTCCTCCTCTTCCTTCTTCTTCTTCTTCTCGCTTCTCCCTTCTCCTCCTCCTCTTCTTCTTCCTCCTCCTCTTCTTCTTCTTCTTTTTCTTCCTCCTCCTCCTCCTTCGTCTTCTTCTTCTCCTTCTTCTCCGTCTTGCTTCTCCCTTCTCCTCCTCCTCTTCTTCTTCTTTTCCTCCTCCTCCTCCTCCTCCTCCTCCTCCTCCTCCTCCTCCGTCTTCTAGTGGAGAGCGTTTAAAGCTGTGGTATTCTTGTTAAGCAGTGTCTGTTCATTTCGATCCGATGTGCGTAGATGTCCCCAGGTTGCAGAAGGAAGTGACAAACAGGATCTTAGGATCAGGACAATATGCAGAGAGATTTATTGAGGAACCGGGTTTGTGGCCGTGTAGTTTTCATCCCAGATAGGAGTCTTGGATTCCAAATTCAGTAGGACAGTGTTTTTCAACCTGGGCAACCTTAAGATGTACAGACCTTAACTCCCAGCATTCCCCAGCCAGCTAGGCAGCTATGAGAAATTGCAGGAGGATGCTTTGATGGTGTGTTGCTTAGAAAGCTCTTCATAAAAGCTCTAATAAATAACCTATTTGTGCGGCATCAGGATTTGCAGTTATCTCCAACCAACTGGTTACACAGAGATCCCTCTTATCTATTTCTCAACTTAGGACCGCTGCTTAGTGACAGTTCAGAGTTACAACAGACCTATTTAGGACCCATTTCTGAAATTCTGATGCAATCCCCATTGGCCGTATGACCGCATGTTGGGCAGCCTACGTTTATGTCCATTTGCACAATCCCCTCCCCCCCGTCCCATAACCATGTTTTACAACAGTTTTGCAGAAAACCAGCATTTTCAGCAAAACTGAGCTACAGCAAATCATTGTTTTGCTTAATGTCCACAGCATTCACTCATTCATTGCCGCAGAAAAGATCGCAAAGTCGGGCTTTACGTGGGTGACCTGCTTTATGACCGTCACAGTTCCATTGTGGTCCTAAGTCGAAAGACTATCTGTAATAATTTGGGCAGAAGTCAAGTGACTTTGCTGCTATTGCCGGGTCCTGTTAATATTGAGTTGTAGCTTTCCAAAGTGGGTTTGCATCCAGTTTCATTAATCTACTTATTCTTTTAAATCTGAATACATGAAGATACTTTATAATTTATGCATATGTTCCTTGAGGGTTTACATTAGAAATGGAAGGGAGTAGTGCACACGTCTAAGTAGTGTCGAAATTCCTGTGATTTGCAGGGCCAATCTTAAAAGTTTTATACTTTCTAAGTTATGTTTCTAGGTAGCAACAAGCACAGAGTGCTTCAGCTGGGTCATCCATAAAACATAACAGATCCACCTGCCAAATAAATCCTCCCTTAATGTCTGTATCATGGTATGAGGACACTTAAGCGTATTTAGAATTCACAGCCTGCGTGAAAACAAGATGGACTAAAATCAATTAGATAGAATTTGTTTTCGAGGAGATGGTGTTCAAGAGAAGGGAAATTAGGTGGCACATTCTTCAAACAAACGAGAATTTTGCCTTTGTCTTTACTTGGACTAAACAGGTTGTCCTCGAGTTACAACTAAGTCCAAAATTTATGTTGCTAAGTGAAACAGTTGTTAAATGAGTTTGCCCCAGTAGCCTTTTGGGGGAGGGGGGAAAGCACCTTTGAGATAACTACAACCTGGAGGACTGAGAATCTCTGTAGATAATTGACCCATCCAATGGATTTAAGCCGTTAGTATTACGTTACGGCTGCAGAAAACAAGGAGGGTTGATAGCACGTCTGAACAGCGGAGGGCTAAAACAGGTTAAATTGCTCCGGAGTGGAAATGTTGCTTCTGAGTCCCTCCAAAATCTTCTCACCTGGAGATCTTCAGTCCAGGTTCAAATAATGGGTTTTTAGTGAGTGAAACTCTGCCTAATTCCGGAGAAACGGGATACTCCCCCCCCACACCCCAGAGCCAATTATATTTCCCTGGCCCATAGAGAACAATGAACACATTCACCCCAAACTATTTGACCGTAAAGAGTTGCAAACCTGCCCGAGAAAAATTAGACTTTGCTGACTTTTCAGCCCCTTTTCCCCTCTCCCCTGCGCGACATTTTTACGGTGAAGCTCATTGAGTTAAGCTCAAATTTGCCTTCAAAGTCTCAGCATCCCGTGTCAGTGCATCAGGCCTCTTCGAAGCGAAACTTTAGAAGGCCCCCAAGCACCGAGCATCCTGCAGACTTTTAGAACAATCTCCCCAAATGGGCAGTTAAGAACACGGAGCAGCTATGAAATAACGGGAAATGATGCGCTGGCAGGGGGTATGTGAGTTTTAAAGTACTTGCATTAAAAAAAAGATGTCATCCGTTTCTGATAATAATCTGGTCCTCTCTGGTCTCACTTTCTGGTAAGAAGGCAGAGAAACTTTTGGCACACTAAAAAAATGGTGGTTTTTTTTTTGTTTTTTTTTATTTCCAGTCTGCCAATTATGTCTTGGATGAACTACGTTAGTGTTTCTCAACCTTGAGAAATTTAATATGTGCTGGCCGGGGAATTCTGGGAGATGAAGTCCACACACTAAGGTTGAGAAACAACAATCTAGGTGGCTTCTGATGAATGATCATTAAGGTGGCTAAGCTAATTAGCATTTCTTCTTCTTCCTCCTCCTCCTCCTCCTCCTCCTCCTCCTCTTCTTCTTCTTCTTCTTCTGCCATATCCGTTATCGGACGTTGGCGATCATGTTGGCGATCCTGTTTTTATCAGCAGCCACACGAAAAAGTGCTGCTGAGTTTTGTCCAAACCAGTCCCCTAGATTTTGAAGCCACGATGTTCTTCTTCTGCCTGGACCTCATTTGCATTCCATCTTTCCCTGGAGGATTAAATGGAGCATGCCGTATTTTTCTGGGTGTCGCATCACATGTCTGAAATATTCTAATTTTAGTTTTCTAATTGTTTTGATGATTTCCCTTGGCTTTTAATGTTTTTATTCTTGTTTTTATGATGACGTAAGCCACCCAGAGTCACTCAATAGTGAGATGGATAGCATATAAATTTAATAAATTGTATAAACAAGTTCCTCCATATATTGCAAGCAGGGTCAATTTACAACACTTTGTTTAGTGACCAGTCAAAGTTACAACGACATTGCAAAAAGGGACTTACGACCATTTTTCATACTTATGACCGTTGCAGCATCCCCAAGGTCACGTCATCAAAATTCAGATGCTTGGAAACTGACTTGTATTTATGACAGTTGCAGTGTCTCGGGGGCCAACTGATCCCCTTCCACTTAACAACTGTGTCACTAACTTAACAACACAGCGAGTCACTTAACAACGGTGGCAAGAAAGGATGTAGGGGCAAAATTCACTTAACAAATGTCCCACTTTGCAATGGAAATTGTGGTCGTACGTTGAGGACAATCTGCATGGGGGAGGGCTCAAAACGGAGCCTGCAACGAAAACTGTAGCCATCATTCCCAGCAACCATCTTGCTTTTTTTGACCCCGTCTGCATAGATCCCGATCGCAGCTCTTAACCCGTTCAATATGCCAACCGCCAGGTTCATTCACTGCTGTAAAACTGCCTTTAAATCTTAGGAAAAAGCTTTTGCCTTTATGGACTACTAATGGCTCCCGAACCTCTTAAAATTTCCGTCTTTCATCTCTTCCCTCGCTGCGAGTTTTCTTCTGAAACCCTCTCTCTCTCTCTCTCTCTTTTCTTTTTTCTTTTTTCTAGACTTTGCAGAAATGCACTCCTAACTTCTTTTAAAGTCAGATTTTGGGAAATCTGTGCAAAGAGATTTTGAAACTGTGTTTTAATATTTCAAACAGGCTTCCTGTTTGAAACAAGGGGGGAACAAGGGGCACGTGACACCCTAATTGCTCAAGATGCGCTGGACTCTTTTCTCCTTTCCCTTTGTTAATTCCTGCAGCCAGAAGACATTGTCTGGCCGTCCATTAAAACAATTACTGCCTTGTTGAAGCAAGTCCCTGGGACTTCAGAGTGGGTGATTATTAGGTTGTCCCTAAAGACGCTGAGTTAGTTTATTAAATGAAGTCCCAGTAAGGCAGCCAAAGTGGGGAGGCAGTAATGACATTAGGCTGTTTTTTCATCCAAGTGACCATTTTTTCCTCCATAAACGGCAAATCGATATAGACAAAAGTTTAAGGGGGTTTGTTTTTTAAGGGACCCAAGCAAGTCAATGCAGCAGTGTCTTAAAACAGGTTTGATCACAAATCAGTTGTCCTATTTAATATCAAAAGGTGGTCCGGATAATATTTGTTCACAAAGGAATACTATAATTACAGGAGGAGGTTATTGTTGAAATGCCAGATCAATGATCCCAGATGTTATAAAAAATATTAGTCAAGGAAAGAAGCCAGAAGAGGAATGAATTGTTTAGTTCCCAACCGCATTTGTTATCTTCGTTTTTTTTAGGTATCACTTTGATGATTAGAGATATCTAATTGCTTAGAACTCATACAAGTAATCAATTGGTTTAGAGTACATGTGGGGAAAATCTTCTTAAGAGGCCCTTGCCCCATATTTTCATTGATCCTCTGTAGCTCAAGTCTGTCACGGGAAGGGATTGCCTAAGTCGCTGTAATAAAAATCGGATTTAAAAAAAAAAAAGTCAAGCTTCTTGTTCAGCAAACTGGAGCATTTGGCTAGTTTATCAAAAGATTTGTCTAACCAGCTAGTAGTTCAGACCTTATTCTTGCACATTGCAAAGTTTTAATTACAAGGGATCAGGGCTAAGCTAAGAGGAGATTCTGTTCTTGTGCTAAGAAACAGGAAATTATAGATACAGCATTTACACAGGCGACATTGTGAGGTCCAGTTAGAGAAAGCTTTAATGAGACTAAACCAGATGTTTTGCTGGCAAAGAGTCCCACGTTCTTCAGATTGGGCTGGAAAGAGTTTTGAAGTGGTAATACAGAAAATATCAAGGTAGTTATTCTGTAGAAAGCTGTGTGGTCCTTGGTGCTCGCTAAGCTTGGTTGTTTTCTTGCGGACGTTTCATTACCCAGCTAGGTAACTTCATCAGTGCTGGAAGGGAGTTGCTCTCTTTTTAGATACTAGTGGCTTGCCATGTCAGTATTGGTGGGAGCGTTCTTGATAGTTCCCTAATTATACTGTTATTGACTATTTGATTGGTAGTTCCTTGATTGGGGAATTGTTTACTATTTGATTGTAGTTTTGGTATTAATCTTGGTGTTCTTATCTGGCTATTGGTTGCTAGTGAGGGCATGTGTTGGTCCTTTTGTTTCCTTTTTAGTTTTTTGATTGCGTCTTTTGAAGGGTATGTAGATGTTGTTTACCTCTCGGTGCAGAACGTAGCAGAAAGTGATACCATCCCCCCTCCCAAAAAAAAGGACATGGCGCTGGTTGCATTAATTTTTGCTTCCATCTTGACTTTTCTGACCTCCAGGAGGTCAAAGGCTGTTTGTAGCTGAGAAGCTCTGGTTTGTCTTAAAAGGCCTTTTCTGAATAACTTCCTTATCTTTCTCCAATTCAGTCCTAGCAAGCTGAAACCAACTGGGAGTAATGGAAAAGATTAAAACAAGTCCCGCCGGCTTTTACGCAATCCGGGAACGGGCGGCTTCTAAAAAAGCCGCCATCGTCGCAGCTTGATCCACCGGAAGTCCAATGAAAACACAATGCTTTTTAACCCCAAACTGAATTTTTTGCAAAGCCGATGATGAGGCTGGGAAGTGGGTGGCCAAGGTGCTTGCTTTGTATCTGGACAAACGGCTGACCTTTGCGGAACCTTAAAAGCATTTAAGCCCCCATGAAGGGACTGTGTTTCCAATCGGCCAATAGCAGGAGGATTACACCTGTCGCCTGTAGCTTGGGGGAGAGAGACCGACTCTTCCCCTGCATATTTCAGTTTATGTCTACACCAGAAAAAAACTTCAGGCTCGTAACTTTCCTGCCAGAACATAAAGTACTCAGAATGTTTCTCATCTTTTATGGAGACATGATTTGAACTTGAATTATTTACATCTGCTGAAATCGATCTTACCTGAGAACATGGAGCCGACCTGGTTTTATTTTTCTCATTGCAGCAAACAGTAAGTTCACCTGTGATTGCTGCAAAACACTTAAGGAAAGGGAGGTCCAGAGCTAACCGCCCTAACTCGTTCATTGTCTAGGTCAGGGATAGGCAACCTTGGCTCTTTTATGACTCGTCCATGAGTCTAGGTTGTTCTTGTGGTGAGAAAAACTGGAAATGGATTTGTTTTTCTTTTCTCAAGGAAAGCCATCGGTCATTTTCAGGGCTTGTTTTAGCCAATTACAGTGGTACCTTGGTACCCAACTGCTTTGAAACTCATAAGATTTGGTACTCAAATACATTTTGATGAGAAAATGTTGTCCTGGTACTCATTGTTTGTTTGATAATTTGTTTGAGTACAGAGAAGAGCAGCAAAGATGATCAGGAGACTGGAGGATGAAATATATAAGGAACAGTTGCTGGAATTGGGTATGTCCAGTTTAATGAAGAGAAGGACTAGGGGGGACATGATAGCAGTGTTCCAGTATCTCAGGGGCTGCCACAAAGAAGAGGCAGTCAAGCTGTTCTTCAAAGGGCCTGAAAGCAGGACGAGAAGCAACGGGTGGAAACTAACCAAAGAGAGAAGCAACCTAGAACTAAGGAGAAATTTTAGAACAACTAATCAGTGGAACAACCTGCCTCCAGAAGTTGTGAATGCTCCAACATTGGAGGTTTTTAAGAAGAGATTGGACAGCCATTTGTCTGAAATGGTATAGGGTTTCCTGCCTGAGCAGGGGGTTGGACTAGATGCCCCTCAAAGTCCCTTCCAAGGTCCCTTCCAAGATTATTGTTGTTGTTGTTGTTATTGTTATTATTATTGATCATTGCACAGTCAGCCAGATGTTCAGACTGGATTTGGCATTTTGTCTACCTATCGAGTCCTTACCCAGGACCTGGGATAGGCAGATGTGGATGTTTGATGGTATTACAGATATCGTCGCAGGATGGAAGCAGTTCCTAGTAAGGCCGCCTTTTGCAATTGACTAATAGCGAATTTGTCAATGCCAATGGTGTTCAAGTGGTGCTCCAGTTGTTTTGGGATTGCACCCAAGGAGCCTATGACTATTGGTACTACCCTTCCTTGCTTTTGCCACAGTCTTTCTATTTCTATTTGTAGGTCTTTGTATTTTGTTATCTTCTCCAGTTCTTTCTCGTTTATTCTGCTGTCTCCAGGCACTGCCACGTCCACTATCCAGACTTTTTTGTCTTTCTTATCGACAATTGTTAAGTCTGAGGTGTTATGTTGCAGGTGCTTGTCTGTTTGAATTCTGAAGTCCCAGAGTAGTTTTCTATGACTTTCTCTATTTTATGATTCCACCAGTTCTTGCTTACAGGCAAATGATATTTCTTGCAGATCTTCCAATGCACCATTGTTGCTACTTTGTCGTGCCATTACTTGTAGTCAATCTGTGCGATCTTCTTGCAGCAGCTTACCAGGTGGTCCACTATTTCTTCAGCTTGTTTGCCTAGGCGGCACTTACTGTCTGTTGCTGTCTTCTCAATTTTGACTTTATATGCATTTGTCCTTAAGGCTTGGTCTTGTGCAAGTCTTGGTCTTGTGCAAATATTGTTGTTGTTATTATTATTTTTACTCAAAGCACATGCTAGAATTTGTCGGTATCGGTGACTCGGTACATTATTCCTTATGGGAAAAATTTGTCTGATACTCATCATTTCTGGTGCTCATCATGACTTCCAGAACCGATTAACAACGAGTACCAAGGTTCCAGTGTAACTACTTTGGTTTTGATCTACCTGTTAGTTTATTTGCAGTCTCGTTTCTCTATTCCAAATAATGCACTTTTGTTAGAAGCTGGATTTTTTTTTTCTGTTGCTAGTTGTGTCTTACATTTCGTTGAAAATGTGGAACAGAGATTGTTTCTTTTCTTCACCTGTCACAGTACAAGGACACAGGGCCGTCTCTTGAAATTAAACAGGGAAAAAGTTTAGCACTGGCAGCCAGGAGCTTGACACCCTCTGGAAGAAGGCAATGGTTAGAAAAACGGCATCAGGGGTTTAACATCATCGCCAAGATCTGAGCTGAAGCTGAGAGAAAAGAGACTTTAGGGGAGATGATTAAACGGTATAGAATTTGCTGCCATCCGATGTAATGATGAAGACCCGGGTTTTGAAAAAGAATTTAGATCAGTGATGCTGAACCTTTTAGAGGCCGAGTGCCCAAACTGCAACCCAAAACGCACTTATGCATCGTCGGGTGCCGGGTGGGTGTGGCCAATTGGGTGGGTGTGGCCATTGGGTGGGCGTGGCTGCGGTGGTAACAGCAGACTGGGTGGGACTAAAAAGCTCAGTCAATTCCAACTTTGCAAGATCTTTTTTTTTTCCCGCAAGAAGTTGAAATTGACTGATTGATTGAACTTTTTTTTGTTTTTGCACAAGGCAGCGGAGGCCTCAAGCGAAAAGGTTTTATAAAACCCAGCTGAAGGCCTAGGACTGGGGCGACGAAGCATGTGCCCACAGAGAGGGCTCTGAGTGCCACCTCTGGCACCCGTGCCATAGGTTCACCACCACTGATCTAGATCACTGTTTCTCATCTTCGGCAGCTTGAAGATGGGTGGACTTCAACTCCCAGAATTCCTCCGCCAGTTAGACTGGCGGGGGAATTCTGGGAGTTGAAGTCTACCCATCTCCAGGTTGCCCAGGTTGAGAAACAGTGGTCTAAACAATTTCTAGAGAGGTTTTCTGTCCTATTGGGGGGGGGGGGGCGTACCACCCTCTGAATTTCAGAGAGCATCCTTTAAATACCAGCTGTTGCAGAAAGACAGTGGAAGAGTTGTTTTTTTTTAAAGAGCCCCAATCACATCTGGTCAGCTGCTGCATGAGCCAGATGGATGGTGGAGGAGCTAAGCTTTCCCAGCCTTTTGGATCCATAGCATTTGCAGTGTGGGCTTGCCATGGAGATAGCCCAGCGTGGGGTCTTCTGTGGCCATTCCTGTCACAACGGGTCACCAGCCGTGCCTGCAGCAACAGCTCCACGTGGTTTGTAGATCTGGTGATGGATGAACAAGACAAAATGCATCTTAACGGCACGTAGCTGACAAGCCTGGCAGGGTTTTCCCCACCCAGGAGCTTGCCTTGAGCTGCACCGAGGCTTCTTTCTAAACTCAGACATTAGCAGAGAAGCCGCCCTCGGACTGCAGGCATTTAAAGATCAACAGAGGCCAAAAAAGCTTTTAAAAAGCCAGTGGAACCAGGAGGGCAGCTACGCTCCCTTTCAATGTCAGGTTAGATTGCCATCTCGAGAGCTTCATTCGTTCAGGTACCCAGCACTCCACGAGGGAAACACGTACCCAGAAAACATCTGTTTCTTCCACCTACAAACCACAATGTGCTGTGAAGAAGGCTGGGCGGTAGCCGCAAAGACCCCAGGGGGGCTAAAGAGATTCCCGCTGAAAGAATCGAGCAAGGCCTGACTGCTCCCCTCCTTCCTCAAATGGGTTTTAAAAAAAAAAAACCGTGCACATAAAACAAGAGTAGATGCTTTTACGGCATGCAGTGCGCCATAAAGTGAGCGGATCAGGTTGCCTTTTCGAGCTGGGTGTTCCTGCCCACATGTGCTTGGAACAGAATTATTTTTGCAACTTCTAACCCGGGCTTCCCCCCCCCCCCTTTCCGCCCAATCATGTGAGGTCACGACATTTATTGACTTCTGCCATTCCCATTGCAGATAATTTTAGCATTCTCTCCATTTCTCCAGGTATCAAAATGGGGGGGGGGGTTGTGTGTGTGTGTTTTACTGGAATCTGGAGACCACTTGCTTCATCTCTCCCATACGTTCTGCCGAGCAGCTGGCATTTCCATCTTCCATATGCCTGGATTGCTATCTCTTTGTGAAGGAGGTATTTTTTAAAAATGCGGAGAAAAAATATTGAGAATTTCACCCCCTTAGCAAATTACATTATTGTGTCATCTGGTGACAGCGAGGGACAGTTTATCGGAAGACAGGGCCACCCAGAGTCACCTTGCAGGGGAGATGGGCGACATAAAAAAATGTCATTAATCGATGAATAAAACAAGGGTTCTCCTTACAAGTGCTTTACTAAGGTTTATTCCTTACTTCTAACTAAAAATGGAATTCCTCCTTTACTGGCCCCAAAATACACAGTCAAATACGTGAAATGAAAAAGCTTGCAACGTGTGACTTGCACTTTTTGAAGGAAGTTTTAACTCCGTGTTTCTCAACCTTGACAATTTTAAGGCATGTGGACTTCAACTCCCAGAATTCCACAGCCAGCATTGCTGGCTGTGGAATTCTGGGAATTGAAGTCCACATGCCTTAAAATTGTCAAGGTTGAGAAACACTGAAAACTGAAGAATTTCTTTTTTAAGTGCAGGGCTTTCTTGAGCATGTGAAGAAAAAAACAGTATCCCCTGAATTCTGGAGATTCTTAAAAGTTAGCAGTTCTCAAGACCACCGGGAAAAGTGTCCACCGGTATCATCATGTCATATGTGGAAACATGAGCTGTGAACTTTTTCTGTAACTTTACAAGATTGAGGGGGGTGGTGGTTTCTGGTTAAAACGATCCCAAATGCTCTTTCAGAAAACACATCTTCTCTCCCCCCCACAAAAAAAATTCCTCTTCCAAGCTTGGCATAAAATAGGATATTGTTGAGCGTCTTCTGAGGCCTGGAGAAGCTTCTGAACTCTGGAATTATGGAAGCCTCTCTTGAAAATCTGGACCAAGGCTACGGCTGGAGTTTCCTATTAATGGTTTCCGTTTTGCCTTTCTAGAGACCGTGGTGAAAGACGACATGAACAATTACATCAGTCAGTACTACAACGAACCCAGCAGTGGTAAGCTCGGATTTTGAAATGTAGAGGCACCTTCAGTGGAGTCTTTAAGAGGGCCTTCCCCCAAAGCAACCTGCTGCCCCTTCATTGTTCCCCCTTGAATTCCAGAAGGAGCACCAACTTCTTCGTCCCCCTAGGATCATTTATTGCCTATCCGTGTGAGATCTCTTTATGCTGATCCGGCATTGCCTCAGCAGCTCACACAAGCAGCTGGGATTCACATCCACCTCGTCTCACGTGGCAGCTGAGGCCAGGAGGAGCGCTATTAACTCCTATTCTGCAATTAAATCCTATTCCACAAAAAAAAAAAACCCTTTTTCTATAGTTGGACCTTCCAGGGAATGAGTTCCATTCAAGTTGATTATTCTCCCATAACATTTGACCATCAACTTGGTGTAGACCCGGGGTCCTCAACCTTGGCAACTTTAAGACCTGTGGACTTCAACTCCCAGAATTCCCCTGCCAGCATGGGGGATTCTGGGAGTTGAAGTCCACAAGTCTTAAAGTTGCCAAGGTTGGGGTCCCCTGGTGCAGACCACATGGCTTTTCATAAAATGAATTAACACTTAAAGAGGTTTGTTATTTGAAGGTGCTGATTATTGAAAGACGGAATTAGCAGATGATTCAGGAGCTAAGTTGGTTAGTGTTAACAATTTGTGCTGGAAAATAGGGCAAGGATATAATTCTTGAAAATGGAGAACTGAGAATGGGCAGTGGGCTTATTTCATATCCAGGTAAACACCAGTCTTTTAAATTTTTTTTTTTTTTTTTTCATTTTTAGACTTCATTAAAGTGAGCAGATTACACCTTGTCCAGTTATATTTTGTGCCATTTGCAAGGAGAATTTCCTAACAGGTTTCATTCATTGTGCCTGAACTTTGAAAGCAAGGGCTGATCTGCACTACGATTTTTAAAAGTTCTCAGAATTTAAGGGTGCACTGGAAGTTCTGAATAGTCGCGTTTAAAAATATGGTCTCTTAAACGGCAGCTGAAAAAAAAAATGACTTTCCTTGGGGGAACCAAACCAAACAATAACGAAGTGAGAAATATTCTCTTCTCCCGCCAGAAGACAATATTGGTAGCTCAGGATTGCACTGAGGTCCTTGGTGCTTTCTCAGCTTGGTTGTTGGCTTGCAGGGGTTTCATAATCCAACTGGGTAACCTCATCAGGACTTTGGGGGTAATGATGATGGTGCTGGTCAGATGGTGATGCTGATGACGTTACCCAGTCAGATTATGAAATGTCTGCAAGCCATCAGCCAAGCTCTGAGGGCAGCAAGGACTCCAGAAAGTAACTCTATACCCAAGAAACCCAAGGTTAGAACAGTGCTCATCTTCCAACCGTGTGTGTGTGTGTGTGTGTGTGTGTTTTAAAGTCCTGAGGATACTGAAGACATCCCCTCATTTCTAGAAGGGCCCTTCTCTGAACGCAACCTAACCTTTGGCCTCTTTACACAGACAGCGGCGTGCCCGAAGGAGCCTTCTGCGTCATCACCACCACAGCCATTGATGTCCACCAGCCTAACGTCTCCTCCGACCTCTTCATGGTGGAAATGCCGATGAAGATCATGGAGAGCAACGGGATTTCCACCAGCGCCGCGTCTGGCAGCGCCTCCAGGTCCACGGACAGCTCCTTCACCCGCGCGCAGAGCGACAGCAGCCAGACCTTCGGCTCTTCCACGGACTGCAGCACGACTCGGGAGGATTCTTCAGAGTATTGCCCCTTGAAGCGGGCCTGTCAGGTAGCCCAAGGCGTTCAGGTCAGCTCTTCTTCGCCCCATCGCAGGGTCCATAATGCCGTTGTCCAAGAACTGTTGTCCTCCTTATCAGAAGACTCCTGCTTAACCCAAAAGGGACTGGACCCGGTTAACCTTAAACTGCCAAGCCCAGCGGGGTCGGCCACAGCCAGCCCCGAACTGGAGCACCGGGTCAATATTTACAACAAAAAGAACCAAGAAAACTTTGGGGTCTTTCAGAAAAAGCCGGTCATCCACTTCCGGCAGAAAACACAGATGATTGACAAGTACACGTCTTTGGAATCCAAAGAGCAAAGGTTCAACAGCATCCCGGACTCCTAGTCCTTATGGTTGAAGAAGCGGTTCAGACAGATCAGTCGGTGATTCGCCAGGGGCGGGGCACACTAAAGCTTTAAAACGGGGTCCCCGGAACCAATTCCGGGGTGGGTATCTTATGTGGCTTTAAGAATTGGAAATTCGTTTTTCAAAATGCATGAGTTACGAGAGCCAGCACGAAGAATAATACGGATCAATTCTGCCACCTGGAGTCCTTGGCTGTTGCCCTCAACGTAGAGTTTGGGGGCAAGGGAGGTGAACGCTGTTAAAACCATGACCTCAAAGATGTACAGATTCTTAAGGTGTGTGTTTTTTTTAAAGCCAAGCAGAGACAAATCCTACCCTTTTTACTGAACTCCAGACAATCTTCTATCAGGTCAGGTTTCACCAGGGTACAGTAAAAACTCTCATCTCTCTCCTCCTAACAATTTCTTACAATGCCCCTTTGTATGTGACCAATTATAAATCCATTTGTATTAAGTAATTGACAAGTATTTTTGATCTTCCTGGGGAGGAAACAAAAAACAACCCTGTTTTTCAAGAAGTGCTTTGAATGATGCAGCTCAAAGACGTCTTTAAACGCTTTAAGAATTTTAAAGTAAGTGTTCTCTCATTTTTAGCATGAACTTTGGGGAAGAAATATTTTGGAAAAAAAAAGTAATTATTGCCTCCATGATAACAGAACAAAAACGGGCGTTTTACAAATACAATTTTAATTAAAAAAAACTTTTTTTAAAAAAAAGGCAATATTCTAAATCAGCGTTTTCATTTTTTTATTCTAGCTGGAAGAGCTGATCATGTAGCAGCTTTTTTCTTTTTTTAAGAAAAATATTTTGAACATGAAACTTTTAGTTTAAAGAATTAATTAAAAGAAGCTACTTCTGCTGACTGCCAGCAATTCGGCAGTTCGATCCTGAGCAGCTCAAGGTTGACTCAGCCTTCCATCCTTCCGAGGTCAGTAAAATGACCCAGAATGTTGGAGGTAAATATGCTGACTCCGTAAACTGCTGCCTTAGAGCAGTGTTTCCCAAACTTGACAATTTTAAGGCATGTGGACTTCAACTCCCAGCATTGCTGGCTGTGGAATTCTGGGAGTTGAAGTCCACATGCCTTAAAATTGTCAAGTTTGGGA
The DNA here is from genome assembly GCF_016545835.1 of Crotalus tigris. Lineage (NCBI taxonomy): Eukaryota > Metazoa > Chordata > Lepidosauria > Squamata > Viperidae > Crotalus > Crotalus tigris. Next base: position 1,160,381 of record NW_024096563.1, read on the forward strand.
AACACTGCCTTAGAGGGAGCTGTCAAGCACTGTGAAGCAGTATGTAAGTCTAAGTGCTATTGCTATTTTTTTTTCTTCATTTCCATGATAGGCTCAGGTACGCTCACATTATCTTGGCTCTCATGTGTATGAATTTCAAAAACGATCAGTCGTTTCCACATGGAGTAACTTCGGCCATAACATTTGTCTAAATAATTGTAAGAGCTGTTTAATTCCCAGAAACTCTAATTAGAGGGGTTTAGAACATTGTACCTCCCAAATTGAGATCACAATGGAGAAATGTCTACCTCCAAAAATCCATTTACACTCAGAAACCTGGGCATAAATCTACTGCCAATGGTAACTGGTAGTAGACCCCAAAACAGGCCATTCATAGGTTGATTTTGGATCCTTTGAAACTCCATACATGCTAGTTCTCGCCCTCCCCCCCGCCCCATTGTGCCATAGCCCCCTTCCTTTGGTAAGTAAAGTTGCAGGAATTGGATATGTCTAGTTTAATGAAGAGAAGGATTAGGGTGACATAATGCAGTGTTCCAACATCTCAGGGGCTGCCACAAAGAAGAGGGAGTCAAGCTATTCTCCAAAACAGGACAAGAAGAAATGGATGGAAACTAATCAAAAAGAGAAGCAACCAGGAATTAAGGAGAAATTTCCTGACAGAACAATTAGAACAACCTGACTCCAGAACTTATGAATGCTCCAACACTGGAGGTTTTTAAGAAGAGACTGGACAACCATCTGTCTGAAATGGCATAGGGTTTCCTGCCTGAGCAGGGGGTTGGACTAGAAGACCTCCAAAGTCCCTTCCGACTCAATTATTAAGTCAATATCAATTCTTAATGATCACACTGTAGAATAATACAAAGAATTTCCACAGCCTGATATAATACAAAAGACAGCAGATGTATGTTTATTAGAGAATTAGAAAAAAGAGTTCAGAAAATAACGAAGCCAAATGGAAATGAAAAGGGCTAAAATTGGTGTATTGCAAGATCGTTATTGGCACTTTTTGGGCAATTTTTACATTTCTGGTTTGATAAAACATAATTTAAACTGCTTAAAAATAATTTCTCTCGTCGAAGAGATGCTCATTCCTTCCGAAACATGGAGTAGCTTTCATTTTTTTAATGCTGTCGTCAGCTCGGGAACAACCTGGAAGCAACACAAAACAAGCTTACTATCAGCCAAATAACAATAGGCAATAGATGTTTATCCAACTCTAATCAATGTAAAAGAGATGTTAATTTATCAACATTGGAAGCAACTAAACATTTGAATTCAGTTTTTAAAAAACAAACTTACAAGATGTGTAAACCTGGACTGCCAATCAACTAACATGCTGATATATTTCAGTTTCAGTTTTTCATTTTTTTGACCACAGGAAGCTATTTTAAACAAAGATTTTAACTTTTGAAAGCAGTCAACTGGAAAAAAAACCCCACTATTTGTAGAAATTGGTGCCAAGGAATGGCCCCTGATGGTGGAACTGCCAAGGCTAAACTCCCAGGCAGCTAGGTGATTCCTTGTTGTCATCCAAAGAGTGTCGAAGGATGAGAACAGGAGGCATATTCCTTACCGGTTACACCTGAGCTCTTGTGCAAACTGCTTGTGTAAAATATCCATTACCTTTATCTTTCTAGACGACGTTAAGGAGGCCCTCACTTGGAGAGATCCCAGCTGAACTCACCGTCTGATGAATATAGCCTCTCAATTATTTAAGAGAGCTACATTTCCATTAAGTGGAAATAATGTGGTCGTACAAAATTTATTAAGGAAATTGTCTACATCTTGTTTCTTCCGAATGTCACTTTGTCTCCAGCTTATTAAAAGGCCTGTGTTTACTGCCAAGCTGGCAGGCAATCACCAAGAAACAGCATTAAATTCAGTCTGTCTTCTCTCCTTGTGGGGAGGGTCTGCAAGGCATAATGGGGGGGGAAGCAAGATGGAGGCCACAGTGGTAAACCCAAAGCAACTTTTTATGCATGTTGCATGCCATCAGGCGGAGTGGCCATCACATCACTGTGGCTGCCATCTTGACAGTGCAACGCTTTGATGATGTTCCCTAGTTGGGTCACGAAATGTCTGAAAAAAACGATCAACTTCAGAAACCACCAAGGATCCCACAATAACGTGCTATAAGAGCATATATAGGTAATCTCTTGCTTCCTTGCAGGCCAGTCTTTAAAAAGCTGATGAGGGCGATACCTCCTAATAATATCAATCAATCAATTCCCTAACTGTTGGCAGATACTCTGGGTGAGAGCTTTTCCAAGTCTTCAACAATCATGTTTTATAGCAATCTCATCCAACTTGGTCTCTTGCACTTGTACCGAGATACATCTTCATATTCTTGAAAAAGAATGCAGTCTAGCGTGCAATAGATTGGGTTCGTCAGAAGTCAATTGTATTTACACGTGTGCCTGCTATCAAAATTGGAAGTCAAAAATTGATAACGTTTGGTGGATGAAGCTTTCTATGGCTTGAAATATTAAGGGTCAGGAAATCCAGTGCTGTAGACCAGGGGTCTTCAAACTTGGCCCTTTGATGACTTGTGGACCTCAACTCCCAGAATTCCTCAGCTAGTGTGGCTGGCTGAGGAATTCTGGGAGTTGAAGTCCATGAGTCATCAAAGGGCCAAGTATGAAGACCCCTGCTGTACACAGAGACGAGAAGTTCCATGCCGAAAAAAGAAGACTAAATGCCTCAAAGTCAGGTTCAAAGTCTAATTCAACTTCCACCCTTACTGTCAAGAAGAAGAACATGCTCAGGTTGGTTCCTCTGCAAGCAAGACTCACCTTGAACAGGTCAGCTACTATGCCATAATCTGCAACTTGGAATATGGGCGCTTCAGGGTCTTTGTTGATAGCGACTATGGTCTGTAAAAGAACGAAATGGGGCAATTTAGAGAAAACGGGTTATTTACTGGGTAGTCTCTAGACCAGTGGTTCTCAACCTTTTTAATGCCGCGACCCCCAACCGGTCGTAAGTCGAGGACTGCTCAACCGGTCGTAAGTCGAGGACTATTCAACTGGTGCAGCACCGTTTGCAGAATGGGGCTTTTGGCGGGCTCAGCAGGGCAGAGACAGCCTGGACAATTCCTATTGGCTTTTGAAAGCCAATAGAATTAGACTCTATTCAAGAGAGTCTATTCTATTGGCTTTCAAAAGCCGATAGAATAAAAGAGAGTAGCACAGCTAAGGAAAAGGGGGAAAAAATGGTGGACTGCGTTGTTTGGCGACCCCCGTGAAATGGTCGTTCGACCCCAAATGGGGTCCCGACCCACAGGTGGAGAACCGCTGCTATAGACGCTACCGTTATTATGCATGGCTTTGCTGCTATTGGCAGAAATACAACAGCTGACCCAAAAGGAGTTCTCTTCCACTGTTCACGAAGCGGAAGTTCAAAAATTAAGTGAAGGCAAAACCTTTTCTCATGAATGCCCATGTAGGTGAATGTCAAAAAGTTCTGGCTTGTGTGCTACTTTCTCTGAAGCCCAGGGGGAGACCTATTATCCTTGAAGCAAGAACCTCTGCATTGTAGACTTGTCTTGACTTTTCACTTTGATCCTAGTGGGGGTATATTGCAAGCATCCAAAAATAAATACATAAATAAATCCAAATTGCTCAGCTTAATAGTAACGAATAGATTTTCGGGGGGGTGTTCCTAATGCCTGACTTATATACATATCCCAAATTATGGTCTAAGGCAGTGGTTCTCAACCTGTGGGTCGGGACTCCATTTGGGGTCGAACGACCATTTCACGGGGGTCGCCAAACAACGCAGTCCGCCATTTCCCCCCCCCCCTTTTCCTTAGCTGTGCTACTCCCTTTTATTCTATTGGCTTTTGACAGCCAATAGAATAGACTCTCTTGAATAAATTCTAATTATATTGGCTTTCAAAAGCCAATAGGAATTGTCCAGGCTGTCTCTGCCCTGCTGAGCCCGCCAAAAATCCCATTCTGCAAACGGTGCTGCACCAGTTGAGTAGTCCTCGACTTACGACCGGTTGGGGTCGCAGCATTAAAAAGGTTGAGAACCACTGGTCTAAGGAGCTAAAGCTTAGAAATTGACCACAATGAGTAACTCCACTCAGAAGTTGTAAAAATTGCAAACTCAGAGCTACAGATGATCTGCTGCCAGTTTTTGCCAAACTTTGTAATTTTAAGAGAGATCTTCAATTCCCAGAATTCCCCAGTTAGCCATGATGGCTAGGGAATTTTGGGAATTGAAATCTACCCCTCTTAAAGATGACAAGGTTGACAGACCACTATCATGGTCTATTTAGCCTAGCATCCATAAGATAAGGGAGGGAGGGGTCCACCCTCTACAAAACCCATTTTCTACTCTTGTAAGTGAAGTAAATAATACATTTTACTTGCAGAACACTCTAGGGGATTCCCTACAAAATTCTTCATAATGGCTGATATTTCCTAGCGTGGGGGAAAAGCCACTGAAGAGACAGCTAATGTGATTACAGAGAGTTCTTTTCAAACCCTTTTAAATAAACATTATTTGTTTGAGTAAAGACAGTCTCTTTTAAATTTTCTAAGCACAGAGGTAAGAGCACAGGTCAAATTGAAGTGAAATAAAAGTTTGGGTTCTAGAAAATCTGTGTTAAAGAGTTTAAATAGCCATCTAAATAGATATCAGACTAACAGCATAGCATTGACAGCATAAAAACCGATAATAATTTGATCCAGTCTAGTCAATCATTTGAATTAATGAACTAGAAGTTGAAGTCAACTTCTGAGCCCAAATCAATTCAAGTCAAGCTGATTTTTCTGTTCACTGCCAAAGACATGGACTAAAAGTTTAGTAAAAACTAAAATGTTCTCCTATAACCGGAACTCTTGCAAAAATCTAAAATAAGAGGGAGTTGATAGAATCGCTTCATACACTTTGAAACGGCTCGACTTTATTGACACAAATCAATTTATCGTTACTGATACAAGTGCCTCCATTTTGGAATGGAATTTACACCACCGCATGTCCTACACCAAGGGTAGTCAACCTTGGCTCTTTTATGACTCTTTTATGCTGGCTCAGGAATTCTGGAAGTTGAACGTCCACGAGTCATAAAAGAGCCAAGGTTGACTACCCCTGTCCTACACCTTTATTACCATATCTGGATCGCTTATTACTTTTACTGCGTGCGGCTTAATCTAAATCACACATCTCTATCAAACTGAAGCATTTACTATTTCAGCACCTAATACTTAAAATGCTCGTTCCATTTTTACAATTTAATAAAATATATTGGTAGCTTTTAGCTAATATCACTTTGAGGAAAAAGAGGATATGAATTTCAGATCTTTTTATTTGCCAATTTTAGAGCAGGATCAATTTTCAAGGAAACCCTGGTCCACTCAGAAGTGGATTTTATTCAGCGATGTTTAATCTCAGGTAAACGTAGGATTACGTTTAAATATTTCCGCATTTAGATTCCTGGGAACAGATGCATTGGGAATAATCCACAAGTAAAATGCACTGGAATGTTACAGATAGTCCTCATTTTACGACCACAATCCCAAAATTTCTGTTGCTAGGCAAGACAGCTGTTAAGTGAATCTTGCCCCATTTTACAACCTTTCCTGCCACAGTTGTTAAGTGAATCACTGCAGCTGTTAAGTTAGTTAACACGGTTATTAAGTGAATCTGGCTTCCCCAATTTGCTTATCAGAAGGTCACAAAAGGAGATCACATGATCCCAGGAAACTGCGACTGTCGTAAGTATGAGTCAGTTGCCAAACATCCCAATTTTGATCACGTGATCATGAGGATGCTGCAAAGGTCGTAACTATGAAAAAGGGTCCTAAGTCACATTTTTTCAGTGCCCTTATAACTTTGAAGAGTAACTACTTGAACTGTTGTACTAAACAATCTCCTTCAAAGGTTGTTATATTGAAATGTGTCCTGAATGAGCAATAGTTTGCTACTTAAATATTGCTATTTAAATCAAACAGGAAATAATAGCATTCTGTTGTGCTAATTCGGGGCTCCTTAAAAGTATTTCTGCAAGAAAATGTGTGTGTTTGGGGGGGAAGAATCTGATTCCTCATTATTTCAAAGAGAAAAAGGAGTGTGGAAAAAAAGAATATTTTAGATAAACACACCACTTCTTGATAGTTTTATACAGCCTTATATACTTTTATATAGCTTCAAGGGAAACGGGTGGGTGGGAGAGAATCACCTTTTGAAATTGCTGCCTAAAAAGGCAATAATTTTTTAAAAAAACAGTACATTTTTTTCATTGGCACAAGTCAGGTTGGATCAGAAGCCAACTCATGTTAACATGGGTACTAATGAGTTAAGTTTTTAAAGCTTTTATCATTTTATAATAGGTTTCCATCTGAGTGAATAAACTGTGGAATATTCAAAGACGCTTTTTACTTTGTGCAATAGTAAATCCATAATTCAGATTGTACATCGTCATGCATGAATTCATGCCTCACAGTCTGAAATATATGAAAATGAAACAAGTCTATGGATTCTACTTTTATTTTCACATTAAAAACTCAAGTTTGTTTCTCACTAAAGGTTCCAGGTTTGGCAATCAAGGACTTAAAAGGATAGGCTCTATTAATGTGTTTGCCTATGAACTGCTTTGAGTATTTGTAACTATTTTCGGAATAGAATTCGTCTGCGCTCCTTTAGATTTTGCGTTGTCAGTAACAACTACGACAAAAACCCATTTTGAAAGCAGAAACTATCAACTCCTCGTAGCAACACACAGAAATCTTGTACTGTACCTTACTGTCTTTCATTCCAGCTAGATGCTGAATGGCTCCAGATATTCCTACAGCGATATATAATTCCTGTATGGGAAAAAAACACAATATTTTAAAAACATTTAAGCTTGTGGGGAAAAAAATCTGCAAAATACTGCAGAAGTATTATGTTGGCTATCTACCTCCAATTTCAGAGTCAGCATTGGGAAGAAGCTAGGTTGCGTATCCACGTTTGTGATCCATACAGTACTTCTAGGGCAAATTTTCTGAACAAATGTGAACATCCTTAAAATGTGTGTCACATCGTTCAGCTGCATATTTAGTAAAGTCATGGAACAACACAGCAACAAATTTGTTTGCTGGAAGCTTTCAGCACAATCCTATAGTAAGAAACTGTGCTGATTACTTATTGCTTATTCCCTGGTGCGTGGGATTGCTTCCAAATAGGGTTTGCAAAGTGGCCTGTGCACCAGCTGTTCTATGCCTAGAACAGCTGGTTTGGGGTGATTTGTTCCCGAATCAGAATACGTCTCTGATCTGGAGACAAACCAAATCAGAACAGATTTTCCAGGCAGATGTAACAGGAGAGGGGAGAAAGAGATGGAAAAAGCTCAGGTTGCCATGCAGAAAATTGATTAAAAGCAATTTAGCTGTAATTTTTTTTCCTTCTTTTTCAATATTGTGGGGTCCTTGGTGCTCTCTGAGCTGGGTGGTTTTTTATTACCCAACCAGGTAACATCATCAGTGCGATGAGTGTGCGGTTTGCCTCCTGCTTATATATAAAGTGTGCCCTGCGAGTGTAGGGAGAGTGTGATTTTCTCCTTGGTAGTTCCTTAATTTGGGTATTGCTTTCTGCTCCATTGTTTGTCTGGTGTTAATCTCTGCTTATCTGGGTGTAAGGTGCCAGAGAGGATGTGTTCCGATCTTTTTGTTTCTCTGTTCTGTTATTTTGGTTGAATGGGTGAAATGTGGTTTATTTCTAGGTCTCTATGCTAGGTAATTAACAGGGAGCAAATCCCAAACCACCACTCTCACCTGCACTGGTTACTTAGTTGGGTAATGAAACATCTGCAAACAAACAACGAAATTCAGAAACACGCCACAATTGTCCTCCTCTTTGCAAACCCCACTCACTCCTAACCCTGAGGATGTTACCTGGCTGGGTCATGAGATGTTTGCAAAAAAAAACCCACCAAGCTCAGAGAGCACCAAGGACCCCACAATCCTCCTCCTCCTCCTCTTCCCTGCAAACCCAACTTTCTTCTAGCCCTGAGGATGTTACCTAGTTTGGTAATGAAATGTCCGCAAGAAAACCACCAAGGTCGGAGAGCACCAAGGATCCCACAGTTCAACCCTGAGTTACAAATATTTTATTTTCAATACTGTACTGACGTCATACGATCCCAATCACAGAGTAATTTCTTGTTCCTAAAGAGCCCACTTGGTCAAGCATTTTTCATCCCTAATACTTTGCACTTTAAGAACTTAGAGGGCCTTTGATCAGCTGGGACACGTGATGACGCCTGCCTGGGGTGTTCGCTTGAGTGCAGGGCCCTGCAGTTTTAAGGCTTTTTTTTTTTTTTTGCTTTGTTCTCCTGGGAGACACACATCAATTGCTTTCAGCTAAATGCACTCTCATATGAATATTTTAGTACAATTTAATGTTTCTGCACCAATCCCCAAGGAGCAGAGCATCAATTTGAGAACTCTTGGACTTAAAAGCCGTTGTCGGATAATGCAGCCCGAACAAGGCTGTCGGTCTTAAAACTTATTCACAGGGTGGGGAAAGAGTCTTAAAAATTTTGTCCTGGATAACAGGACAAAACAATGCTTTGAAGTTGTACCTTAAAAGCTTTCAAAAGGCATAAACAATCTCTTAATCGAAACCAAATCCTCCCCCCAAAAATTTTTTAATCAACAGTACCAATTTACGGGGTGGGGGGGTGTGGGTAGTCTGGTGATTAAAAATAACCCGATACAGTGAGATTCACTGTACATTTTAAAAGTTAGGGCTCGGTGAAATAGAAGAAGCTTTGAAGCGATCTGCATCTCTGCAGAAATTTTAGTGCAAAATGCAAGTTATTGTGTGAAATTGCTCTCCACAATATCCGTTACTAACGCACAACTCAAAACACTGGTTTGAAAAACTGAACTTGGCTACAAAAACCTGGATGCAAAATAAGAAAATATGCAAAAGAACAAAAGAAAAAGTTGCATTAGAAAGAAGTCTTAATAACAACGTGAACTAATTTTTAAGGCAAACAATACATTTTAACCTAAATCTTGATTTTTTTTAAAAGTCACCCAGCAGGAAAATCCAGATGGAAAGAAGAGAGACTGCGTATCCTGTCCTTGCTGGCTGAACTCATATTGTGCAACCCCTGAATATCCAAATGACCTGGAAGATACATCTAGGCCTCCAGAGAGCATTCAGGTGGGCATCAAGAGTGCAAACTAACTTCTAGTGGAGTTCAAACCAACATTAGAAAACATTTTCTCTCAGCAAAACGCCTTGGCATTCAACGCAAGTAGAGCAGAAACATCCAACAACAGAGAACTGCTTCAGTGCTGACCAGCAATCTAACAATTGGGGTTTGCAACTAAACCCTTGACTCAAAGCTGGGTCAACGTTCCAGCCAGCTGTGCAATTCTCTCTCTCTCTCTCTCTCACACACACACACACACACACACACACACCAAAGTGACTCCTGGTTCAGTCTTCCCTGAGCTGAGGGCAAAGGAAATGGGGCAACGACGTGCATCCCAACTCTTTACACTTCATAGGAATCAAAGAGTTGGAAGGACCCACAGAGGCTTCCGGGTCTGTGTAGAAATCTAAAGAAGAGGTAGTCCTTGACTTACGACCAACCCAACGTCGTTAAGTGAGTTTTGCCCCATTTTACAATCTTCCCTGCCACGTTCGTTAACCGAACCACTGCAGCTGTTAATTTAGTCACACGCTTGTTAAGTGAATCTGGGTTTCCCCCCCCCTCCTTCCCTCTGCTTGTCAGGTCGTAAAAGAGGACTGCGTGACCCCCGGGACGCTGCAACCGTCGTAAATACGGGTCAGTTGCCAAGCCCCTGATTTTGATCACGTAACTGCAGGGATGCTATAATGGTCGTGTGAAAAAGAGTCCTAAGTTACTTTTTTTCAGCGTCGTTGAAAATGGTCCTTAGTTAATTTTTTTCAATGCCGCTGTAATTTCCAACGGTCACTAAATGAACGGTTATAAGACGAGGTCTACTTGTAAAGCACCCGTGATGGATAATGGCTCTCCAGCTTCTGCCTGAAGACGTTCAGTGAAAGGGAGACTATAACTCCCATCATTGGCTGCCCTGGTGACCTCTTATTCTTAGGGCTTTTCCCCCCCTGACCCTGGAAGATTCCTGCCTCTCAGGTTAAGACCATCATTAGCTACCCTCCCTTCTTCCAAGAACCGCAGAGAGCCGTTCTTGGCCTTCTTCTCCCTGATGGCCTGACCGGTCCTTGAAGCCATCACATTCCTCACCTCAAAGAGAAATAGGTCCTCTCCTGTCAATCTTGCTTCACAGGGCTCAGTTTCTAGTCCCTGGCGTGGCATTTTATGCATCTTTTTTTAAAAAAAAAAACCAGTTGCTTCCAAGAGCACTGAAGATGGGTCTATTGTTTCTCTGATCAACCTGGTTACTCACCACTTCCATTTCCTATTAGAAAGAGTGACGGATTGACATCAGCAGTGTGTGAGACACAAACACACACACACACACACACAAACACACACAAAGCACCCTTCAGGATGGTGTGGCTATGAATAAGGCCTTTCTCCTTCCATCTCCGCTGATTTTTTTCGCCAGCTAATAGCCTGGAAGGGGAGCTAATCCACAGGTGACAGTTCCGCAAACAAAACACAGATCCATAAAGCAGTGCAATCCCGGTTCTCTGATGATCACGATGCCAGCTCCAAGTTGTAAACCGAGGCTCACTTATTTTCCTGGCGCCGAGTCAAGCCCTAAGCTTTACATCTATAATAAAAGCTTTTCAAAAACAGCATCCCTGTTGAATTGGGTGTTTTTCTTTCACAAGTGTCTTCAAGTCAACAAACCAACCCGTGTTGTTTAGATCGGAATGTCCTGTTCCGAAGAATAGTCCCCCAAGGGCCTATTTCTCAACCTTGGCAACTCAAGAGATGTGGACGTCAACGCTCAGAATTCCCCGGCCAGCCATGAATTTTCGGAGTTAAAAGTCCACCGCTTTGAAAATTGCCAAGGTTGGACGTCTCGAGAAACTAAGAAATGTATGGACTTCAACTCCCATAATTTCCCAGCCAGGGCAGATGGGTTGCAGCTCCCCAAATTCATGCATGCTGGCTGGGGAATTCCAGGAGTTGAAGTCCACACATCTTAAAAGATGAAAAACACTGACATAAACAGTCACAAACGCAGAGACACCCTGCTACAACCAGCAGGAACTGAGCCCAGACGGCCAGGTGACATCAAGGGTGGCACATCACCTGATCCATCAACAGGCACAACTCCTCTCCAACCATCATTCAAATTAAGATCCACTTTTCTTCAGGCAACTGACAATCACAAATAGCCGTTATGACGGAAACGCCACGACGTTTCTTTCCTCTTACAGACATCCCAACCCACTCCGTTTTCCAAAACTTACCGGTGCTACAATTTTGCCCGTCTGTCCAACTTGCATGTCGTTGGGGACAAAGCCGGCATCAACCGCTGCTCGAGAAGCACCAACTACAAGCAAGAACGATTGTTTGATATGAAGACAAAAACATGCATCGCTTGGTCCCCTTCCCTGAGGTTAAGATTCCTTGATTTGGCCAATTTCCATTTTTGGATCCCGCTGCTGCCCTGGACTGACAAGACTCATGTTCTAAAGCAGTGGTTCTCAATCTGTGGGTCGGGACCCCATTTGGCGTCGAACGACCATTTCACGGGGGTCGCCAAACAACGCAGTCCGCCATTTTTCCCCCCCTTTTCCTTAGCTGTGCTACTCCCTTTTATTCTATTGGCTTTTGAAAGCCAATAGAATAGAGTCTCTTGAATAGAGTCTAATTCTATTGGCTTTCAAAAGCCAATAGGAATTGTCCAGGTTGTCTCTGCCCTGCTGAGCCCGCCAAAAATCCCAGTCTGCAAACGGTGCTGCACCAGTTGAGTAGTCCTCGACTTACGACCGGTTGAGTAGTCCTCGACTTACGACCAGTTGGGGGGTTGCGGCATTAAAAAGGTTGAGAACCACTGGTCTAAAGGGCTTCCAAAGACCAGGTAAAGAATAGCTCTAGCTCAAACATGAATTGTGGGGTTCTCTAAACTTGGTTGTTTGCTTGCAAACTTTTCATGGCCCAACTAGGTCACATCATCAGTATATGATGATCGCCATCGCAAACAGATGTTACCTAGTTGGGTCATGAAACATCTGGAGGTAAACAACCAAGCTCAAAGAGCACCAAGGACTCCACACAGAAAGCAGCATCCAAACCAACTGATGCCTCATTAGCAATGGCCAACCCTCAACCGGCCTCTACACCTAGCAGTCACCAACGTAACGTGAATCCTGGTTTGTTTAAAGAAGCAAGACTAAAGCACTTTTTACCTGCAGCATGCAACTGATCCGCCAGGTCGTACAACAGCTTGAAGTTTTCGCCATTCTTCAAGCCTCGCCCTTAAAAACAGGAAATTAAATCTGTTCAATGAAAGTCCAATAGATTCCTTTAGGGGTTTGTGAACGCTCACACTGGAGATTTTCAAAAGAAAAAAAAAGTGGGATGGCTATCTCTCAGGGATGTTTATTTTATTTTATTTTATTTTTAAAATTTATAAGCCGGCCCACTCCCGAAGGACTCGGGGCAGCTAACAATAAAAAACACATAAAACATAACAAAACAACAATACAAAAACAACCATCCAGGGGTAAGGTTTTGTAAACCCCAGGCCTGCCGGAAAAGCCAGGTCTTAAATAGCTTACGGAAGACCAACAGGTTGGGAGCAGTCCTAATCTCCGGGGGGAGCTGATTCCAAATGTTGGGTTCTTTGCATCAGACCAGGGGTAGGACTAGATGCTCTCTAAGTCCCTCTCAACTCTTGCATTCTACACTCCGAGTTCTTCTGCCCGATTTCATTTCTCCATGCGCTCCAGAAAGGAACACGAAGAATTTGCATGGCGTTTGTTGTGGTTATTTTCACAAGTAAGTGTCGCTTCTGAATTAATGGCTTATTTCCTTATCCCCGCTCAAACAAAATCCACAGGGTCGAAACAGGACTTAAATCTTGGCAGACCGTCCTCCCTTTTGCTAGAATTTTCTAGCAGGAAAGCAGGGCAACATTTCACTGCTTGCTTTGAAGGTGGAGATCCTGACTGAAATGCAGCCTTACAGTATTTGCTACCCACCAATGAAAAGCAGATCAGTTTTGGAATTAAGACTTTTATTAGAGCTCTTTACCAATTGTTAAGTCAAAAGGTTGGTGTTTATAGTGATTAATGTCACCTCCAAAGGGGTTCTCCCTTTATTCAGTCTCTGGTTGAGTTTTGGCAAGATGCACCGTTTTTTAAAGGCGGCTAGTCCTCGGCTTAAGACCACAACTGAGCCCAAAATTTAGGTTGTTAAGCTGCTCAATGAGTTTTGCCCCCTTTTGAGATCTTTCCTGCCACAATTGCTAAAGGAAACGCTGCGGTCGTTAAGTTAGTAACATGATCGTTAATGGACTCTGGTTTCCCCCTTGACTTGGCTTGTCAGAAGGTCACAAAAGGGGATCACACAACTGCCGGGACACCGCAACCGCTGTAAATATGAGTCAGTTGCCAAGCGTCTGAATTTTGACATCATCATTATAATAATAATAAAGTTGGAAGGGACCTTGGAGGTCATCTAGTCCAACCCCCTGCTCAGGAAAGAAACCCTATAACAGACATGTCAAACACAAGGCCTGGGGGCTGGATGTGGCCCACGAAGTGGTTTCATGTGGCCTGCGAAGCCATCCTGGAAACAGTGAGGGAACGGCCCCCGCTGCCTTGGCCCTGGCCCAGGCCGGATGGGAGCCAATGTACAATTTTGTGGTGGCCATCTATGCTGAAACGCATTCAGTCTTAGCTCCACAAGGCAGTCTGGAAACAGCGAGGGACCAGGAGAACCTTGAGCAGCAGCCTTGAGGAAGTGGGGCTGGGCTTGGTGCCGCGGGTGCTCGAGGGCCAGGCTGGGCATTTGACCTCTGCTGCCCAGGGCTTCGGGCAGCCCGCACCACCATCCAGCCCCCCCTGGCATGGCCTGAGAAGAACAGTGAGGCTCCTCCAGTGGACCATGCCTTGGCACTTTCCCCGGCCCTACCCCCTTCTGCCAGAGACTCTCAGATCTGTCCCACTCCTGCCCAGGCCCCCACAGGCACCCTTGACGCGAACCATGTAGAGCTGGCCACGCCCACCCAGTAGGCCACACCCACTCCATCCACGCCCACCCAGTAGGCCACACCCACCGAGTAGGCCGCACCCACCCGGCCCCCTGAGGGCAACCACAATGCTGATGCGGCCCTCAATGAAATTGAGTTTGACACCCCTGCCCTATACCATTTCAGACAAATGGCCTTCCAGTTTCTTCTTAAAAACTTCCAGTGTTGGAGCATTCACCGCTTCTGGAGGCAGGAGGTTCCACTGGTTAATTGTTCTAACTGTCAGGAAGTTTCTCCTTAGTTCTAGGTTGCTTCTCTCCTTGATGAGTTTCCATCCGTTGCTTCTTGTCCTGCCTTCAGGCGCTTTGGGGAATAGCTTGACTCCCTCTTCTTTCGGGCAGCCCCTGAGATACTGGAGCACTGCTATCATGTCCCCCCTCGTCCTTCTCTTCATTAAACTAGACATACCCAATTCCAGCAACCGTTCCTTATATGTTTTAGCCTCCAGTCCCCTGATCATCTTTGTTGCTCTTCTCTGCCCATTTTCTAGAGTCTCAACATCTTTTTTACATCGTGGTGACCAAAACTGGATGCAGTTATTCTAAGTGTGGCCTTACCAAGGCCTTGTAAAGTGGTATTAACACTTCACGTGATCTTGATTCTATCCCTCTGTTAATGCAGCCTAACACTGTGTTGGCTTTTTGGCAGCTGCAGCACACAGCTGGGTTGTATCTAAGGGATTGTCCACTAGGACTCTGAGTGGACAATCACTTAGATATGAGCCAGCAGTGTGCTGACCAGGGGTATCCGGCAATGGTCATAAGTCACTTTTTTCAGTGTCGTTGTAAATTTGAATGGCCACTAAATGGCTGTAAGTCGAGAACTACCTGCATACAGACTCCCTTTTGAATCTGAATAAACTTTGATTAATCGTTACTTACCGCCTGATACAACCACCTTTGCACTAGTAAGTTCTGGCCGGTCACTTTTGGTCAACTTCTGCTCAATCCATTCTGACTGGCCGACAGGTGCAGGGGCGGATACTGTTGATATTAACAAGACACCTTAATTAATCACCAAATGAATTAAAAAGTAATCCTGATACTTAAGAGAGGCTGAATATTTCAGTATTTATTTTAATGGATGTTTTAACCCAAAGCAAAAGCCCCCCCCCCAAAAAAAAACCCCACTCACTTTTTTCGACAGTGGCGCTGCCTCCGCTCATTGGGGCAGCCTCAAAGGAAGTCCCCCGGACAGAAAGCACCTTGACCTTCTCCTCGCATTGCACAGTGCACAGTGCGTTGCCTGACACGACACAACACAAAACCCGGGGGGGGGGAAAGGTCAAATACAGCTGCACCCAGACCATGGCTTGTCTCTTGTTGGGATAAAACTACTTCAGAGAGCGAAATTTAAAAGGTTTAGAAGCCGTCTCAAGAGTTGGACGTGTCCACTTTTCCAGGAGCCACCTCTAGGGTAAGAATTCTTTCCTTCCCTCGTGAAGCTGAACGGCTCGACCGATCCGGGACAATGAAACCGGGCAATTTTTGCAGGAGCCTGCAGTTGTAGGAGCCTACTGTCTGAACACAGGGCCCGCAAGCCACAATCACAAAGCAGAATGCTTATGGAGATAGGAGGAGGAGGAGGAGGAAGGTGAAGAGCAGGGGCAGAGGAGGAAGAGGGAGCAGGAGAAGGAGGAAGGTGAAGAGGGGGGAGAGGAGGAGGAAGAGGAAGAGGAGAAAGGTGAGGAGGGAGAGGAGGAAAGAGGGAGGGAGGAGAAGGAGGAAGGTGAAGAGGGGGCAGAGGGGGAAGAAGAGGGAGAGGGGGAGGGGGGGAGGAGGAAGAGGAGGAGGAGGAAGAGGAGAAAGGTGAGGAGGAGGGGCAGAGGAGGAAGAGGAGGGAGAGGGGGAGGGAGGGAACAGGAGGAAGGTGAAGAGGGAAGAGGAGGAGGAAGAGGGAGAGGGGAAGGGAGTAGGAGGAGGAAGAGGAGAAAGGTGAGGAGGAGGAGGAGGAAGAGGGAGAGGAGGAAAGAGGGAGGGAGGAGGTGAAGAGGGAGAGAGGAGGAGGAGGAGGAGGAGGAGGAGGAGGAAGAGGAGGAAAGAGGGAGGGAGGAGGTGAAGAGGGGGAGAGGAGGAGGAAGAGGAAGAGGAGGAAAGAGGGAGGGAGGAGGTGAAGAGGGAGAGAGGAGGAGGAGGAGGAGGAAGAGGAGAAAAGAGAGAGGGAGGAGGCGAAGAGGGGGAGAGGAGGAGGAAGAGGGAGGGGAAGGGAGGAGGAGAAATGAGAGGAGGAAAGAGGGAGGGTGGGAGGAGGAAGAGAGATTAGCCACTGCTACACCGGCATAGTGATTTTTCAAAGGGAAATTATTAGACTGGGATTCAAGCCTCTCCACGCAATCCATCAATCTCCAAGGCAAGACAGTCCTGGCCAAAGGAAAAAGGAGTCTGCCGTGACAAATTTAAAACGACATAAAAGCTCATGTTTCCAGGTCCAAATTGCATTAGGGGGATCAGATAAACGTAATGAGGCTAGACAAGTATTTGGGCTGCACAATAATTAGGGGAAGTCAATTAAATATTACAAATAATGGTATCAATGTCCTCCTAACCAAGAAAAATAACCCTGCGGATTGCTGAAATCCGAACTAATGTCACCCCCGTGAAAGAAAGGGGATCAAGCTGGATGGCTGAGCGTTGGCAAAATCTGATCAGAAGTGCATTAACAAGAATGCAACGCAGATTTGGTTAATTAAGAAGCTCCCTCTGGTTGCCCAGAACACCCAGCAACAATCTTAGAAGGATCCCATTAGCTGTGTCGGAAAAATTGTTTTTGTTTCCCCAGATCCTACAGTTCCCCGTTTTTGAACTTCGGGGTGTGTGTGTGTGTGTGTGTGTGTGTCACAGGTAGCCCAGAATAGGCCTGCAAATCTCACCTGCATAAATAGTCCTCACAAAAGTATCGGCTGACTTGATTTCAGTGACCTCTGAGATAGGAGCAACATCCAACTTAGCTGCCACTCTGGGAAGGAGATTCTAAATATGAAAAATACACCGACAGTCACAACTCGGCAACTCCCAGACAAAACTAAGCAGCGGTTCAGAACTCTACCCAGAAAATTAAAGATACATTTAAAGAAGCATATTTAGGGCTTCGGTGTGACACAAACTCCATTAAAACGAGGCAAGGTTGATGGATTGAAAGCACATGCAATATTTTGGGAGTGCCATCCGGCCCTCTCAATTCCTGGCAAATAGATGGGAAGAAATGGAGGTGGTGACAGATTTTATCTTCCTGGGCTCCAAGATCACCTCAGATGGGGACTGCAGCCAAGGAATTAGAAGACGCTTGCTCCTGGGGAGGAAAGCTATGGCAAATCTAGACAGCATGCTAAAAAGCAGAGACATCACCCTGCCAACAAAAGTACGTATAGTCAAGGCCGTGGTCTTCCCAGTTGCAATGCATGGCTGTGAAAGTTGGACCATAAGAAAGGCTGAGTGCCAAGGAATTGAGGCCTCTGAACTATGGTGCTGGAGAAGACTCCTGCGAGTCCCCTGCACTGCAAGGTGATCGAACTGGTCAGTCCTAGAGGAGATCAACCCCGACTGTTCTTTAGAAGGCCAGATCCTGAAGTTGAAACTCAAATACTTTGGCCATCTAATGAGAAGGAAGGACTCACTGGAAAAGAGCCTAATGCTGGGAAAGACTGAGGGCAAGAGAAGAATGGGACGACAGAGAATGAGGTGGCTGGATGGAGTCACTGAAGCAGCAGGCGTGAACTTAAATGGACTCCAGAAGATGGTAGAGGACAGGAAGACCTGGAGGAACGTTGTCCGTTGGGTCGCAATGGGTCAGACACGACTTCACAACTAACAACAGCAAAAATTTACAGGTCGTCCTTAACTTACTGCTGCTTGCTTAACAACCATTTAAAACTAGAAAGGACCCTCCGAAATTTATTTACAACCTAGTTCCAAAGTTATGATGACGACAAGCAAAGTCAACGGGGGAAGTCAGATTCGTTTAATGACTGCATGATTCACTTAACAACTGTGGCAAGAAAGGTCATAAGATGAGGGAAAACACAACAACCATCTTGCTTAGAAACAGATCTTATGGTTGTTAAGTCGAGGACTATGTGTATGTCAGGTTTCGGCAACAATATACCCCACACCGAACAGGGGGTCTGCTCAACAGCCGCTGAGTTTGCTCGAAGGTCGTAAAATCAGGCCTGGTCACCCAATGACCTGCTTTACGACAGTCTAGCGGCTACGACCAAATTTGCCAGAATTTAATTACAGTCATACGTTCAGGGACTACCTGTATGTAGTGGTTCAGGGGTCTTCAAACTTGGCCCTTTGATGACTTGTGGACTTCAACTCCCAGAATTCCTCAGCCAGGCACGAGTTGAAGTCCACAAGTCATCAAAGGGCCAAGTTTGAAGACCCCTGTAGTGGTTCAATGTCTTTAGAGCAACGGATTCCTGGGTAATTTAAAAGATGCTCACCTTCCCAAAGGCAGATGCTCCGGCACAGATGTGCGTGTAACTGAACTGTTTCTGAGTTTCCAAAATCAACGGTGTCAGCTCCTCTGCAGAAAAAAAAATATAATGGCCGGAGCAATGTTATTTTTTTTTTCTTCTTTTGGGAGGGAGGGGGGAGAAGACAATTTGCAAAGAATCTTAATGCCAAATTCGCCTGGGGAAAAAAATGACTCACCAGCCAGAAGTCCTTTATATGCATCGTGTTGGGCAAAAAGCACCTTGGAAACTCCAGGTACTTTGCTCAGCTCTTGGGCCACCTGTGAGAAGTAAGACTATGAAGTCAGTCATCCCCAATTCCCAGAATTCGTAGCTGTCTCCAACAACTGGAATGTTCAATTACTATTTGTACAGTGTTTGATTATTATTTGTATTGTAGTATTTGGGTGGACTTCAAGTCTCAGAGTTTTCCAGCCAGTCGGCCGTGCCAGCTAGGGAATTCTGGGAACTGAAGTCCATACATCTCAAGAGTTGCCAAGGTTGAGAAACACTGGTCTAGGGCAGGGGTAGGCAACCTTGGCTCTTTTATGACTTGTGGACTTCAACTCCCAGAATCCCTGAGCCAGCATGACTCAGCATGGAACCTCTCCCTTTCCCCTCAGCATGGCTGGCTCAGGAATTCTGGGAGTTGAAGTCCATGAGTCAAAGAGCCAAGGTTGCCTACCCCTGGGTTAGGCTTATACTCTATGATATAGGGCAGGGGTGGGCAACCTTGGCTCTTTTATGACTCGTGGACTTCAACTCCCAGAATTCCTGAGCCAGCATGGCTCAGTATGGAAACCTCTCCCTTTCCCCTCAGCATGGCTGGCTCAGGAATTCTGGAAGTTGAAGTCCACGAGTCATAAAAGAGCCAAGGTTGCCTATTCCTGGTCTAGGGGAAACATTTGTATCTGGCCTAGATGCTGGTGAAAAAATAATTACATGGGGGATGCAGAACTGTAATTAAGAGCATTATCTCAACTTTAAGATACATGGACTTCAACTCCCAGAATTCCATGATGGCTAGGGAATTCTGGGAGTTGAAGTTCTCAAGGTTGAAAAACATTGAATTAGAGCTTGGATATTCTTAATTCTTTCAGTCCTACTCAGATATCTTAAGACAGCTCCAACATTATTATTTTTTTAAATTTCTGTACTTAACTTTGAAAAAAACTCACATCAAAACTAATTAGCGTTTTCACCAGCAAGCTATAAACAACACCAACTCCCTGTGTCAACCCACTTTTTTTTTTTTTTTTTTTTTTTTACCTTTTCACAACTGGTCCCCGCTACTAAACAGGACACTTCGCCCCCAAGTCGTTTTGCCGCAGTAATGGTGTTCAAAGTAATTGGTGTCAGGGCCTCGTTGGCGTGTTCAGCAATTACTAGCGTACTCTGAAACCGGTGAAGTAACAAAATCTGGAAAAGAAGATAAAGAAGGGAGAAAGAGAGAAAAAAAGCAGTTTGATTAGCACAAAAATATCTGAAATAATGCACGAACAAATAAGATACGCTGCAGATTTTAGCATTCACTTATTGCTTTGTCCCATCAATAGCTGCAATTGTTTTTTAGACAGATGCTTGTATGCTCAGCATTTACAAGCTTAAAACAAGATCTACTGCTTTCTGCCAGAATCTATTTGTGAAGGTTTTTCCATACCCCAATATCTTTGGTATCTTTTACATCATTTCCATCATCCCAAATTAATCCACTGCAGGGTGATTACGGTTATAAACCATGGAAGGTTGCTGTAACATAATCCACCATGCTAATAGTATGAGTTAGTACATAAATGTTTTCAACATCCCAATTTATGTTGAGACGCTAGATAGAGTACAGAGAAGAGCAACAAAGATGATCAGAGGACTGGAGGCTAAAACATATAAAGAACGGTTGCTGGAATTGGGTATGTCTAGTTTAATTGAAGAGAAAGACGAGGGGGGACAGGATAGCAGTGTTCCAATATCTCAGGGGCTGCCCCAGAGAAGAGGGAGTCAAGCTATTCTCCAAAGCTCCTGAAGGCAGGACAAGAAGCAACGGATGGAAACGAATCAAGGAGAGAAGCAACCTAAGGAGAAACTTCCTGACACTTAGAACAACCTGCCTCCAGAAGCTGTGAATGCTCCAACAATTTGCCTGAAATGGTATAGGGTTTCCTGCCTGAGCAGGAGGTTGGACTAGATGACCTCCAAGGTCCCTTCCAACTTTATTATTATTATTAGGGGAGAAAAACACCAGGCCAAAATTCACCTAAGCATTGTCCATACCTAAAAGACAATCAGAAGTTGTGTTTGCTTGGTCCTAATCTATCACCTTAACCACAATGCCACAGTGCCTCTTAATCCATGAAATACCATGCCAAAAATAACTGGAGGACACGTAACAATAGAGACAAGAATATTATTAAGATAGTCCTTGACTTACACTGGTGCATTTAGTGGCTGTTCAAAGTTACAACAGCACTAGGAGTAGATTATAACCGTATTTCATATTTACGGCTGTTGCAGCATCGCCATGGACACAGGATCAAAATTCAGACTCTTGGCAACTGATTCATGTTTATGACAGTCGCAGTGTCCCAGAGTCATGTGATCCCCTTTTGTGATCTTCTGACAAGCAAAGTCGAAGGGGAAGCAAGATTCGCTTCACGACTGTGTTATTCACTTAACGACTGTGGCAAGAAAGGTCGTAAAACAGGGCAAAATTCAGTTAATTTCAATTAGCAACAGAAATGTTGAGCTCAATTTATTTATTTATTTATTTTATTTATGAGACTTATATACCGCTTTAAGTGCAAGCACTCTCTAAGCGGTGTACACCAGTAAGCAATGTATATATATATATATATATATATATATTTACATTGCCCCCAACAATCTGGGTCCTCATTTTACCTACCCCGGAAGGATGGAAGGCTGAGTCAACCTTGAGCCGGTGAGATCTGAACCGCTGACCTGCTGAACACAGTCATCTAAAGTGGCCTGCAGGACTGCACTCTAACTGCTGCGCCACCTCGGCTCTTAATTGTGGTCATGTGTCACATACACATCTTAGTTTAAATCTTCAGTCTTCTCCGAATTAGCAAAGCCAAAGACATTCCTTGACCGTTTATTTCCCTGGTTAGAACAACCGATTCTCCAATTTATTAGATTTTTTTTCCCCTTAAAGTTCACTGCAAATTCATGACTACTTTTTTTACAGTTGCTTCATTACAAGCTCAACATAAAAATGATTGCAGTAAGATCTCCAAGTTATGAAAGCGCTCTGGATGATGTGATCCGTGATCCGTGATTTAAGGCCGATTGGTGGGAAGAGCAGCACCGATTCCTGCAGGGCGCTTCATGTTTCAACTTCAGGGTATTAAATCATCCCAACGTGTAAAAGGATTTTTAAATCATTTGAAGTGAATTACCGGGAAGAAATGACTTATTTCCAATGTACATCAAAAAGAACGTATTTTTTGATTAGGCTCCATCCGTCATTTTCCAGAAAAAGTTACAAGGCCGCAGGTCACTGCCTGAAGAACGAATCTATAGCTTTGTGGCAAAATGCCCACATTGGCTTCAATTTATAGTCCCGTCACAAAGAGAAATATGCTGTAACTGCTGAAAGTTGGGATGCTTAAGTTTTCCAGCAGGACTAAGAACTACTTGAAAAGTCAATCCAGGTTTTGCTGGAGAGGATGTGTTGCTTATTTATTAATAAACACCCAGGGTAGAATGCCACTTTTCTGCAGCCGTGTCTTCTCCTCAACTTAAGATCACAGTTGAACCCACAGTTTCTGTTGTTAAGTGAGACCTTCGATAAGCAAGTGTTGCCCCGATTTACAACCTTGCCTCAGTTGTTAGGTGATTCAC
Source organism: Crotalus tigris (assembly GCF_016545835.1). Classification (NCBI taxonomy): domain Eukaryota; kingdom Metazoa; phylum Chordata; class Lepidosauria; order Squamata; family Viperidae; genus Crotalus; species Crotalus tigris. The sequence goes on from NW_024096563.1 coordinate 1,182,860, forward strand.
TGCAGTTGATGAGTTAGTAACCTGGTTGTTAAGTGAATCTGGTTCCCTTATTGACTTTGCTTGTCAGAAAGTCACCAAAGGGGATCAACATGATCCTGGGGACGCTGCAACCGTCATAAATCTGAATCAGTTGCCAAGTGTCTGAATTTTAATCGTGTGACCACAGGGACGCTGCAACGCTTGTGTGGAAAAAAAAATTTGCAACTTCAAAGTTGCAACTTTGAATGATCCCTAAGTGAACGGTTGTAAGTCAAGAATTGCCTGTAGATCAGCGGTTCTCAACCTATGGGTCGCAACCCCATTTGGGGTCGATCGACCACTTTTCAGGGGTCGCCAAAGGCGGCGATCCGCCATTTTCTCCCCTCCAGGGTGGCGCCGCGCATGGGGCCGCCGCCGCGCCGCGCATGCGCATAACGTTTGTGTGACGGGGGTCGCCGTCACACAAACGTTGAGAACCGCTGCTGTAGATATTTCCCCTAGAAGTGATTTTTCTACCTTTGTGTAAAGAGGCAGATCATATCTAGAAGCTGGACCAGCTGTTTGAAACCTCTTTCCCTGAATACCTTCTCTATTGTTTGCCTTAGATTACGTTTATCTGGGCTACGCATTCATAGGAGCATTCTTGCTACCATACACAGTATTCGTAGTGTTGTCAGTCGTGCCAGGCTCTGTTTTTAAGATTTTTTTAAAAGCGTCTTTTTTGATATCTTTCCAAGTCCTTCCTTAAAAAGCAGAGCGTATAAAATACGTTCAAAGTCTTCTGAAAAGGATGGTTTCTTCTCTTTCCTATTCCAACTTTCCTGTCTTTGAAAGTCGATCCACTTTTGACCTAGTACAGGAGTAGGCCACCTCGGCTCTTTTATGACTCGTGGACTTCAACTCCCAGAATTCCTGAGCCAGCTTGGCTCAGCTTGGAAACCTCTCCCTTTCCCCTCAGCATGGCTGGCTCAGGAATTCTGGGAGTTGAAGTCCACAAGTCATAAAAGGGCCAAGTTTGAAGACCCCTACCCTAGGCCTAGAGTCTAGACCAGGGGTAGGCAACCTTGGCTCTGGCTCTTTTATGACTCGTGGACTTCAACTCCCAGAATTCCTGAGCCAGCATGGCTCAGCTTGGAAACCTCTCCCTTTCCCCTCAGCCTGGCTGGCTCAGGAATTCTGGGAGTTGAAGTCCACGAGTCATAAAAGAGCCAAGGTTGCCTACCCCCGACCTAGTAGGAACCCAGCCAGGAGGTGGGAACACGGAGTCCTGTCCAGTGGCGGGAGGGTTTCCAGTCAACCATTAACTGAGAAGCTCTCCAGAAAGCACAATTTTCTCACTGCACCATTTTTTCTTGTACAAAATGTATAGTTTCCCCACCCAGGATGGCTTCACCAAGCAAAACTTCACCAACAAGCTCTGCTATCTTCTTCCCTATTTCATCCTCCCTACAGAGAGTCTCTTTGATGTGGCTGGCATTCCTGCCTAGCCGGCTTTTGCACATGGGCACTAATGCAAACTGCGAGAGGGAACATCCACGGGCAGGGCAGGGTTTTTAATTAAAGCTTGAGTGCCGTGTAACACAGTGATGGCTACTCTGCTGGAAATGTATAAACGCACAGTGGAAGCAAGATTGCTCTATTCACCTGTATAGAGCTAATTCCCAGGAAAGGGGGGGGTCTTAAAGCTGGGATTTTTAAAACCTTTAAATTCCCCAAACTCCTGATCTAGTGAGAGAAAAATGAACTGTATTGAGGGAACTTTAGTTTTTTCCTGCTGTTTACCTGCCACGCAATCTACCAAGCCCCGTTTGAGAAATCTCGGTTTAAAAGTCCAGCAGATACACTCTGTAAGATCTACTCAAGCAGAGGATAAACATTTGAGGAGGGGAATGCTTGCATCTGGATTCCTACAACTGCAGGGCTGCTGTTCTTGACGCCCTACCTAATTTTTTCCACTTCTACAGCCCAACAGACAGCCTGTTGTCCTAGGTCTGACTTAAGCTAACAGATGCTCTCCAGTTTTGTAAATTTCACGCCTCGCTATCAGCAAAAAAAACCTGTTTCAAAAGGAGCCTCTAACTCAGTATCAAAGGTAAGCTGTTTTCCCCCCTTCTAAGAACACCATCTCAGGAGGGTACACAACCAATTTCCGCAAACTGGCAACCTGCAGAAAGGCTACAATACCACATTGAAGACCCAGCCAAGGCACCTTACTTCTGTCCTTTGCATGACAACATCACAACATTTCTGATGTCGCTGTCAATGACACCACGACAAAGCGAAGAGCTTTGGAGCTGAAGGGTTTTGCGGGCAGCTGTGGCTGGCATCTTCAGAGGCAGAGCAAGCTCCTTTGCGGACTATCCCATGAGCTGTGAAGACACCTGAAAACTGGGCCGGGGTCATTCCGCCCCAAAGCTCATCCCTGCCCGATTGACACCCCTCCCCAGCCATGAAAGCCGGCCCAGAATAACCAGCATGAAGGTTGACATGCCAGGGACGGGCCAGGAACATTCCACAAGAGCCTTCTGGAAGGAAACACCACTCAAAATTTATACGCCGTTCCAGAACCGGATAGGGTATAGTTTAGCAAATGTATACTAGTGTATCAAATAAATAAAAATACATGAACATAAATAATAAAGAGAAAACTCAATAGGAGCCCAAAATAACCCGATGGAACATTATCCAACTATGGAAAGATAAATAAACAAATCAAACAAATCAAAGCCATAAAATCCCCAATCTGGGTCCTCCAAAGGGCTGCAGTTCTTCAAAGAGGATTGAGGGGTGGTTTTTTTGGGTGGGGCGAGATCCATGTCCCATTCTGACCCCCCCAGTATCAGAAGCCACCTGGTCAGATGTCTACGGAGATTGTCAAGTCATCCAGGTCCTGGTTGTCCCAAAGGTGCCTTTTTTCCAAGAGGCAACTGGACTTTCTTTGTTTTATTTTTGAAGACCTTTCACTTCTCATCCAAGAAGCTCCTTCAGTTCTGACTCAGCCTTCAGTCAGAGCGGAGGAAGCTTCTTGGATGAGAAGCGAAACCTCTTCAAAGGAAAAACCAAGAAAGTCCAGTTGCCTCTTGAAAAAAAAAAGCACTTTTGGGACACCTGGGCACATGCCCCCCCCCAAAAGGGGGGGGAGCATGTGAAAGTGGCCCATGCCATTTCCCCCCCCCTTTGGGTGCCCCCAAGACCCCTGACCTGGGTGCTGAGAGCGACCCCTTGCCTGACCCCACTTTAGGCAGCCAAGGGGCCAGAGGGGGCACCCACATTTTGCAAGGAGGAGGTCAAAAGATTTGGGGAGGGGGAGTTCCAGCTGGGAGGGGCGTGTCTGTGTTTGTTCCCGCCCCAAAGCCCCCACCCCAAAGCCCCCCTTTTTAAATGACATTGCCAGCCACGTCCTACCCTGCAGGGACGGCAGAGGAGAGGGAGGAGCTTCAAGGTCCCCAGCCCGCAGGAGCCCCTCCCACCCAGGGAAGAGTGGCCTTGATTCCCTCGCGTGACCTTTGCCCTTGGGGGTGCGGCCGGCCTACCCTGCAGGGCTGACCGGTAGGGAGGCGGGTCCCCGGCTGCAGCCGGCACTCACCGCTCTCCGCCCCAGGCGCTGCGCCCTGAGGAAGCCCCGGAGCGCAGTCATGGCGGCCACCCTCGACGGCGAGCCTTCTTCCTCCTCTTCCTCGGCCTCGGCCTCAGGCGCCGGCTCCGCCTCCGCCCCGTCTCATCTCGCGAGAGTTCTGGGGAACGAGAGGCGGTGGCGCGTCCGCCATTGCTGTTTAAGAGCGGCGGCGCTGCTCATTGGCGGACGGGAGCCAATCAACGAAAGAGGCGGGAACGCCAATTTTTTTTTTTTTCGCCAAGTCGATCCCCCTTGAAATGAGCTACAAAGAGGCGTGGTGACTTTTGACGGACCGACCAATCAGAGAATGGGGGCGGGGCAGGTTTTCCTAATACATCTATTCCTTAGCGCCGCCTTGAAGGACGCAGCGCTTGGACTTCATCTCCCATAAGCCCTTTCGCTAGGGGCTTCTGGGAGTTGTCCTATCTATAATACCAACTGGTTTAAACCAGTGTTTCCCAACCTTGGCACTTCTAAGATATCTGGACTTCCATTCCCAGAATTCCCCAGCCCTGAATCCCTTCTGTATTAAAAAGCCAAATATTTTCAATTTTAACCTATCAGCTGTCAATCAACAGTCTAGCTTTTATGGCATCTAGCATTAAATATTTTATTCCGCTTGTTTTCAGCAGTTTTCTCCAGCTCTGTGATTTTGCACAATTTAGCCTTTCCAGCGGTCCATCTTACCCTGCCGTTTATGTAGTTATGACATGCTTGACGTTTTTGCAATGGGTACAATGTTCCTCCCCTTTAATAGCAAGGAGATATTGCAATATTTGATCTAGATTTATCATGGTCTTTCTATGACATAGCTGGTTCCGAATAAAACTTGAGTATAATTTTGTGAAAAATACCACATAAATAGCCTACCTGCTTAGCCTGAATTCATGGCAAAAGTGCCTGGATCTATTTAAACAAGTCATGAAGATTTTTGGATTTCAGATGGTACTAAATTAAATTAGTAATTTAAGCCTCAAGCAGTTATACTAATCCAGAAGGCTTGGCACCTTGAACAGGACAAGTGTTTAAGCCCTTTCGAACTAAGAGAATGGGTCTCCATTTGTAGAAGACATTGGTCGACAAATGCAGAGAAGAGCAACAAGGATGATTAGCGGACTGAAGGCCAAAACCTACGAAGAACGGTTGCAGGAACTGGGCATGGCTAATCTAGAGATGAGAAGGACCAGGGGAGACATGATAGCAGTGGTCCAATATTTGAGGGCTGTCACAGAGAGGAGGGGGTCAACCTATTTTCCAAAGCACCTGAAGGCCAGACAGGGAACAATGGATGGAAACTGTTCAAGGAGAGACTCCACTTAGAAATAAGGAGAAATTTTCTGACAGTGCGAACAATCAACCAATGGAACAGCTTGCCTTGCCTTCAGAAGTTAGAGACTGTCAGAAATGGTGCTTGGGCAGGGGGGGTTGGACTAAATGACCTCCGAGGTCCCTTCCAACTCTATTCTATTCTTTAAAAAAATCAGAATGTCTCAGAGCCTTGCCTATAAACCAGACCCCCCTGCATGAAAGCTTCACCAAGTATTTCTCGCCAAGACCAAGTCAACCACCACTTTCGGCCTGAGTGGAATATGCATTAAACCTCCCTGCTGCTTTTCCACTTTGCATCTGCCCAAAGTTTGGAGGGGCTTTGCATAATCTGTCCGGAGGTGCCTGGAACAAGATTGGAAAGCTGAAATGCTGGGAGTTTCTTGCCTGGGTCTTTCCCCTCCCCTTTCCCCTTCTCCTGCCAACTATCTGTTTGACCTAGCAGCTTCAAAGCCCAGTCACGCCACACCAGCCCAGCCCTGTATCTCCCTTCCAAGAGATTTACTACTCCGTCAGCTGACGCTCCTTCCTCAGACGCAGCTCAAAGGCCATTAAATCTGCAGAGCCCATTCCTAAAGCAAGAGGCTCGTTCTTTCCCTTCTATAATTTATGGGCTTTCAAGGGGTTTTTAAGGAACCAAGCTTTTTGGTCTCCGGATTTGAATTTCACGGGGCAATATGAAAGTGATTAAACGAGAACTTCTCGGAATGTGGTTTGTGTTGTGAGCCATGGAGGCAGCCGACGCAACCGATCAAACCCAACCTTGGTGGTTTACCTAATCCTGCTCAGGAGAAGCCGTGCAGCCCAGCTGCAGCTGGTCCCAGTGGCAGAAAGCCCATGGGAGAAATAAAGTGCCAGGATGTCACCAGGACTGTGGCAGCTTTCAAAACCCCAAGAGAGTATTTTGGCAGCTCTTTCGTGTAGATATTGACTTACCAGAATTCATTTAGTGACTGTTCAAACTTACAACGGCTCTGAAAAAAGCAACTTAGGACTGTTTTTCACACAACTATTGCAGAATCCCCGTGGTCACGTGATCAACATTCAGTTGCTTGGCAACTGGCATGTACTTGTGACGGTTGCAGTGTCCCAAGGTTATGGGATCATCTTTTGCAACCTTCTGACGAGCAAATTCAACGGGAAATCCAGATTCAGTTTATAATTAGGTTAGTAACTTAACAACCGCAGCAATTCGCTTAAAAACTTGTGGCAAGGAAGGTCGTGAAACGGGGCAAAGCTCACTTAAGAACTGTCTCGCTTAGCAACAGAAATTTGGGGCTCAGTCGTAAGCCGAGGACTGCTTGTATTTAGTCTTTTCTTTGGTTCTGTACAGGATGACAGGCTGTAAAGATTTAAACTGCCTGCACGTTTGGTCAAAATGCTTGCCCTGCGGCCTCGGAAGCTTGAAAGATTGGGCACTAACACTCTGGAAAGGATGAAGTAGGGTACCTGTGTTACGCACGGCCACCTCCTTGTAGCAGAATTATACTATGGCATAGCTGTGGGGTGTGAAATCAGCCCCTTTGGGGATATCCAGCATGTATGAATGGATATCATGGCCAGTTTATTATACTATGGCCAGTTTGGTCCAGTGCAGTGGTGGCGAACCTATGACACGGGTGCCAGAGGCGGCACTCAGTCCTCTCTGTGGGCACGAGCACCGTCACCCCAGCCCGCTTTAGGCCTCCGCCGCCATGTGCAAAAACAACAACAACGGTTCAATCAGTCAATTTCAACTTCTCGCAAGAAAAAACAGATCTTGCAAAGTTGGAATTGATTGATTGAACTTTTTAGTCCCACCCAGTCTGCCATTACCACCGCAGCCACGCCCACCCAATGGCCACACCCACCCAGCACCCGACGATACATAGGTGGGTTTTGGGTTGCAGTTTGGGCATTCGGTCTCTAAAAGGTCTAAAATCACTGGTCTAGTGCTCTAGTGATTAAGACCGCAAGTCCCGTGTTAGCCATGAAAGTTGGCTGGGTGATTATTGCTTTGTCGCCTTTGACCAAATTTTCCATCTCTCCCCATCTATCTTTTGCACAGAACATTCTAGAATAGAATAGAGCTGGAAGGGACCTTGGAGGTCTTCTAGTCCAGCCCCCTGCGCAAGCAGGAGAACCTACACCATCTCAGACAAGTGACTATCCAGTCTCCTCTTAAAAATCTCCCGTGATGGAGCGCCCATGATTTCTGGGGGCAAGCTTTTCCACTGGTTGATTGTCCTCACTGTTAGGAAGTTTCTTCTTAATTCCAGGTTGCTTCTCTCCTTGATCAGCTTCCAACCATTGTTTCTCATCCTTCCCTCTGGTGCTTTGGAGAATTAAAGTGATCCCCTCTTCTTTGTGGCAGCCCCCCAAGTACTGGAACACTACTATCATGTCACCCCAGTTTCTTCTTTTCTTTAGACTAGCCAAACCTGAGTCCCCCAGCCGTTCTTCGTATGTTTTAGTCTCCAGGCCTTTGATCATCTTAGTTGCTCTTCTCTGAATTTTTTTTCCAAAAATTCTAGTGTATTGCAATGCCTGTTTCTGGATGCACAGCATAGGCAACCTCAGGGAACAAATCTCCATATCTTCCCAGCAATTGGCAAGGACATCCAGACAGCATTCCACATCCTGCTGAAAACAGCACGCATGGCTGGCATCCGACGAATGGCAGAAAGTTTGATTAAGAATGTTGCTTCTCTGTCTTAAACCCATCATTCTTACAAAGCAAAGTCCTGTTTCCATGGCTAACTGCATTAGAAATAGGAACCATCAATTGGAAATTAAACAGGGCTGCGTAAAAATGCCTTGAACATTAACAGCATTTAAAATAATAATAATAATCTCATCGACGTGCAAGAAGAAAAAAGTCCAGATTTTCTATATCGCTACATAAATATCTCATTGCTTCGCCCCCCTAGGCAGATAATCCTCTCTCTCCCTCTCTCTTTTCCTTTTGGAAAGACCTAGTGAGGAAGACAAACCCCACAGGCAAAAACAATACCCTCCATAGAATAATCGGAGATACATCTTACACCAGTTGTATGCATATGTTAGACACCAAATCCTTGGATTAGGATAAAAAAAAGGGAAATGTAGGTCAGGTTTATTGCCATACAAATATCTGGGAAACTTTTGAGCCCCCCCCATCCCCCCAGCCAGCAGGTGTTTGTCCTTCAGCTGCAAATCAATAAGATCAATAGAGCAGGACGAGACTATATGGATCGGTGCCACATGTCCGTAACTCTTGTAAACCGGAAATCAATTAATGGCAGTTGTCCGTCTCTATCTCAACCTTCTGGGGTGACAGAGAAAAGCTTGTGAACCTTCTCCAAAGATTTGCCCGGCATCATAAAATGGAAGAGCAGGAAGGAGCTTTGGAGGTCATCTATTCCACCCCTTCTGCCTGGTGCAGGATTCTACAGATAATCCTTGACTTACAACAGTTAGTTTAGTGACCATTTAGACTTACAACAGCACTAAAAAAAAGTGACTTATATGACCGATTTTCACACCATTGCAGCATCCTTATGGGCACGTGATCAAAAGTCAGAGGCTTGAGAAATGATTCGTATTTATGACGATCGCAGTCTCATCTGATCACCCTTGGCAAACTTTTGACAAACAACGTCAGTGGGGAAACCAGACTGACTTAACAACCGTGTTATTAAATAATGCCAGTGTTTCATTTAACCACAGTGGTCAATAAGGTCATAAAATGGGGCAAAATTTGCTTAACAAATGTCTCAGCAACAGCAATGTTGGCTGTAAGTTGAGGATTGCCTGTACTATTATGGCAAGCTCTTATCTTATTTAGCCTCCAGCTCAGTGTTTTTCAACCTTGGCAACTTTAAAATGGGTGGATCTCAACTCCCAGAATTCCTCAGCCAGCATGGCTGGCTGGGGAATTCTGGGAGTTGAGGTCCACCCATCCTAAAGTTGCCAGAGTTGAGAAATGCTGCCATAATTGTTAGAAAGCATTTCACCATCATTCCTGAAGCTGGTGATCATCCTACCCTGACAATCCAGCTGGATCATCAAGGAACTCTGCAAACAGGGAGGGCGTTTCAAAAACGCAGCAAGGAAGCATAGACAGTGCAGATAACATCCAGACGAACCACAACACCACTCTTATGTCTTGCCAAAGTGACCCACAACCCTGTTCTAACAACAGCCCACAGGCTCTTATCTATCTGCATTTAGCCAGCTAGCAAAGTTTATTTTATTTATGCGGGTTATTCCTAGATTCCAGTTTTCGTTTTGTATATTGTTGCTGTTCTAAGTGATTTCCTCCCACGGATCGCGGGGATGTTTGGCTGCTTGGATATCCGGTCTGCTCCTGAGAGGTTGGCGTTTTAAGTTGCAAGAAGAGAGAGGAGATCGGTTAGTTTGGGGCACTGATAGAAAACTTGCCGGTCAAGCGTGAATCCTATAGAAGCGAATGCAAACAGATGAGGTTTATCAATAAGTAGCTTTGGGGAAAATGGGGAGGGGGTGTGTGGGAGGGAAGGCTAAAGGATCAGGAGAAATGCTAAAGGGCCAGACAAGGCTTGGGCCCACTCAGTGGCTGGAGAAGGCTGAAAGCTAAAAACAAAAAAACAGACACCCCCCCTGCCTAGAGGAAGCATATTTCCCCATTTGGCGGAGCTTTTTAGAAGCTTCTAATAGGGGTGAAGATGGTATCAGCTTGATCCACTTTAGTTGAACCACAACAAAATCTTTCTCTAGAAAAAAAAAGGCTTTCAGTGTAATGGAGTTTAAAAAGGGAAAAAAAAAACAGGGACACAGTTGTGCTTTTTTACACCCTTTATACTAAACCAGAGCCTGAGGCTTTATTGTTTGGAGTCCTTGTTGGAATGTTATTTTAGGAAAGAAAGAAAGAAAGAAAGAAAGAAAGAGAGAGAGAGAGAGAGAGAGAGAGAGAGAGAGAGAGAGAGAGAGAGAGAAAGAAAGAAAGAAAAAAGAAAGAAAGAAAGAAAGAAAGAAAGAAAGAAAGAAAGAAAGAAAGAAAGAAAGAGGATACATAATGAGTGACTTTTTTAAAGCCCATTGTTACCCTGGATTAAATCCCTGGAATGTCTTGTTCTGGTTTATTTTAAAGGGAGATGAGAGAGAGGGGGGGAGAGAGGGAGGGAGGAATAGATAGAAGATAGATACATAACTAGATAAATAGATAGAGATAGAGATAGATGGATGGATGGATAGATAGATAGATAGATAGATAGATAGATAGACAGACAGACAGACAGACAGACAGACAGATAATTAGACAGATGATAGATCGATAATAGGGATGTGTGTGTGAGAGAGAGAATTGCAACTGTCACATGCTCTTCTCCACTGAAAATCCCCAGGTTAATGTGCGGTCTCTCCAGTGGGGCTCGGAAGAAGCCATGCCTAAAATCCTAGAACTATTCTCTTAGATAGAGCAGGAGTGGGCATTCCTTTTTATTTTTAAAGATGGGGTTTAGAAGTTCCCCAGATTCAGTCCCTAGTCTCTCCAACTAGCTTTTGGAAGACTTTTGTCTAAAACCTGGCTAGTAGTCAACTAAATTAAGTGGACTGTGGTTATATTCAGATATTGTCCTTCCAAGACATTTACCTGCTGCAATTAAAAATCTACTGAGACTTTCTAACTTCTTCCCCATCAAAAAGAGAAGTAGAAATACATAAATAACTGCTCAAAGTAGGAGCTTCTGGTTCAGTCTGAAGGAGCAAGGACACTTATACATTCAGCCAAGATAGGAGATAGTCCATCTGAAGCAGCAGGACCTTGGACAGCTCCAGCCCAACCAATGGTTCCAAGAAGGCCAGGACCGCAATGGAGACTTCAGCTACCTTCTTATCATTGGCTTTGTCCTCTTTGAGTTGATCAGAGAAGGCCCGTTTTGGGTCTGAAAATGCTCTACATCAGGGCTCTTCAAACTTGGCCCTTTTATGATTTGTGGACTTCAACTCCCAGAATTCCTTAGCCAGCCTGCTAGCAAACCTGATTAGTGTCATGTGTTTGACTAATGAAACACTTCAAAGAACTTTCAGGCATGGTTTAACCTAAAAAGCCTTTATTAGTGTAGAGGAGTGTCAGCACGGCATGGAGAATGCCAAGATCTGAATTTCCCTTCCCTTTGCACATAACATTCCAGGCATTTCCCCTCCCTTATTCTGGGGTCATGATTCACATCTTCCAATTAACCTGGAGGGCAAAGATTCTCCTCTCTCATTCTCATCTGAATTAACTCTAAAAGTACCAGACAGTTCTGCATATTTTGTCAAAGCAAGAATATTCAATATTAGAAGCGTTGACAATTAGATTTGCTAGTCCAGGATGAAACTTGAGTCTTAAACTTAGTGGAATCTCTGAAACACTAAAACTACTGTCTAGCCTGGGACGAAACAAACCCAGATCACTAATGGATCAGACAAGCATATTCCTTGAGGTCTAGAAATTACAATACAGGTAGTCCTTGACTTACGACCAAAAATGAGCCCCAAATTTCTGTTCTAAGTGAGACATTAATTAAATTAGTTTCGCCCCATTTTGTGACCTTTCTTGTTAAGCGAATCATCGCAGTTGTTAAGCTAGCGACACGGTTGTTAAGCAAACCTGGCTTCCCCATTGACTTTGCTCGTCAGATGATCGCAAAAGCGGATCACATGACCCCGGGATGCTGCAACTGTCATAAATATGAGTCAGTTGCCAAGCATCCGAATTTTGATCACATGGTCATGGAAATGCTGCAACAGTCATGAGCAGGGGTAGGCAACCTCGGCTCTTTTATGACTCATGGATTTCAACTTCCAGCTATGCTGACTCAGGAATTCTGGGAGTTGAAGTCCATGAGTCATAAAAGAGCCTAGGCTGTCTACCCCTGTTCATGAGTGTGAAAAACAGTCATTTTTTCAGTCTCGTCCTAACATCAAACAGTCACTAAATGAACTTTAGGATCATTGAGTTTACAAAATGCCATGTTTCCCTGGATGGGAGAAATCAGTGTCAGCTTGCTTTTAAATATATATACAAAAGTTGTAGCTTGTGCCTTAGTTGGACAGTTTTTCTGTCGGGTGGAACGGGGGGGGGAGATAACTGTATTTCAAGCTTTTTTTGGAGACATCTGAAGTAGGGTCCGTTTATTGTTGCCTTCCTTTCAGCTCTACTTACTTTTAGTAGGCTCTGCTTGAAAATTTGCAAATCAATAGCTATATAAATGGATTTACACCGCTTCATGCTAACGGAAGGAAATAAATTCCTTCTTACATAAATTAACCTTTCAGTTACAAGCTAATCCATTAGAGAGAAAGTTTCAAACCCAGAATTTCCAGGCTGAGAAAAAGCATTTGCAAATGCAATCGTCTGTTTGCATTTCAAAACATTTGGCAATTATTTAGTAAGAAATTGGCTATCGATCAATAAACATGTAATCCACTGATCAGTTTTGTAAGCCAAGAATAACATAGAAGAGCTTGTTTTTGTTAAATGGATCTTCCTAAAAGATTTCCCTGCTGTTTTATTCAACTCTAAGAACAGGTTATGTCCATTATAAAACAAAAAAAAACCCCCCACACAGATCTAGAAACTATCCACAATAAGCATGCTGGTTCTATTATTTTCAAAATACCTGTTGTCCTATATTATGTTAGCCCTGTTTGATTTTATCTGAAAGTTTCATAGCATTTTGAGGAGAGATTTACAAAAAATTATGAGATATTATTATAACAGCCTAATGGTAAATGTATAAGTAGGTCAAAGAATGCATGTTCACTAGAAAACAATAACCGATGCATTTATTTTTTCTTAAGGAAATAAATGTTAGTCATTTGTTAATATTCTCCAAGATTCAAATAAATCTGTATTTGCAGGATTGTTAAATGTTGACTTTAAAGCATTCACGTGAATGAGATTTGATTTGCTGGGGTTTTTTTTCTCTACAAAACCTGGTGTGCTGATAGACAACAAATTGGAAAAATAGAGAATTAGTTTGCTAATGGGATTCAGCCTTCTCAGGCTGTCCACGAAGATTATCTGATGTCCAATTATGAGCAGATTGTGATTAATGTGATTACGGATTGGATATTAATCTGATTTTGGATTGATCTTGTAATGTTTTTGTCTGTTCCAAATGGCTAATTGGATCTGGGATGATAGCAATGCAGATTGAACCAGATTTTCCATCTTTAACACTCAAAAGATTTTTTTTGAACAAGTAGGAAGTGGGAGAGCCTATTTACAAGAATCAGAACAAGAATGATTGTGCATTGCTCTTAAATAAATTAAAGGATCATATATAAATACACACACATATATGCATACAGACACATGCACACACACATGCATGCACATACATACAGAGAGAGGGGGGAGAGGAGAGGAGGAGAGAGAAATAGAGGAAGGGAAGGAGGAAAAAAGTGAGGGAGGGAGGAAAGGAAAGAAGGAATGGAGAAAAGAGGGATGATATTGAGAAGGAAGGGAGGGAGGGAGGGAAATAGATGGGGAGTAAGGAAGGAAGGAAAAAAGAAAGGAAGGAAAGTGAAAGGAAGGGAGGGAGGGAGAGAGGGAGGGAGAGAGATAGAAGGGGAGGGAGGAAGAAAAGGAAGAGAGAAAAGGAATGAAGTAAAGAGAAAAGGAAGGGAGGGAGGGAGGGAAATAGATGGGGAGTAAGGAAGGAAGGAAAAAAGGAAGGAAGGAAAGTGAAAGAGGAAGGGAGGGAGGGAGAGAGGAAGGGAGGGAGGGAGATAGAAGGGGAGGGAGGAAGAAAAGGAAGAGAGAAAAGGAAGGAAGTAAAGAGAAAAGGAAGGAAGGAAGGAAGGAAGGAAAGAAGGAAGGAAGGAAGGAAGGAAGGAAGGAAGGAAGGAAGGAAGGAAGGAAGGAAGGAAGGAAGGGAAGCCATGTTAGTCTATGGCACCACAAAACCTTATTAAGGAGTTTGGTTAGCCCCTTTTCAGACTAGTGAATTTTGCTAAAAGGTACAAGATTGTGTGACGGAGTGGGCTGCAGCTCATGAAAGCTTAGGCCCTTTAGTAACATTTTTTTTTTTTTTTGCAAAACCCAATTCTATTGGGTTTCTATTTTAGAAAACAGCAAACATAAGCCATCCCTCCTGTGCAAAGACCCACCGTTGTTCTAAAAAGCCCTCAGTGTGTTGCGTCAGACAACCACAGCCCAAAGGATACTTTCGGACCAGGAGCGGAGTCGAGATTTTGTTCTTTTGCTGGGGAAGGCCCAACGCTTTCTTCTGTCTGCCTCCAAGGATTCGGAGGAAAAATAAAATTGTGTTTTGTCCTTATGTAAGGAAAGGCCTCCCACAGGATGTCAGACATCCAGCAGAGCAAAGCGGGGAGGGGGAATCCACCGATCAGTCCAATCCCCCAAGTGCAGGTTGTAAACCTTTCCTTCACATGGGGAGCCAGGAGGCACTTTTCCAACACAACCACATGGAAAACACAAGCCAACCTTGTCCGTCTTGCGGAGTGTTTGACTTTTTGTTTGCTCAAGTCATCTGGGGTCCGCAGAGGAAGTGGTTGGGCTGGATCAAGGCCCCCAGCCCCAAAGGTCAAAAGGAAAGAAAGGCTCTTGAAACAAGGAAGAGAGCAGAGGGGCCGGACCGAGGACCTGACGGATACTTTGCTTACGTCTGGGACAGAAAGAGTCTTCACTGGTTCTTGTAGAAAGCAAGGTTTCAAGCAGCGGTTTTTTTTTCCAAACGTGACAACTTTAAGATGGGTGGACTTCAACTCCCAGAACTCCCCAGCCACCCATCAGGAACCGGGAGTTCTAGGCCTGCCTTAGGCACGAAAGCCAGCTGGGTGACTTTGGACCAATCACCGGGAGGCTGAGAGTTCTAGTCCCGCCTTAGACAGGAAAGCCATCTGGGTGACTGGGCCAGTCCCTTTCCATCAGCCCAACCCACCTCACAGGGTTGTTGTATTAGAGAAAATAGGAGGAGGAAGGTGTGCTGGATATCTTTCTCGCCTTGAGTTATTTGGGAAATAATAAAGGTGGGAAGCAAACAAACAAATGAGCAATGTGTTCGTTTATTCATAAACACCCTTCTTGGAAAACACAGCCTTTTTATGTTGATCCTGGGAAGCCTCAGGTTCCCAGAAAAAAAAAAAGGATTGGCTGGTACAAGATTACAATGTAAGAAGAATATAATAATAATAATAATAATAATAATAATAATAATAATAATAATAATAATAATAATAATAATAATAATATCAAACATCCACATTTGCCTATCCCAGGTCCTGGGTAAGGACTCGATAGACAAAATGCCAAATCCAGTCTGAACATCTGGCTGACTGTGCAATGATCCATAATAATAATAATAATAATAATAATAATAATGCAGGGTAGGGTAGAGAAGAGAAGAGAAGAGAACAGAAGAGGAAGGAGAAGAGAAGGGAAGAGAAGAAGAAGGGAAGAGAAGAGAAAGGGAGGGAGGGAGGGAGGGAAGGAAGGAGAAAAGAAGAGAGAGAGGGAGGGAGGAGGAAAGAGAAGAGGGAGGGAAGGAGGGAAGGAAAGAGAAGAGAAGAATATTTTATTTGGCCAAGTGTGATTAGACATACAAGGAATTTGTCTCAGCTGCAGAAGCTCTCAATGTACCTGCAAAACAGACAAAACAATAATAAAAGAGGCAATGAATAGAAAATGTTGGCCTTAAACCGCCTCATTTCAACATACCTGGAGATGAAGAAATGCGGGAAAATACCAGCCTTTTCACTTCCTGCTTTCTGGCTTCTTCCGAGGTGTGAATTTGAAGCACTTTCCCGTCTTACCAGGGACCGGCGCAAAACCTGGTCCAGGATTTCAGATTCTTGGATGTGGGTCACACTGAGCCACAAAATGATTGTGTTTCAGGACAGTTCTGGGGTTTGGGTGGTGGGTGGGAGATTTCAATGACTTTTGCTTTCAAGGGGGGGGGACGGAGGGGGGTTGACAGAGGTTGCAAGGAACAGAAAGGGGGGGGGGGTTTGCAAAGAAATAATCTGATCCTCCCTTTCCAAGCCTCAAAGCCAAGGAGTCCCAGCTGAGGTTCCTCCATTAGACGTTGGCCGCTTTCACACGACCTGCTTCCCCGGGAGACTGACGTTTCCTGGCTTCGCACGTTATGCAAGGAATCCCGCGTTACCCGGGGAAAGGCCCGAGAGCAGCCATCGCACATTTGTCCCTCTCACTCCCCCACCGATGCAGCTGCCCTTAGCGAGGCCGGTCGGTTCGTGTGAATGCAACACGTGAGCAAAGCAGAGTACACACATACACAGGGAGAGAGCTGCACGGGGCGATCTTCTTTCTCCGAATCGTCCATTGCAGACAAAGGCCCAGATGCGATCGGGGCGTGGAGGTGGAGAAGGAGACACAGAAGAGAGTAGGGTTGTCTGGGGTTAGATACAAGGATGTGTGAAAGGAACTGGCTTCTGCCGATTTCTTAGGTCAGCTGATGCCCAGATCGTCGGCTGCCAACCTTTACGGTCCTGTGGTTGAGCTTGTCTGGCTTTGGAAGATAACGCCGGATCTCGTTAGAGCTTGGAAAGGTGACCACGAGGAAACGCCCGACTGGGTTTCAGATTCGAACCAACCGAGTCGCACCAAGATTGAAAGAAGACTCTACCGTCCCCTTAAAGTCACTTGGAGGGGTTCAGATTGCTCAGAAAACACGCGGGATTCCAAGGAGTCTTTATTTCTATGTGTGAATGTGCCTTTATCCACTCATTAAACGCGGAATGTAACACAGGAGCATTGGGAGAGACGCCTTAACCTGGTTCCCGAATCAACCTAGCTAGTTTTTGCCTTTGCAAACTGCCTTCGGCCATCCCCAAGCCAACAAAACGCAGAAAAGTTAGTCAAGGTTCAAATTACTCTGGCTGAGCCATTGAAATCTAAAATGTTGCTTTTCTCTCTGCCCTGATAAAGCCTGTGGTGAGAACGCGGACCCTAAACAAATGCGTGTCATTATCTAAAATCTGCCCACGTGGATAAAACCTATATTTTTTCACAATCCCTAAAAGGTAGGCATACTATATGCCTATTTCCATTCTTTAGCAACTGCTAGAAAGATTAAGGTCCCTGTTAGGGTTTGTATTTGTGGATTATATCTAAGGATGAAATATTATAATCAAATAATTACATACATTATTATTATTGTTGTTATTGTTATTGTTAAAATGAAAAGGGCAAAAATTATTTCTTGTTCAATAAAGTTAAGGCTAAAATTTCCATCATGGTGTAAGTTTTCCCGTGCTATGCCTGACATCAGATGCGCAATGTTATCCGAAGAGAAACTTATATTTTTTTTGCCTTTATTGTAAAGTAAGTTGCCCTGACTTAAAATAGGTATGTCCAGACATTATAATAGGAACTAACCCACCACTGCTCTACCAGTGTATCATTCCCATTTATTAATCTATATAGGGTTGACCAACAAAACAAAGAAAATCAACTAAATCCTAAATTTATGGATCAAGCCTTACTGAAATAACTTCAGCTAGAGTTGAAAAAACCTATGACTGTCACTCAATATCCATTTTGTCTGGTCAGATGAGGAATTCTGTCTAGTTCAAAAATGGACATATGTTGCCTACATTAAAGGCGAATCAAAGAAACGTTGTTGCTCCAAATTAATTTTATACATGGGACTTTAATTCCGGTCAGCTTCTTCTATGGGGCAAAGAACTTTGAGGAAAAAAATGTGGGGAGATTAAAACCAAGCTTTGAAATTGACCACCTCCGACTTTTTGCCTCTGTTAGCGAAAAGAATTCGGAAACCATCGCGCATTTAAAGACTTTGAGTCGAATCTACAATTTGAAATGTTAAAGAAATCTAAAATTGTCACCCGCCTGCGTTAAAAGCAGTCCCAAGGTTTTGCTTTATGTGTGTAACTATTTTAAAATCCAGCTACAGCTTATTTCAAGAACGACTTTACAACATCAAGATTGCATTCCTGCGGGTCATTCTTATTCCTGTTTTTTTTTAAGGGAATGGAGTTATTTAAAAAAAAAATATTACCGGGTTCGATTTGAAACAACAGTCCCAATTTTGGAAATAAATTTCCAGTTTTCCCAAAAACCTAACCCTGAAAAGTAGAGCGCTGGGCTCTCTGCTGCTAACGAAATGCATTTTCGAGGCAGTCGCTGGTGGGTTTTTAGGATCAAGTCCGAAAGAGCGACGCGACCAGATGGTTAAGCCTTCGCGCCGGTAGCAACAATAAAACGTTCCAGCGGTCTTTTTTTCTTTTAAATACCTTGCAAGAAATTAATAAAACTGAGAGGGCGGGGTGGGAGGAAGGATAATGTCTAGGAAAACTCAAAAACCGAAAAAGCAGTTTACAGAAGACTAAGATTTGGCGGTGGGGCCCGCGCAATGTTTAATTTCCAGCGCTATTTTTCCCGGATCTCTCGGTTGGGTGGAAAGAGCGTGTAAGGCGTTTCATACGAAGCCGGCCTACTTACTAGCGAGCAAACCCCGCTAAACTTCCAGGAGAACTAAGAAGACGGCGCTAAAGGGAACTTGGCAATCTTGGGTCTGGGATGCGACCCCTCCTGGATCAAGCGGGGCTTCCAGCGGGGTAAATATAGGATCAGGCTGCGCTGGGAGTATTTGCTGGGGAGGAAGCTAATTCATTCCTTCCAATCGGAACCCCCAGAAATTGGTGGAACCTTGACTGGAGTTGCTAAGGTTATCTCCGCCAAGTCAGGAATGCTAACCCAGACTATTGGGTGGCCTCCTCCTCCTCCTGCTCTTCTTTCCCTCCTCCTCCTCTTCCTCCTCCTCCTCCTCCTCCTCCTCTACCTCTTCTCCTCCTCCTCTTCCTCCTCCTGCTCCTGCTCTTCTTTCCCTCCTCCTCCTCCTCTTCTCCTTCCCTACTTTTCCTCCTTCTCTTCCTCCTCCTCCTCTACCTCTTCTCCTCCTCCTCCTCCTCCTTTTCCTCTTTCTTCCTCCTCCTCCTCCCCTCCTCCTCCTGCTCCTGTTCTTCTTTCCCTCCTCCTCCTCCTCCTCCTCCTCTCCTTCCCTGCTTCTCCTCCTTCTCTTCTCCTCCTCCTCCTCCTCTACCTCTCCTCCTCCTCCTCTTTCTTCCTTCTGCTCCTCCTACTCTTTCTCTTCCTCTTCTTTCCTCCTCCTCCTCCCCATCATAAATCATGATTATTCTTTATTGCAAAATTGCAACAAGGGAGATTTTTTCTTCTTCCCCCGGCTGCGTTTTTCCCACGCCCCCCCCCCCAGCAAAGGACGAAGGGGGGGGGCTCTTCTTTCCCACCGCAGCTCCCTCCACGCCGCGGGAAGAACCGGGCCGCTGCCATCCACCGGGCTCCCGCCTCCCCCTGGCGCCCGCCGGGCAAAGCCCGCTTCCCCGTCGCCGTCGCTGCAGCCGCCGCAGCAGCCGCAACCGAGAAGCGCGGCGCGCGCGCGCCCGCCCAGCGCCTTCTGCCCGGGACCCCAACGTTCTGCGTTCCATTGTTCGCCCTCGGCCAATCGGCTCCCGCCGCCGCCGCCTCGGCCAATCGCCTGCGAGGGCTGCCCGAGCGGCCCTCTGTGACGTCACCCCCGTCTTGCCCCCCCCTTTCGGGGGCTGAGTGGGTGGTCCGCGCCGTGCTGACGTCATGCTGCGTAGGGGAGACTCGCTCTGCTCTCCGGCCGGGCTGGCGGAGTTAGGCTGGAGCGGAGCAGCGGCCGGAGACGCCCCCCCCTCTTTTTATTCTATTATTATTATCATCCTTATTATTATTATTATTATTCCTCTTTTTTTCCTCTCCCCCCTTCTTTTTTTCTTCCCGCGTCCCAACTGTTGCCCGCACCTCCTTCTGCATGGTGGACATTATTTTCCCTTCCCCTTTTGGAGGCGCGATGGGGGATCACGCCAAAAGTAAGTCTTTTATTTCCTTCCCCCCCCCCGTCTCTCTCGCCCCTCGGACCCCGCGCTGGGAAGCTTTGGGGCGCACGGGGAAGAGTGGGGGGGGGCGCAAGGATGTCTTTGGGAGAGAAGGGGACGCTTCGGATGGACGGCTTGGGAAAAGGAGAGCGAGAGGTGCAAAAATAAGAGTTATTAATATGGTTAGTTTGGTTCGTCGCCCAGTCAGCCAGATGTTCGGACTTGATTTGGCATTTTTGTCCACCTAGTGAATCCTTTCCAAGGCAGATCTGGATGTTTGAGAGTGTTACAATTATTGCTGTTGCTGCTGCTGCTATTATTATTATTATTATTATTATTATTATTATTATTACTACTATTATTATTATTAATTATTATTTTGTTGTCACCATCATCTTCAGTTCGATTCACAGTCTGGGACTGGTAAAAACTTAACAGTTCAAGTCCTAACCAAGGACTTAAGAACTGTTAAGGTAACGTCTGAGTATATAGGCAGCTCCGAGGAGTAACGTGGTTTTCCGCAAAGAATATTCAGATCTAATAAGTTCAAAATTTCCATGCCTCAGTTGGGTGTTGCTCCCAAGGGCTCCTGTTACTATTGGTACAATCGCTCATTTCTACTTCTTCTTCTTCTTCTTCTTCTTCTTCTTCTTCTTCTTCTTCTTCTTCTTCTTCTTCTTCTTCTTCTTCTTCTTCTTCTTCTTCTTCTTCTTCTTCTTCTTCTTCTTATTCTTCTTCTTCTTATTATTATTATTATTATTATTACTATTACTATTACTATTACTATTATTATTATTATTATTATTATTATTATTATTATTATTATTATTCCTGCTACTGGGAGATCAATTCAGAGTGGGTTGCAAATCCTGGTGTCTTTCAGAAAGCGGTTTTCGTTCATCTTTCTAGTTTCCTCCTTTAATGTTGTTAATTGGGCTCGATTGCCCCCATAAGTGAGCCCCTCGCCAGAAAGTGTCCAAGGAAAAGGAGAGGATGATGATGATGATGAATCAAGGCGATGCTCTCTTCCCCCCCTCCCCTCTGCATCTTTTCATCGGAAAAATCTTCTCCACCGCTTCTGGGAAACGGGCCGAGGGAAAGAAACGGCTGGCGAAACGGCCAGGCCGACGTCGTCCTCCCGCTGCTTTTTCCTTCCCTCCCCCGGTTTCCCTTTTGGGGGGGGCTCGGCGACCCCCGTTCGGCCTTTTCGTTCGGCCGGGTCGGGCTTCTTCAGCCCAGCCGTTTTCCCCTCGCGAAGTTGTCCTGAGTGTCCTTTGCTGTTTTTCTTTCCCCCTTTTACCCCCCACCCCCCTCCCACCCTCCCCCCCCGGGCAGAGAAAGCCGGGACGGCCACGTGCGTGGGCTGCGGGAGCGAAATCCACGACCAGTACATCCTGAAGGTCTCGCCCGACCTGGAGTGGCACGCGGCCTGCCTGAAGTGCGCGGACTGCAGCCAGTACCTGGACGAGACCTGCACCTGCTTCGTGCGCGACGGGAAGACCTACTGTAAAAGAGATTACATCAGGTAGAAGAGCCCCCCCCTCTTTCTTTCTTTCTAAGCAGGGGACCCCCCCCCCTTTATTTGGAAGCTTCTCCCGGGGAGCTTTCCGCGGGCGAGCGTGGAGCCTTCCCCTGGGACTGTGGGCCTCTTTGGTTAGGGGGGGCTTTGGTCCCCGAAAGAGACTCGCCCCCCTCTGCTGCCCTCTCTCTCCCCACAGCGTTTAGTGGGAGTTTTTTTTGGGGGGGGATATAAAGGGGGGTCGCCGAAGGTGGAGCGACAGTGGCGCGTGGGCTTTGAAGCCCTGGTGGCCGGAAGTTCAGGACGCCTTGCCAGGGGAATCCTCTGTCACTCGCCCCCCCCATACACACACAGACACACACACACACACACACACACACACACACACACACAGACACACACACACACACACACTAAGGGCTCACCTGGAAGCCTTACTGTGAATTTCAAGGAGGGGGAGGAAGCCTGGCCTAGGCACACACATCCACGCGTGCCTTTGATAAAATTGGGGACACAAACCTTTGCACGCCCCCTTTCCCCTTTAAGGTCTCTCTGTAAAACTGTTGCACAAACGCCTACACACAATGTCTTTTATAAAGTTGGGGGCACAAACCTTTGCACGCCCGCTCCGCTACAGGCCTCCCTGCGAAATATCTGGGGAACCCTTACACAAAACACGCCCGCACGCTTGTATACAAACTTGCCTTCTAGACAACGGGGGGGCGCACACGCGTCCCGACACGCGCGTACACCCCCCCCCCCGTTTTAACCTGTCTGTAAAATTCGGATTGGAATCCTTTGCACGCGCACAGATCCACACGCGTAGGTAAACACGCAAGGCACACCTGCTTTCTTACAGACTTCGGGGAGGGGGGGAATCCTTGCACGCGGGCACCCACGCGCGCAAACACTGAGGCGGGGAAGGGAGGGGTCCACCCATTTGGGCATTTCTCCTCCTGATGTCGGGGGTCGTTTCTTTGGAAGCCAAGGGGGTTCTGCAGCTGGGCCTGTCGGTTTTTGTCCTCCCGTTTCGCTCCCGCCCCAGAGTTTCGCCTCGAAATCCGGCCAGCAGCTCCCACCCTCGGGCCGAGGAGAACAAAACGAGAAGGGCCTGCCCGGGAATGATATGAATGTGAATAATATTAAATGCAAAAGAAATATTACAACGAATCGTACCTATTAAAATTAATACTATTAATATTAGAGGCAACGAAAGAGGCACCGTGCCGGTGACGGCGGTGTGGTGTCCCCGTCCCTTCGCCGGGCGTAGCGCAGGCTGCGCGCCCGGAGACCCTGGCGGGGCCCGGGGAGGGCGGGGGAGCTCCGGGCCCGGCCCCCGAGGCGCTTCCAGGGCCGGGCCGGGCTTGACGGCCGCCCTCCCCCGCTGGCTCCGCAGGCTCTTCGGCACCAAGTGCGCCAGGTGCGCGGGCGGCTTCAGCAGCAGCGACCTGGTCATGCGCGCCCGCGGCCACGTCTACCACCTGGAGTGCTTCCGATGCGCCGTCTGCAGCCGGCAGCTCCTGCCCGGGGACGAGTTCGCGCTGCGCGACCGCGAGCTGCTCTGCCGCGCCGACCACCGCCTCCTGCGCGAGGGCGCCGCCTCGGCCGAGAGCCCCCCGCGCAGCCCCGGACACCTGCCGGGCGCCAGGCCGGGCCCGCTCCCGCTGCCAGGTAAGCCTCCCGCCCGCCCCCCCCCGCCCCCCGGCCGCCCTTCCCGAGGCAGCCCCCTCCCCGGAGAACTCAGTCGGTTCTCGGCAGGCCTCCCTCCCTCCCTTCCTTCCCTCTTCTTTCCCCTTTTCCCTTCCTTCCTTCCTTCCTTCCTTCCTTCCTTCCCTTTTCTCCCTCTTTTCCCTCCCTCCCTCCCTCCCTCCCTTTCTTTCTTTCTTTCTTTCTTTCTTTCTTCCTTTCTTTCTTCCTTCCCTCTTCTCCTCCTTTTCCCTCCCTCCCTCTTTCCCTCTCTCCCTTCACTCTTCTTCCCCCTTTTCCCTCCCTTCCTTCCTTCCTTCCTTCCTTCCTTCCCTCTTCTCCCCCTCCCCCCTCCCTCCCTCCCTCCCTTCCTTCCTTCCTTCCTTCCTCCCTTCGTTTGTTCCTTCCTTCCCTCCCTCTTTTCCCTCCCTTCCTTCCTCCCTTCACTCTTCCCTCCCTCCCTCCCTCGCTCCCTTCCTTCCCTCTTCTCCCTCTTTTCCCTCCCTCCCTTCCTTTCTTCCTCCCTTCCTATCTTCCTCCCTTCCCTCTTCTCCCCCCTTTCCCTCCCTCCCTCCTTTCCTTGGTAAGACTGGCGTCGGGGGCAGAAGAGAGCAGAAGGCATGGCTGACCCCTTTGCCTGTTCATGGCTGGTCACAAAGTCCTAATTTTCAAAGCTCTGGCCTCGGGGGAA
The DNA here is from genome assembly GCF_016545835.1 of Crotalus tigris. Lineage (NCBI taxonomy): Eukaryota > Metazoa > Chordata > Lepidosauria > Squamata > Viperidae > Crotalus > Crotalus tigris. Next base: position 1,206,530 of record NW_024096563.1, read on the forward strand.
ATCTAGACCAACACCCCCTCTTTCCCCAAAACCTGATTCTTCCCCCCCCCCTTCTCCTTCGAGCTGTTCTTGCCAACATGTAAAAGGGAAAAAAGGGGGGGGGGCTTTTGTAAAACAGACAGGACTCACAAGGGGTTGCAGCAACGAAGCCCAATATTTCCCTTAATGAGTTAATGGAAAGCAGATCCTCCCAATGTCAAAATAACTGTGGGCAGCGGGTGTTTGGTAGATCCCTGGATTAGGCTAAAATGTCATTTTTGGACTGAAATCTCCCCTGGTTGCCTTCAAGCAAAAGAATTCTGGGAGCTTCCGGGTTTGGGGGAGGATCCCCAGGAATCCCTCTCTTCACTGACTCTCGATAAGAAGGGGATCCCAAATAAAATCAGTGTGGATCTTATTTAAATCTGGCACATTTTATCTTTCCCAACGCCCAAATCTACCAGCCCCAAACCAGCCCAAATATTCCTGTGGTGCTTGTTCTGGGTTCAGTTGCCGCCTCACCTGCGCTAAGCTCCTTTGCCTGTTCGCCCTTCGCTGCTTCTCGACGCTTCTGGGCCCCACGGGGGCATTTAGGATGTTGGAACCCGGGTGGCCAAGCGTGAATCTTGAAATCGATTGGAGGTGATGAGGCAAGAAGGAAGGGAGAAAAGAAAAGCGAGAAAACGAAGGGAGAAAAAGAAAAGAGAAGGAAGGGGAAAGGGAGGGAAAGAAAAAAGGAAAGAAAGGGAAGAGAAGGAAAGGAAAAGAAGGGAAGGAAAAAGAAAGGAAGGGAAGGAAAGGGGGAAAATTTCCTGAGAAAATGCCATTTTTCCTGTTTCTCCTAACCTCAAAGATCCGTTTGTCCGGGATTAGATTCTCTAGGGGCTTCGTTGCCTGGAGAATTTTACCCCCGCAGGCCTAAAACCTCGCAGGGTTTACTCGGAAGGAAACCCCTCGTGTTCCCTTAAAATGACCTTGCAGAGGCCTGGCCTGGCATCTTGCAAATAAATCCGTTTTAAACGCTCGCGTCCTGAATTCAGCCCCGCCAAGGGCCGAGGGGCAGCGGAAGCCTTATTCCAAACCTGCGGGGGGGGAATTGAGAAGCGGGCTTTGGAAAGGGGCAGGTGGGATTTTAAGGGGAGGGGTGGAGGGGAAATGGAGGAACCGGGGGGGGTCTCCTCCCTGTCGAAGAGTTGGGCGAACTGGAATTCGCCTCCTTTTGAATACAGCCACTCCTTGAATCACGCGCGATTCGTTTGGAAAAAGAGACTTTTTAAATCACTCGTACTATTTCGTAGTGGACAAGCGTGCCCACACGCGTGTGGGATAGTTACACACGTGCACGCACTCTCAATGGCAGAATACGGCCATTTGTTTAACGAGGGTTTTTTTTTTTTTTTTTTTTTAAAGGCGTTTTAAAGCAAAAATCTCCTTTTCAGTTTTTCTCCGAAGCGCTTATTGTTTTGGGTTTTTTTTCCCCCGCATTTTCTCTCCCTCGCTTCCGCCCCAATTTTTTACGCGGTCTGCTCGATATTTATCCTTCATTAATATTTTTTTTAAATGGCCTTTATTATTTTAAACCCCCCGACAGAGAAGGGACGGGGTTCCGGATTCCGCCCCGCCTTTCCGTGGCTTGCGAGTTTGAAAGCAAGGCGTTGGAAATGTGCGCAGGATAGAATAAAATAAAATATCAGAAGGATTTGGGGCTGAAATTGGTGGGGAGAGAATCTTTTTAGAGAGGAGGAATAATAATGTTAATTATAACCATCGCCATTATCAATAAAACCCCATAAATCTCTCTTCCAGGTAGGACGGAGAATTAATCCCAAGGAAAACGGCCTTTTTTTCCCTTTGCGTGGGGGCTCCCATGCGGCCTCTCAATCTCCCCCCCCCTTCCATTTTTGGGTCCGATCTTTGCCGTGGGACCATCCCGAGGCGGGTAACATACGAGGGTCCCCGCTTAGATCCGTGACTCCGATCTCACGACTGGCTGGATTCGGGTTTTTGCAAGAAAGGCCAGCAAATCCGTTTGCATCTCAAAACTGAACAGCTCCCAGTCAGTTTTCCTGCTGGGGAAAGATTTATTTTTCGGAGGGAAGGAATTGAGAACGGGGAAAGAGTCCAGTTCTGCAAGCCCCCCAAAGAAAAAAGTAAACTTTTCTTTCTCTTGCAAAAATGGAGAAGTTTACTTTCGCTTTTACTGTAGACTCGCTTTATTGCGCTGGGTGGAAAACAACTGGCTTTTTCGGATCCCTCTCTCTGAGCTTCAAATTTCTTTTTTCTTTTTTTGGGGAACGGGAGGTAATTTAAGTTCCTCACCGGCCAGTCGTCGGCTTTCCGACGGCTTCCCCAGTTCGTTCTCCCCGGCTCAGCCGCCTCTCCGTATTTCGAATAAAATGGGCCCTGGTTTTAGAATAAGCTGCTGCCCAGATGGAGACAGGAAAATTGTGTCTGCGTTTGGGTGTATTTCTCTTTTATTGCTGCACGCCCAGCAAAACGAAGACACCCCTCCGAACGTTAAAATAACAAGGGTTTTCTTTTATTATTTATTAGATTTATACACCGTCCATATCACTGTCAAGCGACCCTGGGCGACTTATGGCGTATTTAATTAGCGCTTATGATTAAGCTCCGGGTCAGGTTCACAAAGAAATAGGGATTAAAGGCGAGGGGACCACAACGCTAGCCTTTTTCAGCAGTAGAGGCGCCTTCCATGACTTTGGACCTAGTGGCCTACCTCGCAGGGCTGTCGTTGGTGAAAGAAAGGGGTCCGCTGGGCGTCTTGGCCTCCGGAGGAAAAGAGGGTTACTATTCTGGCCCGCAAATTAACATCGGGACGGAAAATAGTCTCCAAGAATCTGGGGATGGGAGGTTTTCCCCTCTGTTGGGGGGGAGGGTCTGCTCCCTTCTTTCTAGGGGCCGCCTCGCCCTCCCTCCCCGCCCCCTTTTCACGCCGGCCTGGACCACCCTCCTTCTTTCCGCAGACGCGGTGCCCGGGCGGCAGCCCTCGCTGCGTTCCCACGTGCACAAGCAGGCGGAGAAGACGACCCGGGTGCGGACGGTGCTGAACGAGAAGCAGCTTCACACGCTGCGCACCTGCTACGCGGCCAACCCGCGGCCGGACGCGCTGATGAAGGAGCAGCTGGTGGAGATGACCGGGCTGAGCCCACGCGTGATCCGCGTCTGGTTCCAGAACAAGCGCTGCAAAGACAAGAAAAAGTCCATCCTCATGAAACAGCTGCAGCAGCAGCAGCACAGCGACAAGGCAGTAAGTGGGCCAGTCGGGCCGAGCCTAGCCGGGCCAAAAAGCGTCTCTTCCCCTCTCCTGTCTCCCTGCTTGCATTGGCAGAGAAAGTGTCCTGGCCCACGAGCGAGCCAGCCCCATGAATCCGACAGGTGTCCCCCCCCAAACTCTCAGGACTACAATTCCAATTATGCCGGTGCCCCCCCCCCAGACCCTTGGGAGTACAGTTCCCACACTGCTGGAGGGGTCCCCCTTCCCAGATTCTCCCATAACATTGTGGGTTCCCTTTTCCCAGATTTTCAGGACTACAATTCCCATAATGCCAGCAGGTTTTCCCCTCCCAGACTCTTGGGACTACAGTTCCCATAAAGCCACTCTGGGGAGGGGGTGGACTCTTGATTTCCTCTCCTTTAAGGCAGCCGTTTTTCTTGCCTCCTCTCCTCTCACTTCTTTAGGAGTCCTGGTTTTGGGGGGGGGTAGGTGGGGCTTAAGGGGGGGCCATGAAGGGAATTTCAAGGTTCCTGTGGCCTCCCCTTGTGTTTGGCCACTGATGGAGGGGGGGGGAGATTAACCTCGGTCCCAGAATCCCTGTCCCATCATCCCCTGCCTTCTTCTGTCTGCAAAATCTAAAACAGGGGTTCTCAACCTTGGCAACTTTAAGACTTGTGGACTTCAACTCCCAGAATTCTGGGAGTTGAAGTCCACAAGTCTTAAAGTTGCCAAGGTTGAGAACCCCTGATCTAAAAAGTCAGGAATGGCTGCATTCCCATGAGATGCTGAAGGTCTTTAGGAAATGGTCCCCCCCCCTTATTTTTCCCAACTGGGGTAACATTTTGAGCCATCCAAGGAGGGCATGCCCCCCCCTTCCCCAGCAGAGAGACTCAAAGACAGAATGGCACCCCTGTTTTGGGGGGGAGGGGGATGGATTTGATGGGTCTTCAAGAGAGTAAGGGAAGCAAGGACTCAGGTGTTGGGGAGTTGGGTTTGGGAGGAGGTTGATTCTCCAAATCCTACAATTTGGAAACCAGAGGAAGGGGCATCACCTATGTCTGCAGCCTCGAGTTATTTATGAAAATAACAAAAGCGGGCTCAAATTCTAATCAACAATGTTAAATAAATACATGAATTAGAGCAAGGCCGTTTTTTTTTTTTTTTTTTTTTGCAAGCTGGGTATGATGGACCAGGACTGGAGAGGGAAAATTCTCAGGGTCAGGGCTTTTTGGATCTCAATTCCCTGGGGGAGGGGATTATCAACCAGTCCCACTGATCTGGAGTGAGCCCCATAGATTTGAGGCTACCATGTCAGGGTTCCAAAGTCTAAGACCTTGGCAATCCAGATATGGTAGCCCTGCCTTGCCCCACTGACTTCAGTGCAACTGACTCCTGTGCAGAAGCCTAGTAGGCCTTCTGCTCAGGGTGCAAATCTACTCAGCTCCCTAAAGCGGGTGCAGTTCCTCTTTGGGGCCTAAGCCCTAGTTACACATAGCTAGCATTGCACCGCAAAGAGTTCTTTACCATTAGGCTCTTAAGCTCAGCAATAATATTTATTTTTATTCGTGGCCATCCGCCAGCTGATATTTAAGCAATATTGATTTTTTTTTCCTGGCGCAGGATCAATAGTGTCTCATGCTATTGAAGGAGTAAAATCTGTCTGCAGGGAAAGGCAGGAAGATAATGATGGCAATAATAATAACAACAATAACAGCTGTAATAATTCATCCGGCTTCTTTGTAAAAACATCCACCCAAAGCAGCTACGATATCTTCTTTATATTTATTTCGTCTATAGAAAAGCAGAGGGATGATTTCAAATAAGCCTGTTTTGGGGGACTGTTTTTAATGCAAGCCAAATTTTTAATGTTTTTTTTTAAAGGACTTCTATCCCACCGCCCCCAAAATATGGATAGTTTAGCTGTGGTTTTGTTTGCTGTTTTTCCATCATGCTGCCTTCTGCTAAAAGTTATTTGATCTCTGCTGTAAATTCTGCAGAAGACATCTTGGCCCGCCTTCCAGATGTTCTGAGCTGCTTCGTTGAGAACCTTCGTGGTTGTGCCAGATGGGAAGGGAAAAAGGGATTGGGGGGGTGAAAGCAGAGGGGGGAAATAAGTGGGATTGGCTTATAGTGGGAGGGGGGGTCTTCTCATTTATCAGAATCAAATTACTTGATTGATTCCATAAATCAAAGGATGGGATGTACTTACTCCCATTGATGGCTGATGGAATGGAGCAGCTGGCAGATAGCAGGAAAAAAAAATCTTACATTGTCTTAAAAATTAATTTCAACTCCTCCCAGAAAAAGTCAAAAAAGGCAAGATGGCGACTTGCATAATCAGTGCTCTGCCCCTTTTCTGAGGTCTGACTTTAGTTTGGCCATATTTCAGTTTTTTACCTCCTTCTGTCTGGAAATAATATTGAGAGGGACTCCAGATAGATAGATAGATAGATAGATAGATAGATAGATAGATAGATAGATAGATAGATAGATGGATGGATAGCTAGATAGATAGTGCTGAAAAATTTGCATAAAAATACGACTCCTGGGCATGTCTATGGTACAAATAAAATACGAACACCAGGAGAGCATAAATATAAAAATATACTTTACTAAAAGCTGCCAAGCTTTCCAAACGAAAGCTTGGCAGCTTTTAGTAAAGTATATTTTTATATTTATACTCTCCTGGTGTTCGTATTTTATTTGTACCATAGATAGATAGATAGATAGATAGATAGATAGATAGATAGATAGATAGATAGATAGATAGATAGATAGATAGGAATTTAGTTTATCCAGAGTGGGAAGGTCTTTTTTTTTTTAAATCCACCCCTCAAATAATTTTCCATACCCCCAAACTGATTAAAAATAATCAGATGATTCTTTGTCCATAGGGACGTGGGATGTTCATCACTTCTATGCATTTCTATATACTTCTTCCCCAGCTCTTTAGAAGAAAATCTCTCTCTTTTTGCTTCTTTTTCTAATTAGGGGCATTATTATTAATAATAATCTCCCTCATTGGCAAATCACTTCTGGATTCTCTGGGCTGCTGGAAAGCTCTGCCCACCATCGAAAACACCCTTGACCATGTCCAAAGTTCTCAGCACTAAATTGCCAGTTATCCCTGCCTCTTCCCCCCCCCCCAATATGGATGTAGCGTTCCCAGATGCAGATTGCGAAATGTGGCTGAGGGTCATTTTTAAGCATCTCCTCCTCTGCAGCTACAATGGGGCAGTCCTTGTGCACTAATTCCACAGCTGATGTGTTGAGCTTAGGCGATAGGGAGGAGAAAGCTGGCTTAATTTCTGATTTGGGGCAAGAGACCCCCCAAATGCCATCATCCATGCCCCCCCCCAAGCTTTCTCCAATATGCTGTCTAGAGGGGCCAAATTAAACCTGAAAACAGACTGCAGAGAATGTGGGATCAGCTCTCTCACCACCTTTGACCTGGGTAGATTTGGCTGCATTCTGGCTGACCTTTTCTTCTCCCCCTTTCTCCCCTCCGGTCTCCCCCCAAGAGTTTGCAGGGCTTAACTGGGACGCCCGTGGTTGCTGGCAGCCCCATCCGCCACGACAGCGCCGTGCAAGGCAGCGCGGTAGAGGTGCAGACGTACCAACCCCCCTGGAAAGCTCTCAGCAATTTTGCTCTGCAGAGTGACTTGGATCAGCCTGCCTTCCAGCAACTGGTAAGAGCCTGAAAATCCACCCCATAACTAGAGGGCAGGGTGTGTGGGGAGGTGCCCTTTGTTGCATTGCTACCTTAATCATTCCACTCATCCCTAGGAATGGTTCCCTATCTCTGGCTGCATCAGTCCCCTCCCTGGATTCTTTATTAAGAAAAGTGGAAAATGGAGAAGAATCCTGTCCTCTTCTCCATCACTGCTGTTTCTCTCCCTCCCCCCCCAAAAAAAACCTCCCCAGGTCTGTGCATTTGAAATATGGGGCCCAGCCCTGGGAAGGACTCCCCCCTCCCACCCACCCCCAAGTTGTGTTTGGGAAGACAAAGGCGTCCCTCGTAAAATGCATGCGGCCTGTGAAATGATTTCAAGTGCAAAATATTTGTCAAAAGTTTGTCTGCATAAGGAGAGAGAGTTGGCTTTGCTTTGGGTGTGGGTGTGGATGAGAAAGGGAGAGAGACAAAAAAAACAACAACAACCCAACATCTAATTGGGCCTAATGGAGCAAAAAAAAAATTTTTTTTTAAATAACTTGATTCTGGTATGTGTGAGGTTGGAGAAAAGTGCCCGGGATGATTGGCAAGGGTGTAATGACACACCTGAAACAAGGCAAGCTGTCACCAACAAATATCCTTTTGCAAAACGTGCGTTAAAAGGCCCTGGTGCATGGCATGTGTCTTACAAATGAGAATAGATTGTCCTAAATTGCAAGGAAGGAGATAACCTTTGGGGTTGATCTTAAAAATAATAGCTCCTCTTTGGGGGCCAAAGAGCCCCGAAATACACACGCTTGGCCTCTGACATCTTTTAACAATTGCAATATAGGCACGTGAAAAAAAAATGCAAGATTTTGCAAAAGACTGAAGACTTTGGTCTCCCTTAAGATTAGGATTCATTTCAGGGAGCAGAATTTGAAATGTGTTAGGCCAAGGAGAAACAAGATCCCACCACTAGGCCAGACAGCTGGCTTAGCATAACCTGTATCTCTGGGTCTCCACCTTCGTAGTTCTCTTCCCAGATCATGAGAAGGGGGCTTCGCTTCCAGTATGGACTTTGGCATGTGCGTGTGTGTGTATGAGAGAGAGAGAGACAGACAACACGCCCCAACAGATGTTGCATGAAGCGATAAGTTACGATTTGGTGTCTTGAGCAAATCCAGAAGATGGATTGATCTCCAGTGCTGGCCAAGCATGTGGGGTTGGATGTAGTTTTGGTCCAGCTGTCAGCACTGACATTTGAATTGGCTGCAAAAATCTAGTTGGCTTCAGTGCCTGGAAGACCAGATGACTTTCTATTCCTTTATCGTTGGGGGGGGGGGGATTTATTTATTAAATGCTGCCCATCTCGGCCTGGGTCTAGTGAAAAAAATCTCTTGACCTGGTTGCCGAAGCCTAAAAAGCTGCCATGTCCTGCCATGCATACACCTTTGGGTGCATTTATCTCCAAAAAGTTGCAAATCACGTCCCCCCCCCCCCGGTTCTTCTCTCCCAATGTGCTGGATCTGCTTAGATTCAGCATAAGAAAATGCTTTCCAATTTTTTTCTTTTATTAACCAAAATCACTTGTCAGAAAGCCTTATCAAAATTCAGGGACCGACCTTCCGCAGCGTCGTAACTTTGATTGGTCGCTAAAGGAACGGTCATAACCTGAGGATTCCCTGTATTTATAAAAGCAATTTATGAAAGCAATATCCTTGAATGGTGTCTAGGTCATTTCGACATATTACGGCTGATCATTTCATTGCTTTTCCTCTTCATAGGAATACTTTGGGGGATTTTAAAATATATTTTCGTTTATAGGGCCATCTTTTAAGTCAATTTAAATGCCTCTGTTGCAATCGGTCATGGGCTGATGTGTTGTTATCCAAAGAAAAACCACTTTTACCTAATTTGGCGTAATTGACCCAGTTTTGGGAAGGACTGGCCTAAGGAATCTTCCTATGGATTAATTCACCTCCAGCCACAAACAAGGATGATTTGTCACAGTGTGGAAAGAAAATAAGTAGCCAGAATATGGATGCAAAAGTTTAGCCCAGGAGTGTCCAGTGTTGGCAACTTTAAGATTTGTGAACTTCCAACTCCCAGAATTCCCCAGTTAAGACCCTCAAAAAATACAAGGGCCTGGATTTTGATCACGCAACCATGGGGATGCGGGCACAGTTGTAAGAGCGAGGACCCGTCGTTTTTTAAACCCATTGTAATTTCAAACAGTCACGTTAACAAATGATTGTAAAATGAGGATGACCTGTACTCAATTAGGGTATTTTCTATCTGAAGACCCTCCTGATTTTCAGCCATTGAGACTGTCCGGAGGTGTACCCCATTTTTCTAACCTATCTCCCTACGTTGTTCCTTTTATTATTATTTTTTTACTCCTCCACAGCTCTCCATTTCTGAATCCGGCTCCTTAGGCAACTCATCAGGCAGCGACGTCACCTCTTTATCGTCCCAGCTCCCCGATACCCCCAACAGCATGGTTCCTAGTCCAGTGGAAACGTGAGAGCGTCTTTTGAACGCCTGACCTCAAGGACATTCTGCATGTTTTCTTTGCTTCTTGCATGAGAACTGAGCGCTACGGCAACACAACCTGTTAAATTATTCTCTTTATTTAAAAACCCGGCTCCATCTTGTCTTCTGTCGGACCGTCCGTGGCTGGAAGTCTTCCGGGGGTTCCCCTGACTTTGCCAAGCAGGGAGGGGGGGAAAAGGAGTCCAACTTCCCAGGAATTCTGGTCCTTCCTCCCCCCCTCAAATACCTCTGGATTATACTCGAATGAGACTCAGATCCTGGTCTTGTAGTTTTAGAAGATGGCTTTTTCCGTTTTCCTGTTATTTTTCCTCAACGGAAGGAAATCAACTCAACGTGGAATGGCGTAGGGCCATCCAGATGGACCCCAACATCTGTTGCCTTCATCTCAACCGGTTCTGGATGCCCATCGCCAACTCTCTTGTGGCTTCCTTCTTCCCAATTGCCTGGAAAAACCTGGAACTTTTTCTGTCTCCGTTTTTTTTGGGTGGTCCCAAAAGAGGAGATTTGTGTTCTTTTTTTCTCACTCTTTCTCTCTTCCTGAGCCCGCATGCTTGCTGGAAAAATTCCAGCAGGACTTGTGTGTCTGGTCCAAAACAACCCCCCCCCTTCCCCATTGCCAGTGTTAAATTATCTTGTGGATGGAAGGTGTGTGGTTCTTTCTCAGCCTTTGCAGACCAAAGTAAGTTATTGTTATTTATTATCGCGCAGCAGCAGTGGAGTTGAGAATTTGACCTCAAAAATAAAAGAACAAATATCGGATGAGAAAATCTGCCTATCGTTGTCTTCTATACCGTTTGACCTTCCTGGAAGTTAAGGGAGCTGTAGTTCCTTGGATGAACTTTGATTGCAGCTTTCCAGTCTCTTCGAACAGTTGATACCAAATCGTAAAGTTTAATTTGATAATAATTCCATTTGGTAGTAAAGCTGATATCTGGCTTCCGGTGCCTTTGCACAAATGGGCCCAGAATGTTTTTAGCAGCATAATCAAGTGCATGGTCACTTTTCCTGGCCACTGTCGTCTACTACTACTACTACTACTACTACTATTATTATTATTATTATTATTGATTTAATCTTCAATTCAATTCACCGTCTGGGACCAGTAAAAACTTAACACTTCAAGTCCTAACCAAGGACCTAAGAGCTGCTGCTACTATTACTACTACTACTACTACTACTACTACTACTACTACTACTACTACTACTACTATAATAATAATAATAATAATAATAATTATTATTATTATTATTATCTTAATCTTCAATATGATTCACAGTCTGGGACTGGTAAAAACTTAACACTTCAAGTCCTAACCAAGGACCTAAGAGCTGCTACTACTAACTACTACTACTACTAATTATTATTATTATTATTATTATTATTATTATTATTATTATTATTATCTTAATCTTCAATATGATTCACAGTCTGGGACTGGTAAAAACTTAACACTTCAAGTCCTAACCAAGGACCTAAGAGCTGCTGCTACTATTACTACTACTACTACTACTACTACTACTACTACTACTACTACTATAATAATAATAATAATAATTATTATTATTATTATTATTATTATCTTAATCTTCAATATGATTCACAGTCTGGGACTGGTAAAAACTTAACACTTCCAAGTCCTAACCAAGGACCTAAGAGCTGCTACTACTATTACTACTACTATATTATTATTATTATTATTATTATTATTATTTTAATCTTCAATATGATTCACAGTCTGGGACTGGTAAAAACTTAACACTTCAAGTCCTAACCAAGGACCTAAGGGCTATTAAGGTAACATCTGAGTACAGAGGCAGCTCTGAGTAAGGTGATTTTTTGCAAAGTCAGGATATCCAGGTTTAATAAGTTCAAAATTTCCATGTATCATGGCAGGCCTTTGGGTATTGCTCCAAGGGTTCCTGTTACTATTGGTACAACCATTAATTTCTTCCTCCACAAATGTTCAACTTCAATTTGCAGATCGCGAATATTCCGTTATTTCTTCTGGCTGTTATTATTTATTTGTTATTTTTTTCTAGCTCATTATTATTATTATTATTATTTGGTCTTATTGAGTCTCCCATCCAAATTATATTAAACTATATTCAGATCTGGACCCATCCAACATCTTGAGATCAGCCAGGTTTTGCCCCAGGTTGCTGCATAACTAAGAAGTCAAGTATAATGTGAACATATACAGGAAGGATTCATTAATTGGAGTTCCTTCGTTATATTTCATTTTGAGGATATTTATTTTCTTTAATTCAAAGCCAATGTAGAGTTTTCTCATGGCTTCACTTCTGTCCCACTTAGTCACTCCCTCAAAAAAAAAAAAGTACAATTCTATATCAAGAATGGTTCCATAAAATGTATAATTTGGCTGTTGGGCAAGGGAGAATTTACAAGACTTCACCAGCTTTCTCCATGGATGCAAAAATAGCCCAAATTCCGAAAAAAAAGTTTTCAAGGGCTGGGATTTGATCTCGCCAGGAGAAGACTGGCCTTCTCTAACGTCCTGGATGAACAGAAAAATACTTGCAATTCTTTGTGTTCAATTATCAGCACTCTTTTTTGAAATTGGACATTTCTCTGAAAATGGGGAGATTTCCTGCAAAAAAACGACACAGTGACATGTAGTGTGACTACAACAGCATCTGTCTGCCATCGTTAGCCCCAGTTTGTGAGCCTAAATTGTGAACCTGCTTATTTATCACCAATGATTTGTGCATTTGCCAATTGGATTAGGAGGCCAAATTATGTGTTCATCGCAATTTATTTATTTATTTGCAAATCAAATGCCCAGACCCTTGAATCATGGTTTCATTGAGGTGGTGTGTGTGTGTGTGTGTGTGTGTGTGTGTGTGTGTGTTTCAGTCACTCATGAATTTTGTAACTTCTGCATTGGGGCCTCTGTCATCTCTTCCAACTTGCATCTCTCTGTCATCTCTTCCAAAAAATGGAAAACTTTTAATTCCTTCCTTCCTTCTTTCTGTTTTTCCTCCCTTCCTTCCCTTCCTCCCTCTTACTTTTCCTTCCTTTTCCTTCCTTCTCTCTCCCTTTTTCTTTCCTTCCTTTCCTTTCTCTCCCTTTTCCTTTTCCTTTTCCTTCCTTCCTTCCTTCCTTCCTTCCTTCCTTCCTTCCTTCCTTCCTTCCTTCCTTCCTTCCTTCCTTCCTCCGTGCATCTGACTGTCAGGTGTGCTTGTTTGACACTTGTGACCTCTAGCTAAAAACCGGCTCACCCAAGAACTGCTCCGGCAGGTCAGCACTAACTTTCCCTTCTCCCTTACCGATCTGCGATTTTCTGGTGGTGTCCTGTCCTAAGAATAACCAAACCAGTAGACTTTGCCTACTTGAGTGACCTCTTCAGGGTTTTAGGCGGTTAGTTTCATGGCAGCAGCCCGGAAATGGTCAGCCACGACCCTTCTGGGCGGCTTGCCTTCCCACGACGAGGTTCAGGGCTCGGCAGAGGTGCAAAAAAACCCCTTTTAAACGCATTTAAAAGGGGCAGAGTTGTTGGGAATCGGATGCTGGGCGCTGCAGCTTCCTTCCTGGTTGGGGGTGTCTGTTTGCAGACAGAGAAGCATTGTGGGGGGCCGGGGGGCAAAAGGGTCCGGCCCGGGACCTTCCCTCGGCGAAGTTCACGTGCCCTTCCGACAACCGTGGAAGGCAGCCTTGTCTTCTGCCGGGGGGGGGGAACGGGGAACGGACGGATGGATTTCACCAGCTCATCCCCCTTAAATCACCTCGCCCGGAATCGGCGGAGCAAATTGCTCTCAATTAGTAGCTGAAGTGAACCCAACTGCCCTCCCCCCTCCAGCCGGGATCCTCCCCCTCCCCTCTCCGCGCCCCCCTCCCGGGGGGGGCAGGGATCTGATTTCACGGGAGATGTTTTAAGCCGGAGGCAAAATTGATGGCGAGAACAATGTAGATATTGATGGCTCTCTAGAGATGCCTCTGCAGGACGCGCCCCCCCCCACCCCCCCGGGCAGGTGTCGCGATCTGCGCCCCCCCCCCAACGAGCACACAATCACAGACAGACGCGCGCCTTTCTAGGATGCCCCAAAGCAGGGACTCCTGCTTGAGCAGGGGGCTGGACTAGAAGACCTCCAAGGTCCCTTCCAGCTGTGTTCTGAGACTGATTTTCTGATTCCTGCTCCTGGGCGAGGGTCTCCGGAAAGACTGGGTCTGGCTGGGGTGTGTGTGTGTGTGTGTGTGTGTGTGTGTGTGTGTGTGTGTGTGTGTGTTTCCACAGAGCCAGCGGGCGTCCAGGCCCTTCCTGCCTCCCCCTTTCCTCATGTAGCCGGGAGTTCCGCAGGGGAAAGGAGTTGCGGCGCCGGCGGGGAGCGAGGGCAGCGCAGCCGGGCGGGCGGGCGAAGCGCAGTCCCCGGGGAGCGCGATCCTTGATTAATTCGCCCGTCTAGACAGCGGCGGCGACGGCGGCGGCGGCTTATCGGCTCTGGCATCGCCTCTCCCAGCCAGACCGCGGCGGGGGAAGACGGGGGTTCCCCCCCCCCCCGGATCCGGGGATTGACCTGACTCCCACCGGAGGGGGAGCTTCCCCCCTGCCTCAGCCTGGCCAGGGGTCTCGGGGGTGATCTGGTAGGGCGTGGAGTTGGGGGGGGGGTCCAAGGCAGGAATAGCCCCAGGCTCTCAGCCACCCCCTCTCCAGGGGCACAATGCGGGGGGGGGGCGGCTGGCAGCTCCCATGAAAAGGGGGGAGCTCTTTTCAGGGCAAAACCCCCACCTTGCTAGCCAGGTAGAAGCTCTGAATAGGACTTTAGGCAAGGCTCTCAAAACTTTGGCAACTTTAAGCCCGGTGGTCTTCAATTCCCAGAATTCCCCAGCCAGCCCTGTCCGCAAGGCTGAAAGTTGTCAAAGTTGGGAGGATCCAGCTTAGCTTCTCCCCCATCAGTTTTTCTCCTAGGCCACCCTACTTTCACCCCAAAAAATCCCAATATTTTGGTGGGGGGTAGCAGCCTTTCTACATTAAGGAAAAAGATTTTGGGGCAAAGGATAAGCAGAAAAACCGTGCCCCCTCCCCAGAAGCCTTATGGAGTCGCTCTTCTGCACTGGCCTCGTTGAAATTTCAGCCACGGGGCAAATAGTTATAAATATGTAAGCTCTACATTCCACTTTTCCATGGGACAAGGATGCTCGGAAGTGTTCCTTTGTTGTTATTGTTGTTGTTAATTGCGAAGTCGTGTCCGACCCATCGCGATCCCATGGACAACGTTCCTCCAGGTCTTCCTGTCCTCTACCATCTTCTGGAGTCCATTTAAGCTCACGCCTGCTGCTTCAGTGACTCCATCCAGCCATCTCATTCTCTGTCGTCCCCTTCTTCTATTGCCCTCCATCTTTCCCAGCATCAGGCTCTTCTCCAGTGAGTCCTTCCTTCTCATTAGGTGGCCAAAGTCCTTGAGTTTCAGCTTCAGGATCTGGCCTTCTAAAGAGCAGTCGGGGTTGATCTCTTCTAGGACTGACCAGTTTGAACGCCTTACAGTCCAAGGGACTCACAGGAGTCTTCTCCAGCTAGCAGTAATTAAATGGAGGAAGAAACGGGACGGGACGTATTATACATCATTCAATGAGGTGCCACTAGAACAGGGGTAGGCAGAGCCAAGGTTGCCTACCCCTGCACTAGAATAAGTTGTTTCTGATCTTTGGACTGACAACTAGAGGTGGGGAGGGGGGCTGAGACCCATGGCACTTGCAATGGAGGTTTATTCCAGTTTGGGACTGGCCTCTCACAACCGTCTGCCTTTAAGATGCAGAGAAAGTCTTTCTGGAAAAGAATATGGGGGTCTCGGCCCCAACCCAATGTGCTAGTTTATCTGATCTTAGGAAAGAGTCAGTCCGTGTGAAATCACACTGTCTCCTCTGGGAAGAACAGTGACACCAATGATGAAGGAGAAGGAAAATGAAAAATGATCAAGAATGATCCCCAAAGAAGCATCTACCCCATTTTGGGCAATACAAGGCCATACTTGCTTTCTGAGGAGAACAACCTCTTTAGCAGGGCTTTTCAACCAGCGGTACAGGTACCACCTGTGGTACATTGGCACCTGGCAGGTGGTACGCGACCATCCTAGAAAAGTGGTAGTGGGGAGGGGCAGCACTGCACAAGCCTGAGTGAGAGATGGCTGGAGCTGCAGGGCTGTCAGGGCTCAACAGAAGCACCAGGATCAGCGCTTCTTTGGGGCTGTCAGGGCTCAGTGGAAATGCCAGGATCAGTGCCAGGCTCCAGCTGGAGCTCGGCACTGATCCTGACGCTTCTGCTGAGCCCAGAAGAAGCACCGATCAGCTGGAATGTTGCAGCGTCTCCAGGGTCTTGTGATTTACATTCAGATACTTGGCAACTGATTCATATTTATGACGGTCACAGTGTCCCAGGGTCATGTGAAGTGACCAAAACCTGATGCAACTACCCACCAGACGGGAGGAATAAAAACCAAACACCCCCACCCCACCCCCTGCTGCCAATCCTCAACAGAAATGGTCACAACAATGAAAACCTCGGACAGGAGGAAGAGCGCCGCCGGGCGGGCAGGCAGGTGTCTTGCTCGGCTGTGGCTCGGGGGGGGGCACTTTTTTCAGTGCCATTGTAACTTCGAATAGTCACTAAGCGAACTGTTGTAAGTCGAGGACTACCTGTACTTTATCACTTTTTTCCTTTTTTGGGGGGGGGTCGTCAAGTTTTTGACACCTTTCTAGGCAACTGGTGGTACTCGGATGTTGCCGTATCCTAAAAGTGGCACAATGGGTGAAAAGGTTGAAAAGCCCTGCTCTATAGGACTTACATTAGGTAGACCTTGCAGAAGGGCTTCCAGGAGAAACATCTGCCTGGGTTTGGTTCCTGACTCTGGAGGATGGGACACTTGTTATCTCAACACTACTTCTAGATAATCTCTTCCGGCGTGATGCTTCCAGATGTTTGGTCCTCAACACCTTTCACCCCTAGTTACCATGATTATTATAGGAACTCAAGTCCAACTCTTGAGGAGGGAGCAAACTGGAAAGGAGGGCTTATAGGATATCTGCTAGAAGAGAGGAAAATCCCTATTTATTTGGCCAAAAAAGCCTTCTGGGTAAACGTTAGATGTGGCAATCCGACTCTTTCAATTTAGTGCAGTGGTTCTCAACCTTTTTAATGCCGCGACCCCCAACCGGTCGTAAGTCGAGGACTACCCAACCGGTCGTAAGTCAAGGACTACTCAACAGGTGCAGCACCGTTTGCAGAATGGGATTTTTGGCGGGCTCAGCAGGGCAGAGACAGCCTGGACAATTCCTATTGGCTTTTGAAAGCCAATAGAATTAGACTCTATTCAAGAGAGTCTATTCTATTGGCTTTCAAAAGCCAATAGAATAAAAGGGAGTAGCTCAGCTAAGGAAAAGGGGGAAAAATGGCAGACTGCGTTGTTTGGTGACCTCTGTGAAGTGGTCGTTTGAGCCCAAATTGGGTCCCGACCCACAGGTTGAGAACCACTGATTTAGTGACTCCATTTTTGCAGGTATTTCTAGCCTTCACAAATGTCGATCAGAAGAAATATTCACGGGAAGAGACTGATGTGCAGAACACAAACAGAGGCCAACTACAGAATTCACAAGGGCAGAAAATAAGTCTATTCCTGAATTTATCACTGTGAGGAATAAGATAATCAGGAGTAAGAAGATCTGCTACATGTTATCTTAATCCCTGGAAATACTTCCTCAGGGGCGTATTTCATTTATTCCACTGATATCCTGTCTTTTTGTTCCAGAGCTCAAGGTGGCATTCATATTTTTTTTTTATACCAACAGGAGATGCTGAGGGTGGGATGAGACGGGGGGGGGTTCTTCCTGGTGGGAGTCTACCACTTTAACCCCTATTCTAAAAGCAATTCAGAATATGTACTTTGAACCTCACATAGATATACCACTTATATGGGCTGTTCCTGGTAGCATTGTTCCAATATTTGAGAAAGAGGAGAGGGTCAACTTATTTTCCAAAGCACCTGAAGGTGGGACAAGATGCAATGGATGGAAAGTAGTCAAGGAGAGAAGCAACCTAGAACTAAGAAGAAATTTCATGACAGAACAATTAATCAGCGGAACAACCTGCCTCCAGAAGTTGTGAATGCTCCAACATTGGAAGTTTTCAAGAGATTGGACAACCACTTTTTTGATATGGTAGATGGTTTCCTGATGGAATAGGGGGTTGGACTAGAAGATCTCCAAGGTCCCTTCCAACTCTGTCCTTCTGCCATTGCCTGACAATGAGAACAATTAATCAACAGAATGGCTTCTCTGCAGAAACTGTGGGTGTTCCAACACTGGACGCTTTTATGAAGAGAATGGACAGTCCTTTGTCCAGAATGATATAGAGCAGTGATGGAGAACCTTTTAGAGACCGAGTGCCCAAACTGCAACCCAAAACCCAGATAGGTATCGTTGGGTGCTGAGTGGGCATGCCCATTGGGTGGGTGTGGCCCATTGGGTGGGCATGGCTGCAGTGGTAACAGCAGACTGGGTGGGACTAAAAAATTCAATCAATCAATTCCAACTTTGCAAGATCTTTTTTTTCTCCCACGAAAATTTGAAATTGATAGATTGATTGAACCTTTTTGTTTTGCACACAGCGGTGGAGGCCTAAAGCGAAAAGATTTTATAAAACCCAGCTGAAGGCCCAGGATTGGGGTGATGCTGCGCGTGCCCACAGAGAGGGCTCTGCGTGCCGCCTGTGGCATGCGTGCCATAGGTTTGCTACCACGGATATAGAGTCTCCTTCTTGAGCAAGGGGTTGGACTAGAAGACCTCCAAGGTCGCTTCCAACTTTGTTATTCTGTTTCTTTAAGCTTCTGCATGAACCTGAAACCTTAAGAAAGGTTTCAAAGCAGTTCTACTTCTGTTTGTTAAAGCAGCAACATCTAAGAAGGCTTGGAGGCTCAATCATCTGAAAAAGAAAACAGAATCATATCATACTTTCAGTGCTGGCTTCTGAGAATGACGATAATTGATGGTGACACAAATACAATCCAACCTCACGTGTTCCAATATTTCTTTTAATGAACTTAGTGAAAATCACCACTTACAGAGAAGGAAAATGGCCATTATCAAAATGCCCGACGTTTGCAACATGCCCACAAAATTTAAAGTAAACCGGAACCGGTGCCCCAAATAATATTCTCACCTGGGGTTGAAATTCCTGTAGCTTATTATCTACATCGAGAACGTTGTGCTTCCTAAAAAACCGAAAACATTGGAAGCTCGGACAACAGTTGTCCAAAAAAACCCCTCTGCCAGACAACCAAACAACATAAATTGCTTTAGGAAAAAGTCTTAACAGGAGACCGGGAAAATATTACTGAAATGAAAAGAACAAACGTAGAAAACATTCATTGGTTGGTTTCTATTTAGAACAGTGTTTTTGTTTTTTTTTTCAAACTTGGCAACTTTAAGAGGTACGGACTTCAACTCCCAGAATTCCTCAGCCAGCCGTGAGTTGAAGTCCTCACTTCTTAAAGTTGCCAAGTTTGAAAAAAAAAACCCCCCACTGATTTAGAGGATAGTTTTAGCAGCATTACAAAATGCCAAATATTCTACTGTGTAGAAAAACAGGACACAAGGGTGAGTGACAAGGGGGTCTGCAGGATGTGGTCAAAAAAGCCAAGATGGGGCCCACAGACACAGATATAAAATCATGTGGCCATGATTGCCATTTTGACTTTTCTGACCTCCTGCGGGACAGCAGGGCTTTCTTCAATCTATCGTTCAGCTGGTTATGTCAAACTACAACACCCACATTAGTGAGAAAACGCTGGGAGTTATAATGCCAACTGGAGATGGCAGATTGCAGAAAGATATATACTCATAATAAAAGGATTATTTGTTTTTCCAAAACCATGAAACAGGATTTCAAAATATGTACAAGTCTTCCGACCGAAGTAGTGCAAATGATACGTTTTTTAATATATATATATATATACCTCTCTCTATGTATATTTATCTACAATATAGGCGTTGCCAAGATCGAAGAAATCTTTCCAACAGTCATCTTCAAGACAACCAACATTGCTCAACAAGGGGGAAAAAAACCGTCTTGGAAAAACAAAACAAAACAATTAAATAAATTATCCTTTTTTCTCTTTCTTCAAGAAAAACTGTCGGGCGTCTTCCCAGGTCTGCCGAGGGAACCTGTTTAACAGCTCCAAGTAATCTTGAGAACTGAAGAATGTTTCTGCCAAATGAAGAACACAGACTTACTTTAGAATTATGTTGGGATAATCCTCTGCTGGTTTTGGGGGTACCCCCCCCCAGATTTGTCTTACCTTGGAATCTATTTTCTGTTTTTTAAAAGAAGCTCAGTTAAAAAAAAAAAAGCGATTTAGCATTGGGTCAACTTTCTAAAACGCCACCGTGCGAGGTTTGAACACGAGACCACGGTTAATTTGATCGCCTGGATATTACTTACCCCTTTGTTGCGAAGGCTGGTTGTCTGTTTGGCCCGATCCTTGTGTAGAATCCTACAGAAACAAAAGCCAAATGTGGTCCAGGTTTGTCCGAAACACAATAACTGCCTGGATTTCCCAGCAAAAGCCAAAAATATATGCGAGCCGACTCGGAAAATGCTTCCTTTAATACAACGCTTTCCTCTTTAAAAGTTGTCAAAAGAGCCACGGTTGTGATAGGTTTTAGCAGGAGAAAAACTTTGAAGTACAAGTAAACTTGGCTTTTTTTTAAAAATGGCATTTTCTCCCCATTTCTAAAAATGAATACTTCTTTTCTTTTTTGAAGGGGTGTCATTATTATTATTTTCTGTTTCTCTGCATTTGGACAGTTCTGTGTTTTTGCATCCGTGTACATGCAACCTGATCGGATTCTCTCTGTTTGGCCCAATTCCCCATATGGTAAACATTTATTTTCCAGTCTAAGGGTTAGATTCTCACATTGGATCTTCGTTTCCCCCCCCCCCCAATGAAACAGGATGCTGGCCTTGGGAAGGCCCTCATTGTGTCTCCCCACCAGAGCACGCCACTGGAAATCCAAGTATCCGTGTAAATCTGTTTTTCATTTTGCAATAGCTGGGAGAAGAAAATAAACTCAGCTTTTTATGCAGCCTAATTGTTTGTTTATTTGTTTGATATTATTTTATTAGATTTTTATTTTAATTTTTTTAAAAAAAGAGAAATCCGCTTACTAAACAATTTCGACAGGCCAGAGGAAGCTAAGTTGTGTCTTCGGGTTACAGAACGAGAGAGGTTTATGTGAACAAAAATTTTAAAAAGATATCAATGCTAATTAAAATTAAGCTGGATTTGACTGAGGCTAGATTGCCCCGGTTTTTGAATGATGTAACTATATATATCGATTACTATACTGGTCAAAACAATAGTTCATTTTTCATGTAAGCAATCAAGGCTTTTGTTTTTTTATAACTTGCAGTAGCCAAAATCATTCACAGTTGCTAATTTGTGCTTTCAAAAGAGTTACAGAAGAAAACTTCCTCCATAAAAATGCATTTCATCCTTCCGTTGTTCATTTAATGGATCAGATCTCTTGGTTTTATGACCTGAGCCTTGTTTTTCATTTTTTGCTGCTATTGCGGTATATTTTTATGTATTTATTTACAATTTCACTCTCGAATATAAATATTGCCAAGTCTTGCAGAAACCGTTTTAAGTGGATGGGAAAAAACGTTTAAATCTTTCAACCATTTTACAGATTTGCAACAGGTTAAACACTACAAATTTGGAATGTGTCTGAAGGTTGATAGGAGCAATTAAATGTCTATGCATGGACATGTGCACATAAATAAACATTGCTTTGTACAAGCTGATTTTTAAAGTAGACTGCTGGCATGCCCAAAAAACGTGCATCCTTACACACATAAAAAAGAATGATTGTTTATGTAAACTGGAATTTCTGATCTAAACATTTAGCACAGCCGATATTTATTGCCACTAGCAACAGGATCTAAAGTTCATATCTGTAATTAAAAAAAATAAACCCTCCATTCTATTTAAATATTAGCAATGTTTACATTTTGGTATCAGTTGCATTATATTAAAACTAGATTTGTCTGTTGAATGGGATCATGGTATCTATTTCAGGAGCTTACCTGCATCTTAGGAAGTATCAGCTGTTCAAATTTTTAGCAGAATGAACTAGGCACATTTTAAGAAAAAACATCAGCCGATAGTTAGAGTATTCTCCAAAAATATTTAGCAAATTTTTATGAGATAAAACTTAGGACCATAAACAAGCCTTTCATTTGGGAAAAAATGGAAAACTTGTCATTCCTTTCTTCCTCCCTCCCTCTCCTTTTTCCTTCTTCCCTCCCTCTCCTTTTTCCTTCCTTCCTTCCTTCCTTCCTTCCTTCCTTCCTTCCTTCCTTCCTTCCTTCCTTCCTTCCTCTTTCAAATTAAAAATTACTACGCTTTTTTTAGGCAGAAATCTCTGTGTGATGACTTCACATCAACCAATGTTTACCTGAATGAAGGTGGCCAACAACACACAACTCATTTCTTGCTCCAGGATGATCTTGTTTTGTGGGTTATTGTAACAAGCGGCAATTAGTGTCGGAAAGAGGATTTTGATCAGTCGAGGGTCGCTGAAATACTGGAAAGGCAACTGACACAGCTTCTGCAGCACGGTGGGATGGCGGCCGGATTGCACAATCATCTGAAAAAGGCAGAGAGCACCACGTTACAGTCAGCTGTGCTGATAGATTTCCCTGATCGCCTGGAAAAGGAGTAAAATCAAGTTATGAAGCCAAGAAGCATTAATTAATAAAAACAACAAGAAACTATATTTTTTTTATTTTAAATATCAATTTCGGATTGCACCCTCCATCCAGCTACTACTACTTTTTTCTGGTACTTGCAAAACTACACAATAAGAATTTTACAGAAAATACGAACTTTGGAATTCTTCAGTAACAACACAAAAAGGCAAAAAAAAAAAAAAATACCTACACATACCTAGACAGGGAGAAAACACGTGTAAAATTGTAGTAACTGGTAAAAGATTAAGAAAAGTAGAGATTTTAGGGAAGAGCTGCTCCTAACAACTTGCTTTTCGGAACAACCAGAAAAGACAATGAAACACGTACAGCAGAGTTAGGATTCTGAGCAGTAGCTGAAAAAGATCCTCCCATTAGGTCTTTTTTGAAAAAAAAAAAAAAATCTGGATTTTTATTAATGCCTTTGACGGGATTGTTTAGATAAATGGAGCTGCTGTCAGGCAAGGCAAACTTTAAAGCAGAAGTTATGCTAAGCAACGCTCTTGCTGGTTTCTTCCAGGGAAAATTTCTTCATATTTAATTCCACATAATAAAGAAACGGTAGATGACATCAGCTTAGGCTCAGGGGACACTCAGGAAGATAATAGCCATCATAAAATTAATGATAGTAAGGAGGAGGAGGAGGAGGATGGTGACACGCAAAAGAACCGTTTGACCCACATAGGACTTTCTTGCCTCCAAGGAAACTCCTCCAATTGAGGACGGGGTAGCTTTTTCTAAGGTTGCGATTCAGAAAAAAACAATAACTGCACATTTAACAGGTATACACAGCAGGGCCAAGCTGTGCTCCAAATTAAAACCAGAAGGTCAAAAAGGAAAAGAGAGAGAGAAAGAGAAAGAAATGGTTAAGAGGCCAGAGGAACATAAATTACAGGGATTTACAAGTTTCAAAGAACTTTTAACAATTCGCTAAGAACACATTCTCGGTTCATAATGCAGTTCAGGTCAAGCACCCATCGACCAGCGCAATAGTTCACATTTTTTAGTTCAATAGCGAAAATGAAATTGAAAACCTTCCAGCGAATACAAAGAGGAACCCCTTAAGTCTTCTAAATCCAAATGGAATTTTAAATACACAGGCTGTGGGAGGGTCCACCCTCCGTGGGAGGCAGGCAGGGGCTGTGGCTTTGAATGGCACCCCTCCCTCCAAAAAGGCAGGGTTGCAACTGAGGTCCTAAAAGTCATTTTAATCAATATGGTCAGCTTCATCCAACGAGGTCCGTTCTTCCTGAGGTGTGCATTTCTTATTTTCATGAAAAACAAAACAACACAAAAATTGTGGGTTTAGAAAAAGCACTTTTGACAGATTTTTCAGTGGTTAAAATTACCCCCAGCAAACGTTCAAAACAAGCTGTTTATGTGGCCGCATACTTTGCGATGTTCACAAATGTTAATTCTGAAAACCCAACCTTTGCTTCTTTTTAAGTATCTTCCAAAAATAAAGCTGCTTACAAGGAAAATTTGTATTTCTATCTTATCCTTTACTAAGTCGTATCTAACCTTGGGATATAGAAGATTATCATTAACCAAGGGATACGGGGCTGTGTTGGTTATTCTACGTGTGCAAAAATTGTTCTTTGTCTGACTCAAGGAAGTAGAATTTAAAATAGCCGCTTAAAAATGCTTTTATTAATGTCTTTTTGTTTGAAGACCGCAAACTGCTTCCTTGCCACACAGCTGAGAGTGAGTGAAAAATAAGATTTGTTCTAGAAACAGTTGCCCATTGCTTCTCATTTCAGGAAAGACAAAACTGTTGAAAAACAATTTCGCTGACCGCTTTCACGGATGAGGAACACTAGCCAGCCTCACGACTGCAGGTGAAAGAGGTCTGACATTTTTAGAAATAAAAATAAGGCCACCCGTTGGGTTCCTGTAGAATCCTTCCAGAATCCCGAGAGAATCACTGGAAGAATTTTTCTGAATCTTGCATGCTGAGGAGCAGCAGAGAACAATTGGGAAAAAGACCGTTTCAAGAGGAATTTTGATTTTTTTTTTCCTAGTTAAACCAGCCTGACTTCAGAGGGTTGAGATGTGGACTCAACAGGCTATTTTGATCTTTGGTTTATAATACATTTCTTAACAAATGAAGGCTTGTAAGGGTTCTTGAAAAGGTCTACTCCCAAGTTAATGGAAAAGGCAACCAAAAGGCCAAATTCTTGGAAGATGCAGATATTAGGGAATAAAGCCTTATTTTATGCCTTGTATTTTATTGAATGAAAAGCAAGATTCCTAGTTAACACCACTGCCTGTTTTAACAAAACATGGAAGGTTTATTCCTGTGTTTTTCACATGGCTGGCTTAACTACCTGCAGATACTCGGTGGAACTCTCTCTACACTCTCTCTTTCGTTCCTTAAACACAACGCTGGTGTGAGAGTTGTTTTCGGATTACGGGACTTCTGGTTGGGGGCTTACACACCCTTTTTGTGGCAGACTCAGGGGCTAAGATAGTGCAATGTTGAGTTGGCACCTTGGCGAGATAAATTCAAGCTACTGCTTGTTGATACCTCCAAAATCACACTAGCTCGTTCACCAAACGTAAAGCCTCACCTTATACACAGCAATGAAACCTTTGATAGTCAACGTTTAAATATCATTAAGAGTGGGAAAAGCCATACATGAAGAAGGTGGCTCCATCAAGGACTGGAAAAAAGGAGGGATGTCCAACAAGGCAACTCTTGTGAGGAAAGCTGCCATGATCTGCTGCCAGAGAAGACCACTTCTTCCTGACCTCAGAAGAAGCCACCTTCTGGAGGAGTTTTGATTGATCAGCTCTGATGGCACCTCCCATCTGTTGTTTTCATCACATTTCTTCTTCTCCTCTTTCACTTCCTCCTTCTCTCTTGGAAGGCTTATTTGAACTTTAGGGTTTTTTCAGCTCTATGGGCAGGCAAAACCCTAACCTGTAGGAAGCTTCAGAGATATTTTATGGAACCTACACTACTGAACCCTGGCTTAATACGATGGAGAGGGTGAGGATTAAACTACCGGCTATGAAAGGGTATAGTTGGGGCTGAAGTGGACCTCCTTTAAAGCAAAATTCTTATCAACTTTTTGTTAACTCTTAAAGGTTTTCATTTTTCCACGTTTAATGCTTTTAATGCTCTAATTGTTTCATATTGTTGTTTTATGATATAAGCCGTCTGGAGTCTAGGACAGCGAGATGGGCAGCACATAAATTATATAAAAACAAAATAAAATAATAATAAAATAAAACAATAAAATAAAATAATAAAATAATAAAATAAAATAAATACAGGTAGTTCTTAACTTACAACAGCTCATTTAGTGACCATTCAAAGTTACAATGAGACTGATAAAAGTGACTTACGACCGTTTTTCATACTGACGACGCTGGCAGCCTCCCCTGTGGTCACGTGATCAAAATCCAGACGCTTGGCAACTGTCTCACAGTTATCACGGTTGCCGTGTCCCTGGGTCATGGGATCCCTTCTGACCAGCAAGGTCAATGGGGAAGACGGTTCCACTTAACAGTGACTTGCAGCGATTTGCTTAGTGACCGTGGCAAGAAAAGTCGTAAAATGGGGCATACCTCACATAACCAATGTCTCACTGAGCAACAGAATTTTGGGGCTCAACTGCGTCGACAATTACCCGTAAAAATAAAATCATAAAGAGCCGAGGTGGCGCAGCAGTTAGAGTGCAGTACTGCAGGCCACTTTAGCTGACTGTGTTCAGCAGGTCAGCGGTTCAAATCTCACCGGCTCAAGGTTGACTCAGCCTTCCATCCTTCCGGGGTAGGTAAAATGAGGACCCAGATTGTTGGGGGCAATGTAAATATATATATATATATACATTGCTTACTGGTGTACACCGCTTAGAGAGTGCTTGCACTTAAAGCGGTATATAAGTCTCATAAATAAATAAAATCATAAAAATAAAATCAAAGTAGGAACGGGCTGGTTTGCCTTGGATGGGTGTTCTTTACCGGGTCTGCATTCCCCCAGTAGGGTCAACCGCCTTAGGAATGCTGGGATTAAAAAGTTCTGGGAGACCCCGAAGGAGACCACACTCAAAATCTGATAAGGGGCTCCCTGGGGTGATAACTTGCATTGACTGACAGTTACAGGAACCCATCCTTTCCAAGCAAAAGGAACTGAGTTCCTGCGGTCTATGGTTTCTAAGAGCACAATGGGCCATTTAACCATTTAAATGCATTTGGGTGAGGTTATTTATAACTCCATAAAAAAAGAAACCCGTTCCTCCTCCTCGTGTGATGGAGCTCTGGAATGTACCTTCTCCGGCTCTCAAATTAGATCTGCATTATTTCTTTGCTACTCTATAAACAAATCCGGGGCTGTAACCGTTTAATCAGAAGGATATGTCATCTTGGGGGGGGGGGTGTCAAACTCTTTACCCATCTGTTTCTCAAAGATTTAACACTAGAAAGGCTTTGTGTTTTGGGGGGGTGGGTGAGGAAAGGAGGACCTTTTATTTTTTTGTAAGAATATTTATCAAGTTTCCTCCCCTATAATTTGGTGGACCTGCAGTTGGCTAGACCTTTAAAGGCTAACTCTTTCTCTTAAAGGAGTAATAGTGTTGGAAGGTGATCAATTTGACTTTAAAACGAAATTTTAAGAATGAATACAGAATAACTGAGATGGAAAGAACCTTGGAGGTCTTCTAAGCCCAGCTTCCTGGTCAAGCAGGAGACCCTATGTCAGTGGTGGCGAACCTATGGCACGGGTGCCAGAGGCAGCACTCAGAGCCTTCTCTGTGGGCACGTGCGCCGTCGCCCCAGTCCTAGGTCTTCAGCTGGGTTTTATAATACCTTTTTGCTTTAGGCCTCCGCTGCCATGTGCAAAAAAAAAAAAAAAAAAGTTCAATCAGTCAATTTCAACTTCTCGTGGGAAAAAAAGGATCTTGCAAAGTTGGAATTGACTGATTGAACTTTTTAGTCCCAACCAGTCTACCATTACCACTGCAGCCACGCCCACCCAATGGGCCACACCCACCCGGCACCCGACGATGCATAAGTGGGTTTTGGGTTGCAGTTTGGGCACTCGGCCTCTAAAAGGTTCGCCATCACTGCCCTATGTAATTCTGGGCAATGGCTGCCCAACCTCTTCTTAAATATGTAAAATTAATTGATGAGTTAATTATATCTTCTTTGCATTACATCTTCCCTCCCTTTTGTAAATCTGAGTGCAGTCCTGGGGTGACTCACTTAACTGTTACTTGCTTAGTGACAGAGGTCCCAGTCCCAACTATGGTTGTAAATTGAGGATTATCTTTAGTTCCTAAGTTGTAGCTAGGACCCTCAGCATTTTAAACAATTGCGGTAAAGACCATGTTCTCCCCTGCAATAAACTGGATTGTGTGAGATCATGATAGCAATAGCCCTTAGACTTATATACTGCTTCATAATGCTTTACAGTCGGTTTAAGCAGTTTACAGAGTCAGCATCTTGCCCTCAACAATTGGGATCCTCATTTTATGACCTTGGAAGGATGGAAGGCTGAGTCAACCTTGAGCTGGTCAGGATTGAACTGCTGGCAGTGGGCAAAATTAGCCAGCAATGTGGCATTCCAACCACTTCACCACGATGTATGGATGTATGGGTGGGTGGGTGGATAGAAGGAAGGAAGGACAATAGTACTTAGATTTATATACCGCTTCACAATGGTTTACAACCAGTTCAAGTGGTTTTACAGAGTCAGAATCTTGCTCCCCCAACCATCTGGGTCCTCATTTTACTAACCTCGGAAGGATTGACAGCTATCGTTCCCGCATTATGTCTAATCTTAAATGGTGTTGTCTGATCGACTTCTTACACGTGTACGAAAGATGTAACAAGAACCGGATCGAATGTATCCTTGCCTAAACTTTCACGGACCGCATCCACAGCTGCCGCTCAGCCCGGGATCCCAAACCTCAACGACAGCCGGCCCCGTGTATGTCAGAACTAAGCTAGCAAAATGACCATAACGGTGACACCTTTTAAACGTTGCCTAGATTGTCATCTTAATCCAATTAAAAAGAATAAACAAGCCTACATTGGAAACAGATAAACAAACTTTAAGCCAAAGGACGTATGACTAACAGATGTAAGTAAATCTAGAGCTGGAGGGTGGAGAGGGGGTCAAAGGGGTGGGTGGAGGGAAGATTTAGGAAGAGAGGAAAAAGGCTCACTTCCCTTGTCTGTCTGTAGACCTTCTTGTTACAAATGCAGACCGATTCCTTCCCTGCAAAGATTATTCTACAGGCGCCTTTTCATGCCGAGTTTAATGTGCTAATGCCATGGAAACAAAGGAGGGATCTGTAGAAGTGAATTATTTTCTGGCATCATATGATGGTGGTGGTCATCCTGTACATTCTGGCGGCGAACCACCAAGAGCTATTCCGCTCTGCAGGGCCCGCAAAACATCAGGCGCGCTTCTCAGCACCTGAATGGATCACTAAGGTGAATAGATTCTGAGAGAAGAGCGCTCAGGGTTGAACAGTGGGGTCTTTGATGCTCTCTGATTTGTGTTGTTTTCTTGAAGACGTTTCATGACCCAACTAGGTAACATCATCAGTGTTAGAGGGCTTTGCAGAGAGGAGGAGGAGGAGGAAGAGGAGGAGGAGATGGACTGTGTGGTCCTTTCGTGCTCTCTGAGCTTGGTGGTTTTCTTGCAGGCGTTTCATGACCCAACTAGGTAACATCATCAGTGCTAGAGGGGTTTGCAGAGAGAAGGAGGAAGAGGAAGAGGAGGAGATGGACTGTGTGGTCCTTTCGTGCTCTCTGAGCTTGGTGGTTTTCTTGCAGACGTTTCATGACCCAACTAGGTAACATCATCAGTGCTAAAGGGGTTTGCAAGAGCCTGTGTGGTCCTTGGTGCTCTCTGAGTTTGGCTGTTTTTCTGCAGGTATTTCACGACCCAACTAAGGAACATCATCCGTACTTGATGATGGCCATCCCCATCACAGCACCATGAACACCGTCAGAGAACTGACGATGTTACCTAGTTGGGTAACGAAACATTTGCAAGAAAACAACCCAGTTCAAAGAGCCCCAGGGACCCCAGAAATAAACGGATTCCTCCTTTGCATGAAATCCTTGGCCAAAACTGGATCGACTGCCTGATTAGCAAATCCCTCTTTTCAGGTAGTTTATAACAGGGGTCCTCAACCCAGGTCAAATTCACGTCCCAAGTTAGGTTGAGCCAGAAAGCAAGAGGCATGACCTGGGCGAGACAGGTTCAGACCATCTCCCAAAGCAAAACTTAACAACAACAACAACGTTGGAAGGGACCTTGGAGGTCATCTAGTCCAACCCCCTGCTCAGGCAGGAAACCCTATACCATTTCAGACAAGACTTAAAACCTGGGACCTCAGGACCTAACCTAAAGGCTGGGCCCGGTCTGCGGGTTTGACTCATAGCCCAACCTGGAGTGGCTCAAGACCCATCTTGATTCAAAGGGATCTGGTTTAGAGAACCGGGGCAAAAAAACCATTCAGGCAATTCTCAACTTAAGCCCCATCACTTAGTGACTGTTTGAAGTTACGGCAGGTCTACCTGGAGGCTATTTATGACCTGGATTCAAAATTCCCATAGTTGTTCCCCGCCCCCCCCCCCCAGTCACGTGCCATGAACACTGCCACATTTATTAACAATCATGTGACTTTTTGCCCCAAACCGGCAGCTACGTCCGGCTTGGGCAAATTGGTGACCACCGTCAAACGTCAAGCACCCACCGGTTTGTTTAATGACCGCCGTGTTCAATGAACAATGGTCGCAAAAAGGTCGTAAAACGGCTCAGACCCAATTTACCCAAATGACAGACCCAATTTACGACTGCTACAACGGCATGGACTACGACCAGCATGCTCCATTATGGTCAAGGACTACTGTTGCACTTGTTTAGTGACGAATGGACACTAAAAGATGATTAACAAGCACAAGTATCATAATGACAAGAACGACCCTCCCCTCATCTTGTATCTTGCATTGACGCAGCTCCGGCACGGCCTTAGCTGAAAAGGAATCATTTCTTTAAAAGAAACAAGTGGATATTTAAAAGCACTTTCTCCAAGCCGCTCATATTAAGCTGATCTTAGAACAAGGAAAGGGTTTCCAATTGTAACGTTTGCTTCTGAGATCCAGATGCCTTTCAGTTCATAAAGGGGCAAAAATTGTAAAACCGTTGGTAAATACATGCCCAATATTATGCTGTCTGAGTTATAATTTGGAACACTGGGAGACAAATGGCCGGTGCATTGTATATATAAAAAAAAAATATGCAAAGGTTTTTTTCTTTCTTTGCTCTTTTTAGAAATTCCCAGTGCAAAACAAACTCATTTGTCATTCATGTTAATTTAATTATCGGACCCCTTTCAACTGTCCAATTTAAAATGCAAATGTGCTCAAAAGTTGCCAGCCACCACGGGGGTTTACTAATTAGATCAGAGAGCAAGATGCAAGGAGCCTGCTAATTAACAGCAATACTTTTAATTAAGAAACGGCGACTCTTTTGTGAAGCCCTCAATTGGCTTTGTCGTTTATAAGTGGGGCTGAAGGATTTGTTCTCCTTCCCCAGGATTCCCTTCAGTGCCCATCCGTGGTATCGTGGGAGCTGTTAAGCTGACGGATGAGTGATGAAATGGGCTAACAAATAGGGAGGGAGGGATATTTTTGTGGGATAGGGGTAGTTCTCCCCCAGGGAATAAAAGGAGGCTAAATCTCTTTCGGCCCCCCAAAAACTATATAAATGAAAGCTCAGATCATGAAGTTCCCACCAAATGGAGCCCCTGGCCAGGAGTTACGGAGAGGTGACCAGGCCATGGAGAGGAGAACGTTCCCAGTTGTTGCATATCCAAGTAGAAGGTCTGTGGTGATTGTCCATCATCCAGGTCAGGCTTTTCGGTGGTTTTCCTTCTTTGAAAACGTTTCGCTTCTCATCCCTGAAGCTTCTTCAGTTCGGAACTGAAGAGGCTTCTTGGATGGGAAGTGACAGGTTTTCAAGGGAAAAAACCTGAGAAAGTCCAGTTGCCTTTTGGAAAAGCATCTTTGGGATGTCCAGGCTGGATTGTAAAAACAACATTTTATGTCCCTGGACGGCCGATTCCAGAAAGGCTTATCAGAGCAAGGGTGTGCCTAGTTTGTTATGCTGGTTATGGCAAATACAACCCATCTCTTTTTGATCAGAATGTGACAAATTAATCTGCTTTGGATGCAAAAAGCGGTGAAGGTAGTCCTGAACTTACGACGAGTTGCTTAGTTACAACAATTCAAAGTTACAACGGAACTATCCTGGGGGCTTCTTACAACTCGGATTTGCAGTTCTGACAGTTGTCCCCGCCACCCATGGTCATGTGACCCAACTTCAGACGTTCAGCAACCAGGCTGCATTTATAGTGTCCTGTAGTCACATGACCACGTTATACCTTGGTTTTGTTGAAAACTGGCACTGATTACCAGTTTTCAGTCAAACTGCCTGCTGGCTGAGGAATTCTGGGAGATGAAGTCCACACATGTTCAAGGTTGGGAAACACTGGGCTGAAAACTTCTAAACAGTCCTCCATACCTGGTTGTCTGGATGGTTGACAGTGAAGTAGCCCACACAGACAATGACTTCGTGAAGCAGCACTTCGCAGGTGTGGTGGGAACAGTGCCAGAGCAGGGAGCTGATGATGTGCCGAAATGCCAGGGAGAGACCTTCAGCGCCAACCACAGACTGGAGGGAAAGGAGAGAAATCTTAGAGGCATCTTCTACAAACATCTGACTGAATCCAAAGATTGATGTGAAGTCTTGTTTTTTTAAAATAGGTTAAGCCTATTTTTTACCTTTTTTAAACAGGCTAAACTACCTAAAGCCTTTTTCGATATGAAAGAAGATTGGGAATTGAGAGACTATTGGCGTGAACGTAATCAAGAAGAAAAGGATTTTACGTTTTTCTCAGATAGACATCAATCTTTTTCAAGAATTGATTTCTTTTTGATTACAACAGATTTATACAACAGGGTAAAGAATGTAAAAATTTTTCCTAGGACACTGTCCGATCATAGTCCAGTTTGGATGGAACTGTTTGCAGAGAAGGAAGACAGGAGATCCTGGAGGGTGAATGAGAACTTATTTAAAAAAGAAAAAAATGTTCACAAATTAAAGGAATGTTTAAAGGAATATTTTACTTTAAATATGAATAAGGGAACATCAATGTCAATGGTGTGGGATGCAAGTAAGGCTTTCATGCGTGGTATTTTGATAAAAATGAATAATTTGCATAGACAGGAACAGACTCAGAAACGGAAAGACTTGGAAGAGGAGATTAAATTAAAAGAGAAATCTTTAATTTCAAATCCCTCAGATGAAAAGGTTAAAGGAGCTTTAAAATTGTTAAAAACACAATTTAATATGCTGATGGCTGATCAAGCTGCAACCAATTTGCTATTTATGAAACAAAATACATTTTGTAATGCTAATAAACCAGGGAGATGGTTGGCCTATCAGTTAAGAAAAAAACAGAAACAGAGGAATATAGATAAAATAAATTATAATGGTAAATTGGTTTATCAGAAAGAATTGATTAAGAAATCTTTTTTAGAATATTATCAAAAATTATATAAGGGTTTTAATATTCAAACTACAGACATAAATAATTATTTAGGCAAAGTTAATTTTCCTAAATTAACAGAAGATCAGGGAAAAAAGATTAACGGTTTAATTACTAAGGAAGAAATTGTTACAGCTATTAAACAATTAAAATTGGGCAAAGCGCCGGGTACGGACGGGTTGACATCTATTTATTATAAAACTTTAGTAGAAGAGATGATTCAACCGTTGTGTGAACTGTTTAATAAGTTATTACAGGGGTTAGAAATCCCTCCATCCTGGCGTAATGCATTTATATCTCTGATTCCAAAAGATAGTCAGGATCTCACTTTGCCTAAAAATTATAGGCCTATATCTCTTTTAAATGTGGATTATAAAATTTTTGCAAAAATCTTAGCTAATAGGCTTATGGGGATCTTGCAGCAGCTTATACACAGGGATCAATCGGGTTTCATAACTGGAAGGTACATGAAGAATAATGTTAGACAAATTATTAACTTACTAGAGTATTTAGAAAAGAATAACCAAGTCCCTGCAGGTCTGATATTTTTGGATGCTGAAAAAGCCTTTGACCAAGTGAATTGGCAGTTTATGTTGTGTTTAATTAAGGAGATGAACTTCGGACAAAATATATTACAAGTATTATCCAACATATATCAAAAACAGACTGCTCAAATTATTGTAAATGGGGGTTTGTCAGAGGCTTTTGTAATAGAAAAGGGAACAAGACAGGGATGCCCGTTATCCCCGTTATTGTTTGTTTTAACATTGGAAATTTTGTTGATTAAAATTCGGGAGTCTCAAGAAATAAAAGGAATAGAAATTAATAAAAAAGAATATAAACTAAGAGCCTTTGCAGATGACTTGGTTGTTACTTTGTCTCAACCTGTTTCCTCGGTGGTGAAATTATTACAATTGATTCAACAATATGGATGTGTTTCTGGTTTTAAAATTAATAATAATAAGACTAAAATATTAGCTAAAAATATGACTAATGGTGATAAACAGGCTTTAGTTAACTTAACAGATTTTGAAATTGTTGATAAGGTAAAATATTTGGGGGTTACACTATCTGTTTCTAATGTAAAATTGTACAAAAATAACTATGAAAAGCTGTGGATGGAGGTACAGAAGGATTTAAAAAATTGGAATAATTTACAGTTATCCCTTTTGGGTAGAATTGCAGTTATTAAAATGAATGTCCTGCCAAAGTTTATTTTTCTATTTCAAATGCTACCTGTTTTAAAG
Organism: Crotalus tigris; assembly: GCF_016545835.1. Lineage (NCBI taxonomy): Eukaryota > Metazoa > Chordata > Lepidosauria > Squamata > Viperidae > Crotalus > Crotalus tigris. Next base: position 1,240,531 of record NW_024096563.1, read on the forward strand.
AACGAACGTAACTTAGATGAATGGCAAAAAGGTATTAATAAATTTGTTTGGGCAGGGAAGAAACCAAGGGTGAAACTTAAAATAATGCAAGATTTTCGTGAGAGAGGTGGACTCAAGGTGCCAAATATGAAATTGTATTATGATGCTGTAGTACTGACTTTGATTAGCGACTGGGTGAATTTAACAAATATAGAAATACTTCATTTGGAAGGCTGGGACCTACTTTTTGGATGGCATGCCTATTTAATATTTAATAAAAAAGTGGATTGGGTTTTTAAGTCTCATATTATAAGAATCTCTTTGTTAAGAGTGTGGAGAAAGTATTATAAAAGTGACTTCAAAATACCATTATGGGCTATACCTCGGCATGCCATAGAAGGTATAAGGAAAGGGGTAAATATGGATAAGGTCTCTTATGCACAGTTACTAAGATGGGATGGCCAAGACTGTCAGTTAAAATCTTTGGAAGAATTAACACATGAAAATTTAACTTATTCATGGTTCCAATATAGACAAATAGTGGATAGATGGAAGATGGATGGTAAAATGGGCTGGCTTAGAGAAGATGGAATTTTTTTAAAAGAAGTAAGAGACCAAAGGCCAACCCATATTAAGAGAGTTTATGGGGTTTTAGTGGAATTAGATTCAGAACCTGAATTAGTTAAAGATTGTATGATTAAATGGGCACAGAATATTGGTGAAACGATTTCAATGGATATTTGGGAACTTATTTGGATAAGAAATGTTAAATTCACACAAGCGCAAAATTTAAGAGAGAATTTTTATAAGATGTTTTATAGATGGCACCTTGACCCAAAGAAAATGTCCATTATGTACCCTAATCTACAGCCGAAATGTTGGAGATGTGGATACTTGGATGCTACCTATTATCATATTTGGTGGACCTGTAAGCATATAAAAGCTTTTTGGATTAAGATATGGTGGAATATTCAAAGAATTTTTAAAAGGAGGGTAAAATTTACGCCGCAATTATTTTTATTAGGTATTGTTATTGACTGTGATGCTAAAGAGGTTACATTGATGTTAAATTTGATTACAGCCGCTAGGCTATTAATAGGACAATATTGGAAGAAGGAATCTTTGCCTACTTTACAAGAATGGTTTTACAAAGTTTCGTATTTGGCAGAAATGGCAAAGATTTCGGCTTTCTTAAAGGAGCAATCTCAAGAAAAATTTTTTGCGGTATGGGAAAAATGGATAAATTTCATACAATATAACTTGGATATGGAAAAATATTATTTAGCTTTCTCATAATTTGTAATGAATGCTATTTCTTTCTTTCTTTCTTCTTTTTCCTTTTTATATATATATAATTTTTATGTATTATTATTCATATATATTTTTCGTCTATTTTCTTCCTTTTTCTTTCTCTCTCTCTTTTCTTTTTTTCATTTTTTTATTTTTTTTTTTTTTTTTTTTTTTTTTTTTTTTTTTTTTTTTCTTCTTAGTATATATTACTGATTTTAAAGTTTATGTTATGCATATTATTATTATATATATTATTATTGTGATTTTTAATCATTATTATTAACTATTTTATAAATTGTAAATGTTATTTTTAAAAAAATTTGTTAAATAATCCTATATCCAGTTCTGGGAAGTCGGGGGGGGGTGGGGTGGTTGGGGAGGGGGGGGGTGGATTTTTATTTGTAAAACTTTTGAAAAATTTTAATAAAAAAAAAAAAAAAAAAAAAAAAAAATAGGTTAAGCCTGTTTGGGGCCTACTCTCCATTTTGGGTGGGGGGGATTTCCATCTAATGTGCCCCCCAAAAGAAGTTATGGATGGTGTGGGCAATTGGGGAGGATCTTGCCAATAGCAAGAGGACTTGGTATCTCAGGTGGCATTGGATTTCCAAATTAAGAATCTGTAAAATCAAGAAATAGAAGAGAATCCTGTCAAGTCTAAGTCCAAGTCAAGTCAAACCAAGTCAAGACAAGTCAAGTGAAGAAAGTCAAATCAAGTCAAGTCAAGCCAAGCCAAGTCAGGTCAAGTGAAGACAAGTCAAGTGAAGACAAGTCAAGTGAAGAAAGTCAAACCAAGTCAAATCAAGCCAAGCTAAGTAAGGTCAAGTGAAGACAAGTCAAATGAAGACAAGTCAAGTGAAGACAAGTGAAGACAAGTCAAGTCACATCTTTATTATAGTCTTAAACGAGCACTCCTTTCAATATATATATTCCCTTTTCATCCCAACATTCCTTAAATGGTTTGATTGAAAATCTACCCACAGATTATAAAACAGCTTCCTACCCCACAGCTTAATCAAAGCCATTTATTACTATTGGAAGTGACTTCATTCCCAAAGCTATTTTCCAGTGGGAATAAAATCAGTATTAATCAAGGACAAAAAGCATGTTGAATTTCAAATAGGGGCCCTAAACAGACAGGCAAATGTGTATGTGTGCGCTGAACACAAGCCAAGATCAATTGATGTTCTCATCCAGGCAACTCCGGCTTGTTTTAATGAAGCCCAAACAGATGCAACTCAAATACACTGGGGTTTACTCCTGCCCTTGTCTCTTTTCCCCTTCTTGGGACAGTCCTGCTATGAGCAATTTCAAATCCCTCGGTGGCAAGGAGTGACTCCATGAAGCCAGAGTGCATTACTTTTGCTTGCCGTTCCTATCAGCTCATTAAACCGACACACTCTACCACTCAAGCTGGGTTCCTACTACTTGATAGCTTTGAACACTCTGTGCAGTTGGTCCCTCCCTGGTCTTTGAGACCTGGCTATGTCTCCGTAGCTAGGTTATTGGCCTGGCTGCTTTTCAACGGCCAATCAAGTCAAGTGTACAGGCTGACACAACCTCCCAGCCACCATGGGTTGAAGGCAGCTTGACGGATGGGCTGCAACTGCCTCTGTAAACTTGCCTCGACCATGCTTGTTCTGCCCTCCCCGTTTGCACGACTCCAAATGTATTCTTCCCCCTCCCTGCCTCGGTCACCCACTTGCAAAGAGCAACCCTTTAAAATGTCATTGTTTGTCAAGTTATAAGCAAAGGCAAAAAGTCCTGGCTAGCTGAGGAGTTTAATGTGTGTTGGATGTGGGAGGAGGAGAAACGGGCAGGCAGGTTACGGCAGAGGGATTCGGGATAAGGCGGCTTTATCGGTGCAGCCCGGAGGCTCTATTTAATAAACATGTCATCCAGAAAAAGCGATGTGGGGTCAGAGGAGAGAAGGGAGGCAGGAGGCAGGGACATCAAAGCCTGCCCACTTGGAGGGAGCAGCAGCCTCTCGGTGGGAAAAGAGCCACTGGGAGCACACGGTTGGCTCTGGGTTGTTTAGTTTGGTGGACGATGGGTTAAAAATGTATGGACTAAGGCTAGCCCCAAATTCATCTCGTGACTGGGGATGGCAAGTCATTTGATTCCTACTGTACTTACTGGTAGGAGGAGGAGGAGGAGGAGGAGGAGAAGGAGAAACAGGAGGAGGAGGAGGAGGAGAAGAGGAGGAAGAAGAAGAAGAAGAAGAAGAAGAAGAAGAAGAAGAAGAAGAAGAAGAAGAAGAAGAAGAAGAAGAAGAAGAAGAAGAAGGGGAGGAGGAGGAGGAGGAGGAGGAGGAGGAGGAGGAGGGAGAAGGAGAAGAAGGTGGTGGAATTTCTCAAACTTTCCTCTATCATCATTCTGACTTTTCTTCCTAGTATGGGTGTCTAAGTTGGCACTCTTTTCCTCATCCCTCCTCTTCTTTTTTTAACCTTTTCTGTCATCTGTTTAGCTTACAAGCCAGGCCAGAAGACACTCTTCAATAGTTTAGACTCACTTTTGGCTAGATGCCTCCAAGATGCCACAAAGCTGTCCAAGCCCAACTAAAATCTAGTGAAAGACTTGGCACAGTCGTGCCACGATGCCCCTAAGGGCGGTGGGGGGGGGGAAGGAATGCTGTGCCCTCTGCCCCTCCTTGATCATTTACTACTGGAGATGATGTGTCAACATTTTCTTGGACGGAGTCCTTTTTCCCAACAGACGGAAGTGCTCTGTGTTTATAGCCTCCTCCGATAACAAGTGGCCTCAGGGCACCAAAGATTGTATATAAACATTAGCATTCTGGTTTGTTTCCCCCCTTCTCTGAGGAACCGCACATCCCCTCTACAACCGGCTTTTAATGGCGGTTCAGTATCCTGCACTGCTTCTTCCTGACGCCTTCCCGCTGCTTAGATGCTCAAGATAAATGGATGATATCCTGAGAAATGTTGCCACTGAAATATTCTTTTCCTGTTGCCTACTTTTTTTGTGCTTGAGCATTTCGGACCGTAAATGCACGACCATCACTTTTTAAATACATTAAAAAAAAAAAAAAAAACCCGAAGAGGGGAAAGCGATCGACGGCTGAATTTGAAGAAATGCAGATGCTCTTTTATTCGGTGAAAATAAAACATCCAGCTGGATCAGGGCCTCCGGAGAGAGATAGAGAAGAGGGGATTTTTGCAACTGAAATGGCTTTTAAGAAAGCAA